>NC_136483.1:179488985-179496485 GCF_053919585.1 Euprymna scolopes
TTCACAATTCAGTGCGTATCATTCATAATTCTTTCAGGATGATCAGTTGGTCATTGATGTTCTGACAGGCAAACATTAACCTCACAGTTTACCTGAAAGATTCATTAAACCTTATCCTTGAGTGACTTCATGGCCTTGATAAGTAATGTTTCTTCAGAAAAGAAAATGTTATTTGCAAACATGGTTTGATAAGAGATAAAGAGAACTATTGACACTCTTCTCCTATAACCTATTACGCGTATCCTGTAAACAACGTTGATGACAAGCCAGTTACCTAACTTGCAATTACTCATCATATTGTTAACTTTAAGTAATAAACCCCTTTTATATTTGTACGTTGGCCGTTAGAGTTATCATTAAATACCTCCGTGTAATATTATTAGCATTACTAAAGACCGTCGATCTGCCGTAAAACAGATAATCTAAACGAAAAGAAGACGGGCTCGGGTAGATAACCCATTGTAAAAAGCGAATAAACAATATGGGTAGAAAGAAAATAAAACAGGGTGGCTATTAAGGCCGGGTGGATTGGGTAAATGACTGAACTGCCATGCTCGACTGACTTGCACGACAGGTTGCACAATGGAGAGAAAGACGATCATTGTTCAATCCTATTATATTTTAATTTGTCTGAGACAAGACTTGTCACATCAAATGTTCCTATTTACAATGTCTCCCCACGGGACAGAGTTAGACACCAGGGTCGTTTTTTAATGTGGAGAAAAGGAACAAAAATAAAAATTGCCTCAGTCGTGAAGGATTTCTCCTCCACTGACAGAGAAAAAGAAATTGGAGTGTAGCATCTGAAGGTCAGACACTACACTTTGATCTGTTGTATATTTATTTGCTTCCCCACTGAGCAAATTAGGCACAAGGCCGTTTTTTTTAATGTGGAGAGAGAGGGAGGGGGAGGGAAAAGGGGGACCAGCTCCCGAGAGGTGGGAAATGGGAGCTGGATAGTAACTGTTGGTATGAAGGGTTGCCCTTACATTGACCAAGGTCAGATATGTGGGGTTACCCCCACATATGGTCTTTGCTTGCAGTATCTGCCGGAACAGATGGTATTTATTTGCTCCCCCGCCGAGCAAATTAGGCACAAGGCCGATTTTTAATGTGAGGAGTGAAGGGAGGGGGAAGGGAAAAAGGGGACCAGCTCCCGAGAGGTGGGAAATGGGAGCTGGTTAAAGGTCAGGCATGTGGGGTTGCCCCCACATCTGGTCTTTGCTAGTCATAGCTTGCAGCATCTGCCGGAACAGATACTACACTTTGAGATATTAAATCTTTTATTCATGTTAAAAAAAAAAAAAAAATACAGAAAAAAAATCAACGATGAACAAAAAACTTAGGCACATGGCCAACTCAAAAGGGGGGATTTTGGGGGTCGTTGGTACACTTTGATCTGGACCCGAAGGCTAAGTACTTTGTTGAAATGTTACCCAAAAAGATAATCAAGTGTAATTTTAGCTTTGTGTTTTATACACACCCCTTCCTCGCTTTCATTCTTCATGTCTCTCTCTCTCTCTCTCTCTCTCTCTCTCTCTCTCTCTCTCTCTCTCTCTCTACCAGGCCGCTCGGCGTTGCCCGGCCATTAAATATAATATTTTTATTCACAGAAATTTCGTATTTATAATTATATAACCAAAACTCTGTTGATTGTTATATTGCATCTAATATATAGAAGCGATTTCGAAAAGTAAGAGAAATAAATAACGTATGTACCATCCGCTGGAATTGAAACCAAAACAGTCTACTCTCTATCCTGATCCCATAACCTCTCAACCACGCCCATGCCCATAAAAATTGTTAAAAATTAACGTTGTTTAATATAAGAATGTAGATTTGTGCACGCAAACAGTTTTAGTCGATTACTCCTTCCGAGGTCAACTGTTTTGTTTTCAATGTTGACCTCTTAGCAGGAATTTTTACCCACTAAAATCCAAATCGAAAATGTGCCACAGGTCCAAATATCCAATATATCAAACTTCAACTTTGTCGATCAAATAATCAGAAAGGAATTTGGTAGAAACATTTTGCACACACACCGACAAAATCACTTTTATATATATATTAGAAGACCACTTGGCGTTGCCCGGTCGTCGTAAAATACGCATAAATATTATATTTTAATTCATACAGAAACTGAGACATGTGCACGCGAGTATTATGTCTTTTTTTTATTCAAACAGTCCACTTTTTGTAAGTAAAAAAAAAAAATCGAGATCGAAAACAAAATCTAAAGACAGTGAGTCAAGTACGATAACTATTAGGCCAGCATGTCACAGTCTTTAAAAAGTGTGTTCAACCCTACTTATCGTTAGCATAGGAATCTGGCATGTGAACGATTCACACATGTGCATCTATGAAAGAAACAGATAAAAATTCGATTACCCCCACGTACCAATTTTTCAATTTTGACTCCTTAGCAGCCCTTTTTCCAGCTGAAAACCGATTAAAAAGTGTTCCACATGTTTGAATACCCTACATACCAAATTTTATGTCTGTAGATTAAAAGTTCGTTGAGTATATAAGTTTAAAAGTGTCCTCACACACACACACACACACACACACACACATATATATATATATATATATATATATATATATATATATATATATATATATATATATATACTGATAGCAAGTCATGATTCAAGCACGTCTGATTGAACACGATGGAGCTATTTTCCCCGATCTTTCTGGATATCTTTTCCATTTGCCGAGCGGTCTTTTTAATTTCCGCATGCATATTATATAAAATGGCGCCCACAAGTTGTTGTTCGGCCATATTCTTCTCACGCGCTTTCTATCGGTGCATCCGATTATCAATCGCTCGTGATGATAATTGGATGCACCGATAGAAAGCGCTTGAGAAGAATATGGCCGAACAACAACTTGTGTGCGCCATTTTATAAAACATGCCTGCGGAAATGAAAAAGACCGCTCGACAAATGGAAAAGATATCCAGAAAGATCGGAAAAAATAAAAACTCCGTCGTGTTCAATCAGACGTGCTTGAGTGTGTGTGTGTGTGTGTGTGTGTGTGTGTGTGTATATATATATATATATATATATATATATATATATATTATATATATATATATTTAAATAAGGGAGTAGTCACCAACAATGTGTATTTTTTAACATTATTTTATTATTCCGTGTCTTGGTTTTTCATTGAGAATTATGTTTGGATCATTGTAATAATGTTTTTAAATCATTGAAATCGTTTACGTACGTTTCAGACGGTCTGATGCGTCCTCGTCAGAAATTATTTTCAAAAATATACATACATATACATATACATCTTTCTTTCGTTGGAATTTATTAACCCATTTTATATATATATATATATATATATATATATATATATATATATATATATATATATATATATATATAATCTCGGTGTCGTAGAACGTTTTCATCCTAAATTCTTCAGAATATGCAAATTAGTTAATCCTTATGTACCTATTTACTATGCCTCCCCACGGGACAGAGTTAGACACCAGGGTCGTTTTTTAACGTGGAGAAAAGGTACAAAAATAAAAATTGTCTCAGTCGTGAAGGATTTCTCCTCCACGGAAAGAGAACAAGAAATGGAAGTGCAGCATCTGAAGAACAGATACTACACTTTGATCTTGTTTATATATTTTATTGAGAGAGAAAAAATTGAACATAAAAAACGAACAAAAAATTCAATTCAACAAAATTAGGCACAAGGCCCTACAAGAAATTGGGAGGGGGAGGGTACAGGGTCTTTTTGACTATGTAACAGATGAGACTTTGAAGTCTTACTCTTGACTGGCAACATTTACCAAAATACCTCAATCACTCTGTGGATCCTAATCTAACTAATAACCCCAGCGTTCAATGTAAAATTTAACTATTTACAATTTGTATATTCATTTCTGTATGTTGTGTGTGCATTTTTTTTTTTTTTTTTTTTTTTTTTTTTTGTGTGTGTGTATGTGTGAGAAAATAAAGTTCGATTTCATTAGAAAGAGTTCTTGAATTAATTGGCATAAAATGTTCGTGGAGTGGGAAAAAACTAATGAAAGTGTTCATTTCAAAAATACAGAAAAAACTACTAATGTGTTGTTAGTAAGACCCCCCTGTACTATTCTATGTGGCTAGATCCCCCACTGTTTTCCGGGGAACCGAAAACAAGTTGATCTTGACCAAAAAGGCCAAGAAGGTATGCTCGCACATCTATGACTGAGTATATTAGGAAGTTCGTTCTAATATTTTTTAAAAAGAAAAAGTAGGTTTTTAATGTCAATGTAAGAGTAAGAAAAAAAGCTAACTTATTTATATATAATAAATTGTGTGTATGTATGTTCATCTTGTCACTCTAAAAATAATTAATAAAAAAAAAACGCTACCAGACTAATCCATTTCAAGTATTTAGGAAAATTGAGACAAACCAAATAGATCGCCTTTCTTCTTTGCTTTCTGTACCGGCTAATAGGCGCTTTATCTTTCCTTTTTTAATTTCCAGGTTTTTTTTGGTTTTTTTTGTTTTTTTGTTTGTTTTTTTTTTTTTGTTTTTTTTTGCTTTTTTACCTGACTCTGCCGATTTAGACGTTTTTATATGAATATTAGTGGAATGTGCGAGAAAAATATATGTCGACTTTTTTTTACGACGAATATTCACTTGTTGGAAATATTATTACATTACGAATCTTTGTATTAAAAAAACATATTGCGAGTTGCGCCCATTGTAATTTCGAGTGGCATCGGCTCAACATCTTTTAAACAAACCGCTTCTCTTTTTGACGGTAAGTGTCAAGAGCAATGAACTAATGGCTGCTTCACGTTGGCTTCGTGCACACAGACACAAAATCACACACACAGTTAGTGTAGCACTGTAGCACTCCCTCTATCTTCACCTCGATCGCCTCCACGTAAGCAACGATGTTTTACACGATATTTTTCAGTTAACTTTGATTTTTTTATCGATACTACATATTAATATCATCGACTAATCAATTTCTGCTGATCGGCAGATTCTATTTATTACACTATTTCAAAAAAGGGTTTTATTTTTGTCTAGAATTCTCCCTATATTAAAAAAGTAAGTGAAGAAAAGTCTGATCAATGCATGTACAGTGAACGTAACGGAAATATCATATTCTAAAAATCACGTAAACCGATCAAGTTGTTTTAATTTTAAATCAAATCAATTTTTATGTCGGAGGAGTGACTGTCTCGTCTGTTACTTTGAAAAAAAAATCTCACCCAAACCAGGGAGATAATTTAATAATTCATAGTAGATTTATGTTGTGATGCCTACGGATTCCCATTAATCATTTTAAAATTTTCTTTCTAAAACTAATATGACTTAATTAATGTGATTTTTAGAATATGATGCTTTCGTTTTCATTCGACGACCCAAATACCCACTTTTGATTAGATATTACACTAAAGTGTAGGAAAGAGTGCTACTTTTTTTCAGAAGAATACCATTTACCCTGGAAACTTATTTTCTTTTAAAAAAATTACTACATAATAAATTTAATTGATTTTTAGAATATGATATTTACGTTTTGCCACTGGTGTGTACATTATACAGATTTGTTTGTTTGTTTGTTTGTTTTTTTAAATATAGGATGAATTCTGGACAATTACCCAAATAAAAAGTGATCGACTATAGTTGAAGGCGACCTGAATGTTCCTTTTTCATTAAATACTACACTAAATTGTAGGCGCGAGTGCCACTTTTTTCCACTATTAAAAATGGTGGGATTATTTTACCGCTCCAGTAGATATCTCATTGCTGATGCAGTTCTCTACCTGTATAAGAGCCAAGTACGCCCAAGGATGGAGTATTGTGGCCACATCTGGACAGGAGCTGCTAGAAATATTTTATCCTGCCTTGACAGAGTTCAAAATAGATTTCTGAAACCACTATCAATAATTTTTCCCACTCCTTCTCTGTGCCTAAACCTAAATGTGGATTCCATAAGTAAAGCTTCTTTCTTAGAACTGCATGTCTGTGGAACTCTTTTCCGTTTGCCTGCATTCCAGCTGACTACAATATGGTCGTCTTCAAGTCCCAAGTAAACAAGTTCTTAATGAGCCGTCCCCTTAAGTAATCCATTTTACCAAATTTCCGCTACTAACGATTACTATGATACTGTCACATTGAGTACTTTACACTCATTAACCCTTATCCTCGAGTGGCCTCCTGGCCTTGATAATTGGAGACTCCTTTGTAAAAAAAAAAAAAAAAATTAAAAACCCTGGGTCCTCTGGCTTTATAAAGCTAGGTGTTTAACAAGAGCTCATTAATTACTACTTTTTGAGTCTGTAGTGTAACTCCACCAAGGATTGAACCCCGGTCTCTTAGCTCATTAACGAACACTATTATGCTGGATATTTTGACTAACATCTTGTAAATTGAACTACTATATCAGCTATATACTTGCAATGAAACCCCGAAGTTTCCCGGGATTAAATGAATAACACTATGATGACCTTTGATTAAGAGCAAAGTGTATTCATCGCCAGAACCTCCCTATATTAAAAAAAAATTAAATAAGAAAACTTTCGTACGATGCATGTATCCGTGACGAAACGGAAATATCATATTCTAAAAATTACGTAAATTGATCAAGTAGTTTTATTTTTATAAAGAGAATTATTTTTTAGCAATGAATTGGAATTCGTAGGCATTACAACATAAATTTTGAAACTTCGAATTATTAAGTTATCTTCTTTTGTTAATTTTCCGCCCAAACTGTTTACAAAACGACGGGTAAGACAGCAGCTTTTCTGTAACTCATAACATTTGATTTCCTTATTTAAAAATAAAACAATTTTGATCAATTTACGTGATTTTTGGAATATGATAGTTTCGTTTCGTAATGGATACGTACATCGCATTGTTCTTTATTTTCGTTTTTTTATATATAGAGTAAATTCTGGACGAGATTCGCAAAGTCTATGCTTTCTTAGATTATATTTCACCTCTTTTGCCTTCGGTCAATTCAGAAACCCTTCTAGACTGTGGCAGTTTATATATATATATATATATATATATATATATATATATATATATATATATATAATGAGGGGTGTGTATCTTTTGTTGGTACAAGCTGGAGATGGGGCATCCTACCGGATACCAGACATTCGCCCGCTATCTCATATATTCCAACTGAATTTTTTTTTTTTTTTAAGATTCTTACCGTCTCTTTAAGTGTAATTGTTTGAATCTCTCTTGCACTTGGTTCACCAAGTATATTTGTCAGGTTGTTTTTTAAAATTTTTTCAAGAGTCCAACTGTATCGTGTGTGTGTGTGTGTGTGTGTGTGTGCGCATCTTTAAGTGTGTCTGTTGCATTACCATGCCTCATCCAATGAACACAAACGCATTCTCCAACACATAACGCACACACACATAGCAATATGTAGTCGCTCTTACGTGGATACAATTTATTTATCGTACACACGTACACAAAGTTGGAATGCTACACTCTTACACATAAAATGGCACGCAT
>NC_136483.1:179498985-179516485 GCF_053919585.1 Euprymna scolopes
GACGAAGCAGCTTTCCCTTTTCGTTAATTCTTTTCCGTTCGTCTTTACCATGTGTCGTTTTTTGCAAGCAGCCCAAATAGACCTAATTACTGCAAAACATATCTGCAAAAATACCATAACGAATCAATAGTTGATGAAGTAATGTCCGTTTAACAATTATCTTCCACAATCGAACTCTTAATTGTGTTGACAGTCAACAGCTATTGCTTATTCGCAGTGTTTCAACATGCATTCCACACGATGTAACTCGTCCACTTTGCTACCGGCTTTTCGTAGACCAATAGTAAGGTGGCCAGTTTTCTAGCACTGAGGTCTCGGTTTCAAATCTCATAGCCAGGCTGATCAAACATAGACGCTATCACACGTGTTTGCAAATATTATTATTATTATTATTATTATGAAATTGACAACGTTTCAACTCTTAAACTTTGCCTCTTAGTACAAAGAACTAACTGATTAAGCAAAAGCAACAAGTAATACGGTCGCCAAATGATGCTGGATTTCGAACGAGGTCGCTGCTGAAACATGTATGCAAATGTGTAGCTAATAATGTTTGTATAAATAAAGTAATTTTTACATTTAATTTATTTGTAATTTGAATTTGTACATTTCTCGTGATAAATAATTTGCATTTTGTTTTTCACTTTTTATGGTACTTGGAATATAAACAGCCTATAAAAATTATAACCTTTTGTTGAAATAGTATTTGTCATTACCTGACATAGCCTTTATAAGATATTTTTCTAAACAGACTATATTAATCTTTTTTAGCCTATAACTTTGATTTTGTTGATGATGAGAATTTATTCAAATAAACAAAATTATCGTTTCCGAAACGATCGTACACTAATTTATTGGTGATAATAAATTCTTGAACCTTAAGTAAATGAATTGTTTATAAATTTTATTAACTTTTGTTTTATACACACATACTCCCGCATAGAGATATAACACTGATGAAAGAGAAATAATGTTTCCCCGTTTAGTATTTAGGTAAATGCTATCCCTGCAAAAGATATATAAATATCAATATCGTATAACTAATAACATATAGAAATGGCAATATTTATTTGCGATATACCTCTTCCTCTTTTCGCGGTCCTGGATATGACCTTAAACTATATCCGATGGTTAGGCCCTAGTTTGCGGGCTTTGGAGAGTGTGGAGCCACCCTTTAATTGCCATTGCTCCCAGGTCCTCTCTGACCCGGAGTGGTAGTACATGTTAGGGTCCCAACTATGGGTTAAATAGAAACTGACTTGAAAAAAAGATAGATATATTCTATTAAAAAAATGTTCTTCAAAATAACTAGATTCGGCATTAAATAACCTGAAAAGGGTTGATATGCCATAAAACAAAAACAACCAGCCATCCACTTTTCGCTCAAACTTTCGTGACTGCGTTAAGTGCGCTGGTCTGCATTCACTAGGACTCGGTTTTGAATCTCGCTAGCAGCAGATGGCAAAAACAAGTATTCGTGAATAATTATATATATATATATATATATATATATATATATATATATATATATATATATATATATATATATATATATATATATATATATATATATATATTTTGGATTTTACCATTCTTGGATTTTTTACCCTTCACCGGACTATCCATTCATGTGAAATCTTTTTATCATTTTTCTTTTACCTCATATTCCCCTTACCTCACCTTTTTTTTTTTAACCAAGTAAGATCTGTGACTTACTTGTAGTTTCATTAAATACTTTTATATGCAAAATCCGATCCCGCATTTTGCTAATTCCTGCCCTCTGATGAGAAGGAGAGTATTTCTTCGAAACTCCGCGGATTAAGGACTATCCACTTATCTTGTGCTTCCTTTTTTAAAATTAAATGTTTTTAACTCTTTTTCAAGATGTCTTTTAACATTTTTTATTAATCATTTGTTCATATTATATATATATATATATATATATATATATATATATATATATATATATATATATATTACGAGTTCGATTCCCAGTTAATCGTTTTGTTTTACTAAATCATCACCGCTTATGAAGGCCAGATGTCACTTAAGGATAATGGTTAAGGAGATTATATTTTTGCCAGGACTAAATTTGATTACTTATGGAGACAATTCCAGATAGAAATCTGTTAAAATTGGTGTTAAAGACGACCAAGTAGTAATCAGCAGGGAAGCAGTCTAATGTTTGAATATATTGTTTTTAAATTTTAATGATCCACTGACACGTGTTTCATCGTTTATGACTCATCAGAGTGGCCGAATCTAGCGATATATATATATATATATATATATATATATATATATATATATATATAATACTGCACAAATCACGAGGGGGTCCCTTTTTACTTACCTTTGCATAATCACTTTGACACACCGGTTCTCGTCAGATCACCGAAGTTAAGCAACGTTGAGCCTGGTTAGTACCAGATGGGTCACCATTTGGGAACTTTAGGCGATGTATGTTCTCTCCGCTTATCTCGGCATTTGTTTCCAGTCGTCCTGTACATACACTTCACTTGCCACTGGTATTTAACAATGTAGACTCAGGAGAGGTGTGGTTGGAGATTGCGCACCCCTGTCACAAAAATTTTGTGGGTATCCATAGTCTGTCAGAAACTGAAGGAGCACTTTTATAATATAAATTGAACTAAATATAGCTCACATTATCACTCTTTATGCATAACAGCTTTAATAAGCATCAATCCTGTTGATACAAATATATATAAAGATGTCTATGTAAATTTATCTAAGTCTCTTTTAGATATTTATTTTTTATTTTACTTTAATGAAAATTCTAAGATGAGGAGATTCTTTGTTGGGATGAATATTTAATCTCTGTAGTGTTTCTTTACTCTTTGAATATTGACTTAGAAAAAACTTAAAACAACAAAAAAATCGAAAAACTATTTATATTCTTCTCCTCAACTGACTAATTAAATATATTATAGTACATCTTTCTTGTAATCTCTAGTTCTTACCGGATTTCAGGACAAAAATTCATCTAGTCTGGTGGATTATCTATCTTAGTGCTATTATAACAGGTAACAATACTATAAGGTTGGCAACACCCTGGCCTTCTTGACCCTAGATCAAAGATCAAAGTGTAGTATCTGTTCCGGCAGATGCTGCACTTAAGATAATTTGTACCAGTCAATGGAGGGGAAACCCTCTATACTGGGACAATTATTATTTTTGGTAACCAGAGTGACCCCTTTTAGGGGAGCTGGTTTTTACCTCACATTAAAAACGGCCTTGTGCCTAATTTGCTCAGTGGGGGAGCAAATAAATACCATCTGTTCCGGCAGATGCTGCAAGCTATGACTAGCTATGACTAGCAAAGACCAGATGTGGGGGCAACCCCACATGCCTGACCTTTAACCAGCTCCCATTTCCCACCTCTCGGGAGCTGGTCCCCTTTTTCCCTTTCCCCTCCCTTCACTCCTCACATTAAAAATTGGCCTTGTGCCTAATTTGCTCGGTGGGGGAGCAAATAAATACCATCTGTTCCGGCAGATAGATACTGCAGGCTATGACTAGCTATGACTAGCTATGACCAGATGTGGGGGCAACCCCACATGCCTGACCTTTAACCAGCTCCCATTTCCCACCTCTCGGGAGCTGGTCCCCTTTTTCCCTTCCCCCTCCCTTCACTTCACTCCTCACATTAAAAATTGGCCTTGTGCCTAATTTGCTCGGTGGGGGAGCAAATAAATACCATCTGTTCCGGCAGATACTGCAAAGCTATGACTAGCAAAGATCATATGTGGGAGTAACCCCACATATCTGACCTTGGTCACTGAAGGGGCAACTCTTCATACCAACAGTTTCTAATCCAGCTCCCACTTCCCTCCTCTCGGGAGCTGGATCCCCTCTTTCCCTCCCCCTTCCCCCTATCTCCACATTAAAAACGGCCTCCTGCCTAATTTGCTCAGTGGGGAAGCAGATAAATAATCATAACACCCTGGCCTTCTTGGCCCTAGATCAAAGATCAAAGTGTAGTATTTGGTATAAATGAAAAATGTTTTCATATTGGGTTTAAGTAGGAACACACCCCCCACACAAACGCACAAATACATATTTAAAAAAAGGTCATTAGAAAAAAAAGATGCTGAGACAGAAACCCTTTTAAGTTTCCAACAGAGACGAGATGGACCAACCAACTTCACCCCTCCTTCTTTTTGAGTTGGCCTTGTGCCTAAATTTTTTTTTGTTCATTTCCCCTTTTTGTATTTCTTTTTTCGAGTGAATAAAAAATTTAATATCTCAAAGTGTAGTATCTGTTCCGGCAGATGCTGTACTTAAGACTATATGTGAGGGCGACCCCGCATATCAGACAATTGCTCTTGTAGCAATCAGTTTGGATCAATGTAGGGCAAACCCTTCATACCAATTGTCACTATCCAGCTCCCTCGGCCCCCTCGGGGGAGCTGTCCCCCCCCTTTTCACCTCCCTTTTCTCTCCACATTAAAAACACGACCTTGTGCCTAATTTGCTCAATGGGGAAGCAAATAAATAACCAACTCCGTGGCCTTCAGGCCAGGATCAAAGTGTAGTATCTGTTCCGGCAGATACTGCACTTAAGATAATTTGTACCAGTCAATGGAGGGGAAACCCTCTATACTGGGACAATTATTATTTTTGGTAACCAGAGTGACCCCTTTTAGGGGAGCTGGTTTTTACCTCACATTAAAAACGGCCTTGTGCCTAATTTGCTCAGTGGGGGAGCAAATAAATACCATCTGTTCCGGCAGATACTGCAAGCTATGACTAGCTATGACTAGCAAAGACCAGATGTGGGGGCAACCCCACATGCCTGACCTTTAACCAGCTCCCATTTCCCACCTCTCGGGAGCTGGTCCCCTTTTTCCCTTCCCCCTCCCTTCACTCCTCACATTAAAAATTGGCCTTGTGCCTAATTTGCTCGGTGGGGGAGCAAATAAATACCATCTGTTCCGGCAGATATTGCAAGCAAAGACCAGATGTGGGGGCAACCCCACATACCTGACCTTTAACCAGCTCCCATTTCCCACCTCTCGGGAGCTGGTCCCCTTTTTCCCTTCCCACTCCCTATACTCCTCAATGTAGGGGAATACCTTCATACTGAGATAACTACTATTTAAGTTAATTGGGCCTTGGTTAATGTAGGGGAATACCTTCATACTGAGATAACTACTATTTAAGTTAATTGGGCCTTGGTTAATATAGGGGAATACCTTCATACTGAGATAACTACTATTTAAGTTAATTGGGCCTTGGTTAATGTAGGGGAATACCTTCATACTGAGATAACTACTATTTAAGTTAATTGGGCCTTGGTTAATGTAGGGGAATACCTTCATACTGAGATAACTACTATTTAAGTTAATTGGGCCTTGGTTAATGTAGGGGAATACCTTCATACTGAGATAACTACTATTTAAGTTAATTGGGCCTTGGTTAATGTAGGGAAAATCGAGACAATTACTATTTATTTGGACACTGCCAGAGTTCCTCCTTTTAGGGGGGGGGGAGTTGGTTTTCCCCCTAGATTAAATTTGCTTTCTTGGGGAAGCAAATAAATACCATTTGTTCTGGTACTACATTTCACCTTTTCTGACCTCGATCAGTGGAGGAGAAATCCTTCTAGATTGAGGCAATTTTAATTTTTGTTCCCATCTAGAGTAGCCATTTTTGAAGAGTTGGATTTTCCCCACATTTAAAACCGACTTTGTGTCTAACTTTGCCTTCATGGGAAAGCACTAAATAGGAACACTATAGAAGTCAGTGTCGAATAGCCATACGGAGCGGAACTTGATTGGTTGGTTAGCGGCATATCAACCATTTTGGAGTTATTTTTAATGCCTAATTCAATAATTTGGACACACATTTCGCATATTTAAAGTTCTTTGTATCTTCAAATATTTATTCATCGTGTTTGCTTTAGATGTTTTGATTTGCAGTATGTCAACACTTTTTGGATTATTTAATGTCAAATTCAGTCATTTTTTTAGAAATCTATATCTTATGTCATACGTCATAATTCACATTAAAACACCAGTTCCCATTTGATCACCGATGTTAAGCAACGTTGAGCCTCGTCAATACTAAAACGGTGACCATTTGGGAATTCCACTTGCTTGACATGCTCTCCGCTTATCTCTGCATTGTTTCCAGTTGTGCTGGACCGCTCCTTGCCACTGGACACAAGCAGCGCCGATTCAAGAGAGGTGTGGTTGGTAATGATGTAACCCATACCTCATAATTATACGCATAGCCATCCTTACAGGGGGTATCCATTGTCTTTCAAAACCAAACAGAGACTTCCACTTCCATGTTTCTTTAAATGTGCTTGTTTGTTTGTTTTTTTACACGGTGGTCACCACTTATCAAGGCCCGGAAGCCACTCAGGCATAAGGGTCATTGCAAGTACAGTACGTTAGTGTGGAGATTTAATGAAGTGTTTACCTAAGGGGGCGGGTCATCAGGAATTTGTTTGCGTTGGACTTTCAGGTTGTAGTCAGGTGGGAAGCAGGCAGACGGAACAGAGTTCCACAGGCGTGCAGTTCTAAGAAAGAAGCTTTGTTGATGGAATCTATGTATTCATAGTTTGTAGTTTGTTTTGTAGAATTGAATTGTTTTTTACTTTGCAGAAATGATTGAATTTTGCAAAGGGAAATGAAAAACGATAACATCAATGTTTGGTTCATTTTTAGTCAGGAAGCCAGTATCTTTAAGACAGCCTGATCTAGTGGCTCTAGATGTCATAACAGGTATTAACACTCCGAGCCAAAGTGGATGTAGGAGCAATGGTGACAAACGAGAAATTCCACACAGCCTACAACTACGACATCGCCACTGGATATTTTTAAGATAGTGCCCAAAATCGATCTTATTTTGAGCTTCGAATAATATTTTATATAATAAATTAGAGAGAGATGAGGGAGGATTACATGATAAAATGTAGGCAGTATAAGAGTAACCTTGCACGCACCTTACGATATAAGAAAGATTAAGTCATTTTCATAGTAACATATACCAGGTGTGGTTCATCAGGAATTTGTTTATGTTGGACTTGAAGACATCCAAGTTGTTGTCAGGTGGGAAACAGGCAAACGGAAGAGAGTTCCATTGGCGTGCACTTCTAAGAAAGAAGCTTTGTTCATGGAATCTAAGTTTTGGTTTTGGCACTGTTAAAGAGTGGGGAAAATTTTTGGCAGTGATTTCAGCTAGACCGGTGTTTATCATGAAATATTGGCGAGGGGGGGCCAGGGATTGGAGTTCAGACGAGCACTTACCATGGAAGTAACGATAAAACAAAGACAGGCTCGCAACGTCTCTTCTGTGGGAGAAAGGTTGCAGGAATTTTGGTCAAACAGAGCTGTCAAGTTCATAACTATGCTGTCGGAATCTTATTTGGGCTTCGAACACTATATTATTCTGAATATTTGGCCAGGGTTTATCGTGAAGTAACATATCATCATGCCTGTTTTATCTGACAAACGCTTGTACAGAGAAACTTTAGAAACCCCCGGACAGAGTTTAGTGAAATTCAAATTATCTCCCTTTATCTTTTTTCTTCATTGTCCTTTTTGTTTTTGTTCTACCTACGTATGGTGCATCCTAACGGTGCCAGACATTTACCCGCTATCTCATATATTTTTTAAAGATTTAAAAATCTTGAGATATTTTTTAAAGATTTTAATCTTCTTGTTCAGTGCAACTGTTTGTGTCTCTCTTGCACTTGGTTTACCGGATATATTTGCCAGGTATTTTTTTTTTTTGCTCGACTGCATCTATAATAACTGTAATGATGGAAATGATTTTTATGTCGTACATAAGATTTTGGTATCTCGTCATCTTCTCCATCTTAACCAGGCATCACATGGGACACTAACTTTTACTAAGGTTGCTTCTTTCTCTTTCTGGTCCCATTTCACTATGTCAGGTTTAATAGCTCCATTTTCTAGGTGAGTAGTTGTTGGAATTGTGTAGTCATACGAGACAGTCAACAGATGAAGATATTCCCATTTTTTTTAACTGAAATTCCAATGAATTTTATTGCATTCTCATTTTTCCCCTCTATTTCTCTTTTCCCTTATTTGTCACCCTCTTTCTATCTATTCCCATGTTATTATCGCCTTCTCTTTCTTTACATTTTATTCTTACTCTTTCTTTCTGCCAGCTTTTTTTTTCTCTTTCTCGTTCACTCTATCTTTCATTCTATTCTTGAATACCGCTCTCTATTTTCCACCCTTTCGTTTTTATAACCTTTCCTCCATCCCAAAACACGCACCACCATGTCTTCTATCCTCCTTCAATTTTTTTTTAATTCTTATATTCCTTGAAAAGCTTATCTTAATCATTTTCCCTACCTTATACCCGAAACAGAAACCCATATCTTCCCCCGTGAGCCTCTAAGCCCCTTCGCCATTTTGAATACTTGCGACACCCGTTCCCAACCCACTTTTTGTCATTATTCTCTCACACAAACTCTCAAACGACCTACTCGTATTTTTTTTTTTAAATTTTTTTTAGCCAGTTACACCGACTGTTTATAACCCATCATCTTTCGTCACCCGGAATATATATATATATATATATATATATATATATATATATATATATATATATATATATATATATATATATATATATATATATAATTTATCGGTATGGAACCTCTGGGTGGCATCCAAAAAAAAGAGCGGGAGGGGGTGAAAAAAATTAATACTTCGTGTTGAAGCAAAATCCCCAAACGACTAAAACATCATTTATTAATTCAGGGGAGGTAACATTTAAACTTTCGCACACATGTCACATGACTCACGCATTTACAACCATATTTATGACGTCAGAGATACGCATGCGCGCACATATACACGTGGGATGTTAAACGCATCAGGCCGATAAGAAAAAAGTTAAGCTGTATATATATATATTATCGAGGGAGTGGGGATCGCACTCTCCACTAATCAAAAAATACCCGTATGAAACTAACACAACAAAAAACAACTGGTATTGGGGGTGCTATTAGTTTTTATTTAGCTTTACCTAGTACCGCCCCTACATACAATATAGTGTGTCCCTAATGCTCCTCTTGTATAGTCGTAATTGTAGGCGAAGTGATAACCTATTGAATTCGTTGCATTGATAGCCATTCGGGTACGAAGAGATTAAATCCTCGTGAACCTGACCTATTATCCCTGGCAACCCGCTGTCGGATACAACACTAAATTGTCTCGGACATCCTTGCGGAAATTCCTCGCTCCATATTCACATAAATTCACCTCATCATCCTAAAACCAATCTTTCTGATATGTTCGGAAAAGAGATATATTTGTTTGAAGTCACTGAGTGTTTTTTTGATAAAAGTAATCGCGTAATATAATCTCATAAGTAGGGCTATTACAACAGCATATTCTTTTCAGTGTTTTGACTCTCGAGTATATATCCGACACAGACACAGTTAATCAACCGAGAACCACATCACTCTATATACAAGCATAAAAGATATCAACGGATATACACTTGAGAGTCAAAACAATGAAAAGAATATGCTGTTGTCCTAACCCTACTTAGTCGCCTACTAGTCGCCTTAATAAACGGTTATTCGTAGTTGTAGCTGATAATGTTTAAGCTTTAGGTTTTCGGCGTATCTTTTGGCGTCGCTTCGGGGCTGTATAGCCGTGCGTATATATCGCTTAGACAAGCCGAGCATATTTTTGTGGGGTGTAGCTCGTATGTATTACTTTCCTAAACCTTTCTATTATTTTATTTATTTATTTGTTTATTTTGTATACTCTAACCGATTGTGTGTATTACATCTGGTGTTTATATCCCAAGTTAAAGTCACTAAGATTTCGGAATAACTCTTACTTTTTACCACTATTAAAATAAACTACTAAACATGTTTGCAGTTTTTGTCACGCTAGTTCAAAATTATTCTAAAACTTATCCCGTGGAGTGTATCCAATTCATCTTCCCAGCATCATTACTGTCTGCTGAAGAGAATGCATTGTCTTGTGCCGGAAGTAATAAAAATCGAATTCTATCCACATTCTATCCACATGTTTCCTTTTGATTGTGACGCCAAAGTAATTGGGTTAGATTTCAAGCGGCTGGCTATGTCTGCAAAACATTCATAAAAATCATTTAAAACTCTCTTCGGGTCGCAGTTGCTGGATCTTAGAACATATCGGTCCTAGGTACGACCTTAAAAGACAACCAGTGGTGAGGCTACATTCGAGGGATGAGGGTAATGTAGAGTTGTTACTTAGTTATCATTGCTCCTAGTTCCATTTTTGCTCTGTTGGGGCATCTGGCGCTACCAGATCGGGTTGTCTAAAAATACTGGCTTCCTGAACAAAAAATGCTCCAAGCATTGATATAATCGTTTTACCGTTTCTGTTTTGTAAAAACCTAAGCTCGGCAAAGTAAAAATAAAAAAAAAGTTCTACGCAAGAATCAAACAATGAATAAATATTTGAAGATATAAAGAACTTGAAGCATTAAATTATTTCCAAAAATACTCGATTCAGCATTAAATGACATTAAAAATGGTTGATACCCCGTAAAACAAGAAATAATCAACCAAAATCTGAAATATAACAATTATACATTCTCTATCAATCTATCTTTTCTATAACCCCGGCAAGAGATGCATTTTTGGTTGCATTGAGACATCAATGTATTCTTTCCCTGCGTAAGTATCCATCTTATTTGAAACCAATTATGTGTTATATTTCCTATATACCTTTTATATATCTCGTTAACAACATTTCTATCTGAGAATGTGTTACATTTATTGTCAGTCCACACTCCAGGTTCGATCAGCATCTCAAGTATTTTACACAAACGCCGTAATACATTTTATATAAACATTCGTGAAACAAAAAGAAAGAGTCGCGAAGAAAACTAGAGACGGAAAGTAATACGTAAAAGTGATGAGTCACTTGTTTGCCTCAGTGAACGAAAAAGAGACTATATACACATACATATATACATAGCACGTACGTTCATTAGTTTATGTCTTGCGAACCACCTTTCGTTAATGTCACTAAAATAGGTAAAGACTATTCTTACGTCTTCTCTGTTTGAAGTAGTGCCAGAAACATATCGAATTCTAAAGTGTTTTTCTCGACTTCCGTAAATTTAAGGTTAAATTTTAACCACCCATCCGTCAATCATTCCTTTCCAACAAACAGCTTTCTTTGTATAACTGATGCGTTTTTATATGATTCCATCTTTTTCTTAATTATTATTTGTCTTTTTTTTTATTCCGATCTTTGTGTTTATACACAAGAAATCACACAAAATGGCGATCCACATGTACACAAAGGTGTCTGAATGTGTGTTGCTAAAGTTAGAATATCCTATATTCTAACTTAGGTCAAAATCATTGAAGCGTTTGTTTTCATTTACATTTACCTCCGAATAAATAATAAACCATTGCTTTCATCGAACGCGCAGCATAATTCTTTTTATCTTTAAAATAGTTACGTGCGTTGTGATTCTTGTTTGTTTTTACCGATATTGCAATAAATTTAAATTCTTCACTTTAATGAAAAGGTTTATCGTTCCGAACGAAACCGGTAAAGCTCTCGTTTTTTTTATATCTTTTTTTATTTGGTCGTTGATGATACTACGTATTTCTTCGGCTCCACCAATTTGTCTAACCACAAATATAAATTCATGTTTTTCAAAGCCAATGTGCAAAAATCAGGAGGTTTCATCAGATGTCCTGCTGGCTTCTCAAGATAAAAGTAGGTGTCTATACATTAAATTTAATATATATATATATGCATCAGTCCTCATTGAATGTCCGTTTGCCGTTTCAGGCTACAACCAGCCTTATCAAAGTGTAGTATCTGTTCTTCAGATGCTGCACTTCCATTTCTTGTTCTCTTTCGGTGGAGGAGAAATCCTTCACGACTGAGACAATTTTTATTTTTGTACCTTTTCTCCACGTTAAAAAACGACCCTGGTGTCTAACTCTGTCCCGTGGGGAGGCATAGTAAATAGGTACAACCAGCCTTTTGTTATCGAAATACACACTGATTGCAAAATGTGTATTCCATTGCATATCAAGTAATGCCTGTGCTGGAAGCTTTTTATAGTGAGGAAAGACTTTGCACTGAGACAATCCTACTCTCTAAACAACTGTCACATTAAACCAAAAAGAAGAGCAAGTCAACATCATTGGAAGCAGCAGTCGCCACAGGTTTTATATCAGGGTTTTCCTTCTTCTAGAGAGGTTGCCTTCATCACGGCTTACGGGAGCCCTCTCCACCCACCATGCTATTTGATCCATGACTGGGACTAAAGTTGCTGGGCACCAGAGCATACTCCACACGCCGGTGGGTCATGTATGCCGCAGCTGACAGGACCTAAGCTCCTCTGGGGGGTTCTGTCAGAGTTACCTCATCCTTAGCCTTTGGTTAAAAAAAAAACATTGGCCCACAAGGTAGTAGAGGTCCAGTTATACGGCGCAGGACACTCGCCGTTTATCAGCGCCCTGTCTGCGTTGAAGTGGTCACGACGTGCGCGTGGGGTTGATTTGTCTGGGAGAAGCACAGTATGACGCTAAGACATCTGTGTGCTTTTAACACACGTCCACACCAGACCTTGTCCATCTGATATAAAGATACATACATACATAATGGAAAATACTCCCATAAACTACCAAACATATCAATCAGTGTATTCAATTGCTCAATATCAGTAAAAGCAGAGAAGTTGGATGTCTTCAAGTCCAACATAAACAAATTCTTGATAAACCGCCCCCTTAAGTAAGGCACTTTATCAAATCTCCAATACTAACGATTCCTACGATACTATCCCATTGATTACTGTACACGCAATAACCCTTATCCCCGCGTGGCTTCCGGGCCTTGATAAGTGGTGACTTCCATGTAAAAAAAAAGCAGAGAAGTTACGCCCTATATTATTATTATTATTATTATTATTATTATTATAAGTGTGTGTACAATACTAAATGGTAATCTTTCATTAGGTTTACGAAATCAAACGGAATAAAACGGGTGCAAGTTGAGTGTTTTGTCCGAATCGAACTTCAGCCTCATGTTTCACTCACGTAATACATTTAGTATCTTCGTTTGTCTCTTTCTGTGAACAAAGTCCGATAACCACTCACATACACACATATATAGACTCCTCGCACAGGCGCATGCGTGATAGAATCGTTATACATGCAAATTAGCCGTCCTAGTGCATTTATTTGCCGTTTTTGCTGATATCTTTTCTCTGTCGTCCCCTTGTCCATCTCCCCTTCCCCTCCCCACTGGCTAATCGACACACTGCAACTCGAATACGCCGTTCTGCAATACCTCCCTCAACCTACCCACATACCTACGCACCCACCCGACCCACTCACGATGCTTCCATTGGTCATAGACATTAGAGTACGATACGATGCGTATATTACCACCTCTCATCATCCAAAACATTGTCAGCTACCCCCGGGGGCCCTTCTATTGCAGCTCCATTCGCTATTTACCGTCGCTCAGTAACCTCACCACACCCACGACTTTTTTTTTGTACCTTTATTTCTTATTTTCTTCTAATTCCATGTCTTTCTCGCTATTTTCCCAAAGAAATATTTCCAAAGATTCAAACACTTGCACGCCTTCACGTAGCAATGTGCTGAGATCTCCTGTCTCGTCTTAAACTGTCCAAATATGAAGAATGCAAGGCGAAAAACTGCCAGTCAACAACCGCTGTTGGTCTCCTGTCACACAACATGATATTTCTTTCTTTCTCTCCACACACACACACATATATATATATATATATAAAATTTTAGTCACACACACACACACACATACATATATATATATATATATATATATATATATATATATATATATATATATATAATTGAAACCCAAACCAAAACTGATGAAGAATTATTGATAAAATAAGTAGATTACTAAGGTGCCATCAGTTTAAATCGAAACCGAAAATAAGTCTTATAAAGAATTCTTGATAAATTTATTTAAACATAAAGATTATAAAAAATAGATTATTGGAGTGCTATTAGCTATCATCGAAACCCAACCCAAAACCTTTGAGGATTTCTTGGTAAAATTATTCATATAAAATTTTAGTTATTCAATGAATTCAAAAATTTATGGTGTGAAATGTTTGAATTTCAAATCCAAAGATTTTATGTAAGACAAAGAATACATTTTAAATATTATAACTCCTTATCCTATAGGATTTCGATGTCTACCATCCTTTCAGAGGGGAAAATATTAGCAAATAGTTATAATGGTTTACACCTTATTTGCTAAAGTCAGTGAGACATGGAAAATCACAATTAAAAGTTGTTTAAGCATTTAAATGTCATAGAGTAAGGGAAGTTAATGAAAAGGATATAAAAATTCACATCCAAATTGCATGGTAAAGTCCGAAGTGAATGTCTTTGATAGCAGTGTAGTAAAATGATCCGAACTTTATTTTGAGTAATCCACATCACAATGTAATGGTCCGATGTAGGCATTTCCTTGGAGCAATTTCCTTTGTTTATATAATGGTTCCGGTAAAAAAAAAAAAAATATATATATATATATATATATATATATATATATATATATGAGAGAGAGAGAGAGAGATGGATCTGTTTATTAATAAACATATAAGTTGATATATTTAATATTTTTTAGAATTATAGAATACTAGCATTTCGGTCCGGCGTTGACCGGGTTTTTGGAGGTGTATGCTGAGCAAAAAAAAAAGCGTCAATTTTTTTAACTTTGACCCCTATTATGACCTCTTAACATTTATTGTTTTGGGCTCAAGTTAAGTTATTAAGGTAGATCCATGTCCAAGGAATCTATATCTAAAATTTTAAGTGTTTAGACCAAAAATTGTCGGAGGAGTTTGGTAGAGTTCTGAAATGTCAAATCGTTAAACTCTGACTCCTTAACAGCCAAATTTCTGGCCGAAAACTGATTACGTTGATTTTCCCAAATCTCAGGACCCTGTATATCAAATTTCAAGTTTGTAGACTAAAAATTGACAGAGTTATTGCGTAGGGAAATGTACACAGATACACAGACAGACACACAGGCACGTTCCCTTTTATACATATATATAGATGAGTTTCAAATTCCACTTCAAAATAACTTCAAATTGTTAATAAATTAGAATTAAAAATATAATTAAAATGAAGTATGTATATATATATATATATATATATATATATATATATATATATATATATATATACACTTCGTTTTAATGTATAGTTGTATCCGCATACAACTATACATTTTGCTCATTAGGATTGAGCCAGTCCAAGCTACGAAGTATTTTAAGTGATCCACGAGGCACCACAACTTTTTGTCGCACACACTTCAGATATCACCATTCGCTGTGGCAAACACGTGCTTAACATGCAGGTTCGGGAAGGCATCTTGCAGCAAGTTGCCGGTACCCTCGTAGCCCCGTAGGAGATGTCCTTTTCTCTTCTCTGCAACCTCAAGAAGAGATGTTGCGAGTTTGTCTCTGCTTTAATGGTATTTTCATGGCAAGTGCTCAACTGAGCTTCAATCTATGGTCCTCCATCGCCAAGCTTTCATGAAAAACACCCATCTAGCTCCAAACACTATCAATAATTCCCCACACTCTTTATCTCTGCCTAAGCCTAAACGTAGATTCCATGAAAAAAGCTTCTTTCTTAGAAGTGCATGCCTGTGGAACTGTCTTCCGTTTTCCTGATTTCAGCTGACTACAATCTGATTGTCTTTAAGTCCAACGTAAACAAGTTCTTGATGAGCCGTTCCACTTAAGTTAACAAATTTACCGAATTTCCATTACTAATAATTACTATCTTGTTCAATTGACTACTGTACACTCTTAACCCTTATCCTCGAGTGATCTCTGGGCCTTGATAAGTGGTGATGCCTATGTATAAAAAAAATATTACGTTGAGTATCGCCTTGTCACCTGTCCCTAGGCGAGTTAACATTATATTATATATTGGTTATACCCGATCTTCTTCTGATGTCAGCTCTGCCCAACCTGTGCTCGTGTTTCTATCATTCACACTGAAAAAAATTAAAAGATCGATCGACAATTTTGTGCTCTTGTAAAAAAACGTTTTCGTTTTGTTTTGTTTTGTTTTTTTTCGAAAGTCTTTTTGCAATCCTACATGTCAACAAATAGCAAATAAATACAGAAAAGATATAGACATATATTTTTTATATTGATTTTTTGGCATATCTCTCTCTCTCTCTCTCTCTCTCTCTCTCTCTCTCTCTCTCTCTCTCTCTCTCTGTGTGTGTGTGTGGACTAGTCGTATACAAAACAATTTATTCATATTTTGACTTTAGAAACTGCACTCTCCTCAAAACTTAATTCTCTCTCCCACATCGAAAGTGCTGTAATCCTTTCTCTCATTACCATTTAACGTAAATCTAGGATCATTACTCGAATATCTGGCACAAACCGCAATTAAACAATGAAATACACATCACCACTTCATAAAAATCCCGGTTAAAGCACATTTCTTTTTTACTGGATTTCATCCATGTTTCGCTTTTGGAATTTATACTTTTTTAATTTTCGTTTTCGCCAGTTTTCCCAATTTAACGTCTTTATCGCACGCGCTTAATAATTATTTTTATTTTTCAAAATACCTATGTCCGTGCCCAAAACGTACCGTTGTGCGTTTTCTTGGTGTTCCTATTTTGTTGCCGTTATTTCAATAAATTTGAAACCTTTGTTTTTCAAGACGTTCTTTGATCTGAACGAAACCGGTTAAGCTCACATTTTGAATGTTTCAGTTCAATTTGTTTTTATTTTTGTCTTTTTCAAGCTTCTTGGCTTGACCTTTACTCCTGATCTGAAATGGAACACGTACATCGAATCCGTTGGCAAGGTCGATGGAAAAATGGTGGGATCCTTCTCTCGATCCAGCGGAACGGAAGCGAGTAAAAACCGAAAATGCTTTTCCTGGCTTCAGTCCCGGTTATGTGCTAAGTTTCCGTTCAAAATTAAAGTTGTTACCACGGATTATTTTACTCACTGATAATTTATTTATTTTTTTTTTACATAGGAGCCATCACTTATCAAGTCCCGGAGGCCACTCGAGGATAAGGGTTATTGAGTGTACAGTAGTCAATGAGATAATATTGTAGTAATCGTTAGTAATGGAAATTTGGTAAATTGGATTACTTAAGGGAACGATCCATTAAGAATTTGTTTATGTTGGACTTGAAGACAACCAAGTTGTAGTCAGCTGAGAAGCAGGCAAATGGAAGAGAGTTCCACAGGCGTGCAGTTCTAAGAAAGGAGCTTTGTTCATGGAATTTACGTTTTGGTTTAAGCACAGATAAAGAGTGGGGAAAATTATTGACAGTGGTTTCAGCTTGACGGGTGTTTTTCGTGAAAGATTATCGAAGGGGGGGGGGCAAAGATTGGAGTTCAGACGAGCACTTGCCATGGAAATGACGATAAAACAACGTCTCTTCTGTGGGAACGAGGTTGCAGGGAA
>NC_136483.1:179521485-179606485 GCF_053919585.1 Euprymna scolopes
GCATTTTTATAGGGAATCTGCTATAAAACGGATAGGGCGATAATTTTATTTTTCAAAGAGTAAGTTATGAAAATATATATGGCAATTAACCTACACAAAATTCACCATGTTTCTCATCGATAGCCTAATTAATCTACACGTGGATGAAACGCGAAAATTGTGTAGCTTAATTGTTCTCTGTATAAGTATAACTTATTACCTAGCTCTACTCACGTATTGAGCATTGTTACAGAAAGTACGAAAAGCCGATACGTGAAATAATAATAATTATATATGTGTGTGTGTGTGTGTGTGTGTGTGTGTGTAAGAGAACAAAACTGGTGTATTATAGACACAAGGTTTGTCGTTAGTAACCGGCCAGTAACAGATTTTAGTCTAAATAATGGTTTTAAATCAATACATTTGATTATTTTTACAAATGCTATACATTAACTGCCCTATTATTCTAACTCTCACTGTAATAAATATATATATATATTAAATATGACGGCATGACGGCTTCCCTACGTGTGCTTTGAATTAAATTAGTTTTTTTTTTTCTCATGGTTGGTGCCTATAAACACAGTGTTTGTGTTTGAGTGTATGTGTATGTATGTGTTTTTGCAGACTTTCTATTTTCTTTTGTCTACATTTTTTTCTTCCCCAATCCCCCTTTTTTAGTCCATATATATATATATAAAACAATCCCAACTGTTATTTAAGGAACACACATTTATCTCTGAGGAGTTGTTTAGTGAATTTCTGCTATTCAACAAAACACGTGTAAGGCATACTTCATAAAAATTATGAGTGCGGATTAAAAACATTTTTTTTTTTCCTTTAATGATAACTAATGGTATACAGGGTGTCTAAAAAATATACTCTTGTGTTCAAACCTTTTATTGAGAATAAACCCTTGAATGGAATAGATTCGAATACAGAAGACAAATGTGATTGAAGAATCATGTTCACAAATGTTGAAATAGGTGACAATTTTTGTTCAGTCAACTTCGATAGCAGTTAAAGTGTGAGGACATTTTTTTTTTTTTTTTGGGTACACCCTATATATATATAAGATTCTCACGTGCGGTTCTTCCCGTGTGTCATTCTCCACATTCATCAATCTTTTCTCTCCACTTGCTGTCCGCTCGCTTCATCTGTCAATCCAACACACATACACACACACATTATACATGCGTGTGTTTAGATTCCCGCGTTTTGTTCTCTCGTATCGTAACTTTCCCTTTTTCTGTCTATCTGTTTTGGCTTTGGGGGGGGGGTAGCTGTGCTTCTTTGTAATCGACTCCCCACGAGGGCAAACTTAGACATAATATCGATTATTTTATAATTCATGGAAAGTTCTGGTCCCCAAAAAGGGGGCACTGTGGATTTAGACAAAAATTAAAAGTAACCCAGGCGTTACGAAAACTTCTGTCCTCGCGTCAGAAGAAAACAGATACTACACTTTCATCGCAGTATAAGGGCCAGACTTTAGCTTTTCCATATATACATACGCATATGTATATAGCGAGCTATATCAATAATAAATAAGGCCTAATTTACAGACAGGTTGTTTCGCTGTAACACACCTCCACAGTAAACAGGCAAGTGTTTAAGGTTGAGATTGAAACCGGGGGTCGCTATTATCCACTACGCCATTCTCGAAAGCTATTAAGCAGAGAAACTTTACTGTTTAAGAACAGGGTCAACTACTGATGAACTCTATTCCTTTTTATCGTTAATTACCCCTCCTCTCTTTCTCTCTCTCTCTCTCTCTCTCTCTCTCTCTCTCTCTCATTATATATATATATATATATATATATATATATATATATATATATATTGTGTATGTGTGTGTGTGCATTGCATTAGTAAGTAAATTTAAATATACGTTTAGAATTTAGATCAATTATGTTTTCATTGGAATAGTTACAATCTCCGCCGTTCCTCCTCGATGGAATGAACCCTTGGAAGCTACTGTATTATTACTAATATTACAACTACCATTACTAATACTACTACAACTAGTAGTAGTATTAGTAATGCCTGTGACATGAGAACGCGTTCTATGTGATTGTATGCCGAGAAGGCACAGAGAAAGCACAGCCCTTCGTTCGCACTTCTCCCTCTAAACTCTTACGCTTTTCATATCACTATTGGTGGAGGAGGGCCCCACCTCTATATTAATCAAACGGTATCCACCCGCTATCCTCTCCCCCATCTTATACAGCACCCTATTGCACGCACACATTTAGTGAGTGTGTGTGTCTGTGTGTGATTTTTTTTTTTTTAACATAGCGGCGAAGATATGTATATACGTACATTTTACGTATATCCTTAGCTATTCTCCTTTAACTATTCTTTTCTTTGTTTTTTTTTTGTTTTTTCTTTGCTTTTTTTGGGGTTTTTTTTTCTTATTTTCTTTACATCTGCCTTAATATTTTTTATTCTAAAGCTCCACATTTTGTTGTTGTTGTTGTTTGTGGGGGGGAGGAGATAGCCTGCCCTTCCCCATCCTTTCCACCCGACTTAAACCCCCCATCCCCACCCATCCCCGAAAAATACAATCCCCCACCCCACCACCGCAACCGACCCCCAAGATACCGGCGGACCAACATTCCCTGCTCCCTCGCGTCACCATCAACATCACCATCATTGCAATAATGTCGTTATTCTTGCATGGATTCGTCTCCCCTCTCTCTGGCTTCATCCTCTTGCATTATTATTGTTACCCTCTCTCTCTTCCCTCGCTCGCTCGCTCTTCCTGGCTCTCTACAAACCTACGACTATAACAACGGCTGCTGCTGCCGAAGCATCTTTTTAAGTTTGCTATAACAAAACAACACCAGCGACGGTTACTCGAACCAGAGGTGAGGCCCCGGGTTAGTCGGAGGAGGCATGGGAAAAGGTGTCCTAACCTGTCGCCCTCACCACTACCCTTGGTCATATTGCGACACCCCGAACAATTTATCTTGTCCCTCCATAAAACGGATTATTATTTCAATTATACTATTACTTACGCAAAATTTTTTGCCTTTATTCTGTAGGCAAGGAAGTTTTGAAAGAGACTACCATTCTTCAGAGGAACAAATCGGTAAGTACTATTTTTATTATTATTATTTTTATTATTATTATTGGTATTAGTAGTATACTTGATTATCAATATTAAACATAAGCAATTATACTATCCCGTTTGCACTATGAACTTTCTCATAAATTCATACAGTCTAAGAAAAGACCTGAACAGCTCATCTTCCTTGTACTATGTTTTGTCCCTACTAAAATATTGGTTCTTCTTCGTTATCATAGCGAAATTGGAAATTTTGAATTGTAAGTAAAACCAACGGTACCCACTTAATTGCCACGTTGCAGTAATGAACATATCCCAAAATCCCGAAAAACGATAAGGTAGAAAATTAACTATTAATGAAAACAGTTTTGGAAGACAATTAGCGAAAAATTGAGTTTTGCTAAATTGGCCTGAGATTTTATAGCTTTCAAAAAATAATTACCTCCTTTTTGTTATGATTCGAACTCCTGTTTCTTTTTTTTTTTTTTTTTTTTTTTTCTTTTCTGCAAAACTCAATTTTTCGATTATTGTCTTCGAAAACTATTTTCATCAATAATTAATTTTGTACCTTATCGTTTGTTGTAATTTTTGGATATGATCATCACTGCGACATAACAATTAAATAGATACCATTGGTTTCACTAGAAATCCAACATTTCGATTTACGAATTTCGCTATTATGACGAAGAAGAATCAAAATATTTATAAATATGTGCGTTTTCAATATATCTACCTAATTGCTTTCCCACGAGGGTAAAGTTTTAAAAATGTCTCTACTATCAGGTAAAATCAGCTATCCTGGAAGGAAGAATCTCTTTTGCCGATTCTCCAAAAGCTAATACATAAACATTGTACTCTCGTTTGGTACTTTGTCATCATTATTATTATTATTCGCCCTGCCAAGCAGCGTCTTTTAAAACCACTCCGTGACGAAATAAGGCCTGTTTCTTTTTATCGTTCATATGTTTCTTGGTTTATTATTTATATAGAATGAACTTAAGATGTCGCAGTTAAATGTTCCGATTCTTGACAAACGAGTTTTCTTAGCCATGGAAACACGCCTCGAAATAATTTAGTCATCGCTAACTCCAAATAACTGAGTATAATTTCGCATGTGTGTGTGTGTCTGCGATTGTGCGTGTGTTAGAGTGTCTCACGTTTTCAGGATTTACGTGTTTGAAAACTAAGTTATTAAACGGAATAAAACTAATAAAAAGAAAACAGTATATCCCAGAAAAAAAAAATTATTTATTTTATTACACCCAATAATTCTTTACAAACGAAAGAAAACGAACAAACCGTTTTTGTTAACACTAAAAATACGCAACTCCTAAAAACAGTGGGTTTCTTGTAGACGGGGAACATATTTCGCTGGGATACAACTGTTTTGCTTAAAACCCCCGTAACGAAGTCGTTTTTCGTGAGAACCGCGAAGGTTGCTGTTCGTATCACCAAGCCTCTGGTTTATATATAAACACTGGCGAAATTAAAATAGAACATTACGCGACCCAAAAGAATATGGAGAAACAGAAAAAATAAGAAATGTGAAAATATCTTTTGTTAATTCTTAGAACACGTGGTTAATGTTAAGTTGGGTAAATTTCTGTTAAACCGAGTAATGTCGGTTTCTTTTTCTAGAAATGAATTTGGTATTTATATATTTACGATTTCATTACAAAAAGAAATGGCGTCGAATAGAATTTATATATATATATATATATATATATATATATATATATATATATATATTGCCTGTATAATACAAAAATCAAACCAAAAAAATGGATTAACTATTTCAGATACTTACGTAGAATACGAATCGTACAATATTCTATAGGATTTTCAAGTTAAATTCAACTTACATTGTATCTTTTGTTTATTCTATTGTTAGGTTCAAGTACAGGATAGTTTGCGTTTTTTTTTTTTTAAATGCTCCCCTCTCGTTAAGAATATTTATTAGTAAATAGTACCGTTATTTCAGCACGGTCCGTATTATGCATACCCTTTTTTAATAAGTATTTCTTTTAAATGACTAAGAATGGTACCTCTTTTTTTATATACTTTATCAAGTTTACATATACTCTGACACTCTGAATCGGGACAACATTTTTTTAACTGCCTCAGTTGTAAAAGGATTTCTTCATTTATCTATGAGAGAATAGATAAAGTGTAGTATCAGAACAGATACTATACTTTGCTCTTACACAAAAAGCCAACGAGAGTTCCTATTGATATGTAATTGCTTCCCTGCGAGAGCAATATGTGACACAATGTTGTTTTTTTTTATGTGAGGAAAAGCTAGCTCTCCCAAAAATGGGCACTCTTAAAAAAATGCCTTCGTATAGAAGGGTTACCCTAGATATACTTATTAACAAATTAACTCAAGTGCAACACTGCAACATCAAAACCGGTACTACACTTGGATCTTAGCTACTTTTTCTATGATATAAAACGATGGTCTTTATTTACTTTCATCCCCGCGAGGGCAGAGTTAAAACCGAAATTAGCCGAAAACAGTTTATTCTGGTTCACTTACTCAAAACAAAACATATTTACGTTAAATATAATGGACGGTATAATAATTTTAAGTTTCATAATTGTTGGTTGCAAATAAAGTATTAAGAAGTCCGATACTTTACTTCCTGTCAGTAAACAACATGTCTTATCACTTTACTCACGACTAATAATTACGGAACTAAAAATACTTATAACTTATATTAAACACTAGCCTGGGTATTTGGAGGTGTGTGTTGAGCAAAAAAAAAAAAAAAAAAAAAAAAAAAAACGGTGATAGTAAGTAGGCAGGTTCGAACCCGTACAGCGAAGGAGGAAAAAAACGTGAAAAAAAAAGTGACGTCTTTGCCATCGCGTCCATATCGCTTAACCGGAAGTGGCGAAGGTTTAAATTAAGACTAGTCAATCGAAAAGAGAGGATGTAACGTTGAAAAATATCAGCGAAAAAAGCGACCCCTCCTTGTAGAAAAGTGCCCAGTTGAGGGTGAAGGAATTAATGTTTTGGGCCAATTTTTCGATATTTGTCGTCCGAAGGATTGAGCTTCAAAATCATATCGATCTCGTGAAAATCCATCGCCTCTGTCGAAAGTTTTAGGGTACATACATTCATACATACATTTAAACAGACAGGTGAGATCTCTATTATAGATACTATTTTTAAGCGCAAATAGATCACAAATAAGTTTATAAGCCAAAATAAATTGTTTTACACTTCTTTTAAAATAATTTATTTCGTCAATAGTAATATTTACATGTTTACTTTAAGTCTAATAGCAAAAATAAACCATAATGATTGACGTTCGTTTTTATACTGTATCAAAAATCATTTAATGTTTAAAAAAATGTTTCAAAATTATCTTAGAATCTCGAAGGTCTCACGAAGTAAATTCTGTGTCGGTCATTTTAATCCATACTACTAGATTAAAGCATGTCCGACACGGTGTGAACCTTCGAAATTCACTAAAATATAACGATTTTGAAGTATTTCAAAACTAGAAATTAATTTAAGTCAAGTATTACAGTTCACTTGTACTTTAAAACTAACACAGAAACGTGAATTTTCCATCGCGCCTCTGTCGTATAAACGATTACTCGGATAAATGTTGACAACTAGTAAAATTGATAATGTAAGTTTCGAGTTGTGTGTGTGTGATGTTCGTCACTACTCCAAGGAACTGGAAATTATTGTCAGCACGTAGATCAAGAAAAAACCACCACTAGCTCACCTCCCCTCCCAAATGATTTTTTACTTTTTTTTTTTTTAGGCGATTACGTGTTAACACCCTGAAAACCTTGTCAGAAAGAAAATAAATAGTTTCGCAGTAAATTTAAACTGATCCTCCATTTCCGGGTCTTTCTAGTGTTTTGGGGGCAGTTATTTATTTATTTATTTTATTAAATATAAATCTTGGACGTTTCTACTTTATTAGGCGATTACGTATTGTTTTACAACCTTACCACCCGGACTTGGGGTTAGTGGTAAAAGAATTATGTTAATAGCCTGAAACATCTAGAATGGCCCGGAAATTAGGGACAATTTTACGTTAAATATATATATATATATATATATATATATATATATATATATATATATATATATATATATATATATATACAGTGATTCCCCACTTGAAGTTTTAAAATAATTATTTTTCTTTCTTTTTTTCGCTGTTTACGTTTACGTTGTCTATTTTCCCCAGAATCAGTCTATGCGCGAACTTTAAACGCTTTTCTGACTTCTAGTAAATACTTTTTGGTTCTTTTCAACGCAAATAGATCACAAACTAGTAAATAGATCAAAATAAAATATTTTAAGTTAATTTCTTAAGTATCTTATTTTCTTCTTAAAATAATTTATGTCGGTAATAGTAATGATTGCCATAAAAAAAAATGTCTCTGCTCAAAAATAATGACAAAGGAACGTCGCCGGCCGCGGTCTTTATTCCGGAGCTCCACCGAACTCTTTATCTCGATAACCTGTTCGCTATATACTGCGTGCTTTAATTGTATACACGCACACACACACACACACACACACACACACACATACACAAGAATATAGTGTGGAGATTTCTAAATACACTACAGGCGTGTTTCACTAAAAACTTCTCTCCACACTCGTTTTCTTTCGTTTCAAAATACATTCCCCCTGCCAACTGCTTCTTCATTTATTACTACAGCAGAGCTACTACTACACACACACAATTATATCTAGGCATGTCCTTTATTCGTCTTTTTCCCTTTCTTTCAATCTCGATGGTCAGTAAGGCTTGAACTCAAATGACCGATCATTTTTTCACAAAGCAATAAACCCTTAATAAGTCCCAAAAGCCTTTGGGCTAAACACAACTGTATTCTCACAATTTCATTTTTTTTTTTCTTTTTTTGCCTTTCTATAATATTTTATTTAAGCAATCCATTTGGGCACTTTACAGCATAACAAAACAAAAAAAATGGCATAAAAAACAGATATAACACAAAAACTGTTACCAAAGGCAAGATAACTTAGTATTCTACCTACCTAATTTTTTGTGTGGTAACGCAACTGTTGGCTTGCTCACGGCTGGTCGTCTTCAAGTCTAATGTGAACAAATTCCTATTGAGTCGTCCATTTAGATAATCTAGCCCTACCAAAGTTTTACCGCGACTTGTCTCACCAGCCACCTAACACTTATCCTTGATTGGCTTCCGGGCCTTGAGGTCCTCCTGGATATGACCTTAAACTATATCCAGTAGTGAGACCCCAGTTTGAGTGCTTTGGGGAGTGTGGAGCCACCCTTTAATTACCATTGCTCCCAGGTCCATTCTGACCCGAAGTGGTAGTACCTGTTAGGGTCCCAACTATGGGTTAAATAGAAACTGATTTGAAAACAACAAATATATTCTATTAAAAAAATTTTCTTCAAAATCTTTGGATTCGGCATTAAATAACCCGAAAAGGGTTGATATGCCGTAAAACAAAAATAACCAACCAACCAATCCGGGCCTTAATAAATGTTGACCCTAAAAGAAATAAAAACTTAGAAACGCAAGTAATGCCGAGTGTTAAGTTAAATCAAGAAAAAATGGTGGACATGAGACGATCATCTTGGAAGTCCCGATAATCGCTCAAAAATCGAAAAACAAAATACTGGTAGAAACCCTACATAATAAATATCATATTTAAGTAGTTATGTTTAGCTACGAGCTTTAAAAGTTACTCCATTCGATGCACGAACCATGTTGATATCTATCTACCAATTGATTACCCCCCCCCCGAAGGAATCTCCATATTTATAAGCTTTCTGTCGAAACTTGACCTTCATGTCAAAAATATCATAATGATCCTATTAGCTTTTAAATTAAAAGCAAAATGTAGTATCTATTCTGATAGTACACTTGATTTCATCTGACATTAGTCACTGAAGAAAAAATCCTTCTAGACTGAGACAATATTTATTTTTGTCTTTGTCGCTTTTTAGAGGGAAGTTGGATTTTCCTCGCATTAAATTTTATATATTAGCTATTAGATGCAAAAATATTGTTCTTTTTTTTTTGGCGTTTAACTAATATATATATATATATATATATATATATATATATATATATAAGGACATTATTATTTTTTTTGCACCAACCTAATATTTCTTATATATGCGTCTATTACTTAATTTCTTACCAAAATTTAATTATTTAAAAAAAAAAAAAAAATTGGCAATTTAAAACTGATCGGACATCTCACAAAATGATTAAATTTGAATCACATACTTTCTTTCTTTTTTAACTCTTCTAATTCATAATATTTAATAGAGAACTAAAATGATGCACGCTGATTTTTTTTTTTAATGATATATATTTCAGTAAAAAAAAAAAAATTAATTAATTAGGAAAGATTTTGAGATGTCGCTAAGGTGAACAATTCCGACTTTACCTTTATCTTAAACAAATTGTCCAAAAATCAGATAATTTTGTTCCATCGAATAAAAGAATACAATTTTAAATAAATACATTTTTGAAAGTGGCCAGTTTTTTTTTATCGTTATTTGATAAGAATTTTCTAGAATAATTTTCTTTGAAACGTAAATAATTAAAGCGTAAGTCCTCCTCCCCCCGTTTTGAAATTTTTACAAATTAAAGTGAATAATTACAATAACTAATTTTTGTTTAATTTTACTATTCGAGATCATATGGATTGATATATCCAATTCACTCGATTTTCAATCACACTTTGTATAAAATTCGTCTTTTAGTTTTAAAAAAAAATACAATTTAAATTAAATTGGATTAAATTTCTTGCTCATCGGTAATAAACTTTTTTACACACAAAATCTTTTATAAACGTTAAAATTCTACAAATTCCGTTAAACAGACGACTCGATAATTTCAGAGTGTCAAATTATCATTAAAAATGCTCATTAAAACGAATATTATAACTATTTCCGGTCAAGAATTAACTAATTTTTAATTTTTTTTTTTAAATGACTGCCATATTATAAATACAGAAAAATGGTTACTCGTTCTATCCTACGCTATGTGGCAATGAAAGAGGCAATCATTTTGTGTTTAATTCAAATAATATTAAAATAAATACTCACTCTACAAAACTAAAATGTTATTTTGTAGATATTTTTTAATTCCAGTTATTTTCAATTTGTTAGTATGTAACTGCTCCAATTCCAAAAAAAAAAAAAAAAAAAAAAAAAGAAAAATTAGAGAAATAAATAATTTCAGTTTTATTTTTTTAAGTTGACTGCGTGGGGGCAAGATGTAAAATTTAGTGCCAAAATATTTATCTCAGGCAAATATCTAAGGCATGCGTGCAGTTCATGCGTTGCATGCTTGGAACCTTCGTCGTCACTACTATCAACGATGATATTTGCATTGAGAGCGAGGGATATATATATATACAGGAGTATGTATATAAATATTTCGTAATGTTCGTGTCGGTATGTGCATACGGCTCTCCAGACTGGCCACTTGCTAGCAGAAAACATGCCACTTTAATTCGCAGACATAGAATAGAGTTCTTGTCGATGTTACTCAGAAGAAAATGAAAAGTGTCGTTTGAAAAATCTAATCGTTAAATTATTGAAATAGTTTCCACAAAGGCAGCTAAACCTCTAAAATATCTTAATTATCTATATAAATAAAACCGTAGATGTATGTGTGTCTGTATGTAAACCGGTAATCTCTTAAGCTACTAGTCTGGTCACATAACACTGAAATTAACAGGAAATAGTAATCATACACCAGAAATGGTTTATAGCGAGTAAACTCTTTGTTTGGGTGAATAAATAACGCGTACATACATATATCGACAAGTTGAAATGCAATTTGTTTCATTTCAAATTGCCAACATATTTTTACTTCTTTCTGCGCATGCCCAAATTTAATTCATTTTTTTCAAGTCGTTTAATGTTACATCTTTGTTACCCATCGTGCGATAGCTATATCGGTAGGAGACGCGACTGGAGCGCTAAATGTTTGGGTTTCGATTCTAGCTGATGGCATCCAAGTCATTTTTTTTTTTTTTTTTTTTACTTTTGAAATCACTACTATATATTAGGTACAATATAATATTCAATAGAGAATTGGCTCTGTATAATAATAATAATAATAATAATAATAATAATAATAATAATAATAATACTAATATAAGAAGAAGAAGAAATAAGAAATCTGCATGAATTTAAATATATTTAAGCATATTTTACGACCCGGCAATGCCGATCGCCCCGCTACTTTTATTTATAAATATTCGTAAGAATTTAAATTCTTCGGTGCTTGTGCAGTTTAGGGGCTATTTTTTATTTTATTTATTTATTTATTTATTTATTTTTTTGTATAGGATTTTCAAGTTAAATTGAATTTTTATGATTTATTAAATCGTTCATTGAAAATTTAGAATAGTTAAAAAAAAATGCAAACATTAAGAATGGCATTCTCAGCTATGTTATTATTTTCAGCACGGTCAGTAAACTGCACAAGTATCCGATTCATGATTGTTCCTATTTACTTGCCTCCTCACGATGGCAGGGTTAGACACAAGGTCGATTCTTAAATGCGCGGAAAATCCAACTCCCCAAAAAGGAACACTCTGGATAGGAACAAAAATAAAAATTGTCTCGGTCATGAAGGATTTCTCCTCCACTGACCGAGAACAGAAAAGGTGAAGGACAACAACACTGCAACACCAGAACAGATACCACATGGTTATCTTCCGATTCTTGATTGTTATCTCGCGTTTCTAGTAAAGTACTATTTTTGTAGGATTTAAAAACAAATATTTGTAATAATTCGCCCAAAGCAGCGAATGTTCGTACGTACGTTATCACCTTTCACAAACATTGTCAAATCATCAGACCAGCAGAAAATGATGATTAATCTGATGTCGATAAGGCGAACCATTGTGAATTTACCGATTTTAAAATTGTTCCAAAAAGCAGGTAATGTCGACTTAAAATCAGTAGAACCTTAAATAAATACATTTCAAAAAGTTATATTCGTTTTATCGATATATTGCGGTAAAAAAGGACAAGAAATATTTATAGTTGTAAAATTATTTAAATTATTACAAATCTGAATAAATAAATAAAACGAAAACATGCATTCGTTTAATTTATGTAAAAGAACGGCGGTGGCAATTATTTTTTATAGAAGCAGAAAGAGTCATTTTTTTTCTCAGTAGGACAGACTGAGAAAGATTTATTATTTAAAAGAAAAACGGGTTTGTTTTACTATACACATAGATTCGAAAAAGTTGGCAAAAAAAAAATATATAACAAATAAATGTTATTAAAAGAAAGATAACTCTCTCTTCTACTTAACTGGATAATTTTCTAGTGTTTTTATTTAATGTAAAATGTTTATTGGGCCCGAAAAACAGTGTTTATCGATGTATTTGAAAAATGCAAATGGCGATTGACTCTGTGTTGAATACGTAAGTTTGGGAAAATGAGTTAAAAATAAAAAAAACTACACAAAATACTGTTAGAAACCCACTCAATATATGTTACTGTAACATAGGCGGATATATAGTGAGCTTCTAACAGTATTTTGTACAGTTTTTTTTTTTTTTTTAGTTTTAACTCTTTTTCCCGAACATACATATTCAACAGAGTCCGTCGCCACTACCATTTTTCAAATACATCGATATTTTATATCATAATCCCAACCAAATAAAAAAAGCTCAATACAACTTTTTGTATGTATGACTAGTTTTTATCTAATGCAATTTCAATTTATGCAATAACCAGCAAATTCATATCTTTACTATCATAATTGTTTGCTCAACTCTTTCCTCTGATGAAGGAAATCTTAATATTTATTTTTTTTTAGTATCCTGTCGAACAATAAATTCTTGTAAATTGTAATTTACAGTTTTTGTGTTCTCATATATATATATATATATATATATATATATATATATATATATATATATATATATATATATGTGTGTGTGTGTTTCAGCGAAAACCCAGTACGGGAATCGCTTCGTCAGATGTCCTTGGCCTGACGAAGCGATTCCCGTACTGGGTTTTCGCTGAAACATGTATGCTTATGTGTAGCCATTTGTTTGTAAACTAAATTCACTTATTTTGGCTCTGTCTAAACATTGAGCACTCTTTTGGTGGACACACTTATATATTTTGTTTTGAACAAACAAAAAATAATTACTACCAATACAATATATATATATAAGCCTGAGGAATCCTAGAGTGGATGAAACGCCGAATATTCAGTGTAGCTTAATCGCCATATATATTTTATAAATTACTATATATATATATATATATATATATATATATATATATATATATATGAGAGAGAGAGGGGAAGATTGCTTTTACGATAAATACGGTTAAATAGTGGCTTCGCCTCCAAGCTCTTTTTTTTATTTACTTAGAAAGTCACCATAATATATTTGGACGTATATAATATTTTATTATTTTGTTTTTAAATAGTGCGTACATGTATATTTCAAGATAACTACCTCTCGTCAGCGTAGTTTGACTGCTTCCAGGAATCAAACTCCGAACCATGTGTATCAAAGTCCGGCGCGTTTAACCGTTACGCCATGATCTATATATAGTCATCCACAAACACTGTTTAGCTGTATCACACCTCCTCAGTGTGTCTAGACCAGCACCCATCCCAAGCCCTGGATCGACTCAACAACCATCGGGTTGATAATAGCCAGTAACTCTATCCATGAATCCACTGGGACAGACGCCATTTAAAATCAACTTTTCTAATTAGGAACCGAGCCAAATGAAGATAGCAGATATTGTATACACAAAGCTTTATTCAATATAAAGTTTTTCATAACATTCAAATACACGTTCTACCTTATTGGATACTAATACTCTTCTGATGACATAATCTATCGTACAACTGCCGTAAAGTGTGAAGATATACTACTTTTCTTAATGTTATTATTATATAACTTTATTATGGCATTCACTCACCACTTAATAAGGCCAAAAATCACTCGAGGATAAAGGTTAGTGAGATTTTCAGTTGAATGATGGTAACAGTAATATGAAAGGATTGAGAACTATTATTAATTCACATGACATATTTGTTGACACTAGATTTTTAAAAAAAAACATGTTGTAACCTGTAGTGAAGCATTCCCGCGATAATGTGTTCCGCGAGTGGTATAGTTGTGGAAAGAAACGAACTGTGGAAGTTCCGATTGATTTTTGGTACAAAGAGGAAGAACGTAGAATTCTTTGCAGGGTTGGTAGAAAGACGAGTTATTTTATAGGAAGGGAACCAGAGCTTGAAGCCTAATCAAGCACCTGCAATGGAAATACCGATGGAGTAAGGAAAGACGTAAGAGGGTGGGGCAGGGAAGAGAAGTGATTATGTCTCACCTGGTTCCAAAGTCAATTTTGTACTCTTCTTAAGGCAAGTAAGAGTTCCCTGAGTGGCACCTCTTCAGACAGGGTTTTTCTTATCACTCCAGGACGAGGAACCTCTTCTTAGATTCTTTCCATCTTATTGGTGTCTGTCATACAAGGGTTATGACCAGGGCTATGACAACAGCATATTCTTTTCATTGTTTTGACTCTCGAGTATATATCCGACACAGTTGGACACAGTTAATCAATCGAGAACCACATTACTCCATATAAAAGCATATAAGATATCAACGGATACACACTCGATAGTCAAAAGAACATGCTATTGTTATAGCCCTAGTTATGGCATGATCACCATACAAGGATTGGTGACACTATTTATCTAAAGTAGACCTCAATCTTCTTTTAACATATAGCACCTGATATTCCCAGATGGTCACTCATCTGGTACTGGCCAGGCTTAATCTCGCTTAACCGGTAATGTAATGGGGAATCGGTGTGTCAACGTGATTCTGCGGTATAATAGCAGCATTCTAATTGAATCAACATTGTAATATAGGATAGCATAAGATGGTGCTGATACAGTTGCTGAACGGGACACAAGCCGGCTACGTTATGGTTAGTTTAGGATTAGAGTTTTAAAAAATCCTGTGATAATATTAAAGAACCTGGTACTTGTGTAGTTTACGGATCGTGCTGAAATAATAACGTTAATATTTCCAATGCCATTCTTTACATGGGTAGAAGGAATTAGTTAACTATTCTGTACTTTCACTTAACAATTTAATAAACAAAAGATATTGTAAAATATTGACTTAAACTTGGAAATACTATTTTTTTTTTAAATAGCACGATTTGTAAACTGCAGAAGTACATAAAAGTTTTTTTTTTTTTTCCGGTTCAAAAGCTGTACCAGTCACCGTAAGATTCCAAGAAAGTTATATATATATATATATATATATATATATATATATATATATATATATACATTTTAAATGATTACTTCTTTGATTTCTATAACTAGAAATCTGAAAAATATCATCTTTTACAGTTCAAATATCATCAATCGTGTGCAAATGTAATATTCTACTAGTATTTTGTTTAATTTTCGATTTTAATGTGATTATCGAGACTCGGCAATGGCTGTAATGAGACTACCATTTTGTTTTTCGTTCTAATTCGACAAAATGTACACTACCATTATTCTTAAATAAAAAAAGCACTTTAAAATAAGTGAAAACACAACAGCTTTCCAGAGGAGTAACTTAGCTTGTTTTTTATAACATTTATTTGTTGTGTAATTATTTTTTTTATCTTTTTTTTTGGGGGGGGGTAGCTATTCTGAAAGATGTCCCTCCTCAAAAAAAACTAATACAAAAATACCAGTGGATTCTATCGTAAAGTTTTACATAGGAAAAAGTTGCGCGTGATCTTTATATGGGGTTTCGATTTAAATTGCATTCCCCGATAGACGGACATTGTAAACAGAATCTAGATTTCAAGAAAATAGGAGAAAATTCCTTCACTTCGACGAAGACACGTGCGAGACTGTGTCGTACATCTGCTATCTCACGCTGTTCTAATGACAAGTGTTGTCGTTTAAGCGTGCACATGCATTAAACGCGGTATTATGTACAGTGTTGCCTCTGTGCAAAAGCGATTCAAACCATTTTACTGGCGTCTTTTGCAACGATACAAAGAAAGAAAATAAAGCTACAAAAATACGTGGAAAGGCTAATGTCATTTATACAAAACACCTCAAAACAAACATCATAGAAGGAAATACAAGTACTGTTTAAATGGCACGCATCTCTAGCTCCATTATTCGACTAAAATTCTTCAAAACATTCTATATATACAAGCTGTGCCGTGACCCGTTTGGTCACAAATAGCACTAGCTTACATTAGTGCTAATATCTCTATCTTTTCTCTATTATTATATGAAAGGAACTTTGTGTGTATCTGTGTGTGCGAGTTTGTTCCCTATGAACTCGAAAACGACTACGGCAATTTTTAGCAAATTTTACATAAAGGTGCTTTATGTACTTGGCAGTGTTCTTAGATAGGGTTTTTATCCGAATGGATTCAATAAGCATCGATAATCAATAATCGAAATAATCCAATGAAAAAAGGAACATACGATTTTGACCAAAGTTAACACCTTACACAGCCTAACATCACAAATGCATTTTAAAATTTTTATTTTCACACAAGCCGAAGAGCCTAATATATAAACTCAACAGTAGGTTCTTTAATATGACAGGGGCGTGTTTGAAATTAATGTTTCTGTTTAAAGAACAAGTGCATCGTGATACTTGACTTTTGCATTTTAAACTTTATTCAAGCCATTATATATAAATTAATTTTATAAAATTAACAGTAGGTTTTCTACAGTGTAATTTAGAATACTGCGTGTGTGAAACATTCGTTTCTCATCATTCAATCCCGGGCAACGTCGAGTCTCCCTGATAGTATGATATATAAGTAAAAAGTAAACACAAAGAGACGCCGATATGGATTGTCTTAACATATTTTGATGATTTTTAACCCCTCAATTAAAAGAATTTGTGAAACGCAATACCGCGGGACTGCTTCTCAGTTGACTATAACATGGTCGTTTTCAAATCTAATGTAAATAAGTTCTTGTTGAGCCGTGCTCTTGAATAATCAAACCCTACCTAAGTTCCATCCTTACTGATCATCACTATCTCATAGTCTATCAGATACGCATTAACCTTTATCCTCGAGTGGCCTTGGCCTTGTATATGCGGTCACCCCTGCCCTTAAGAAGAACAAATCTGAGGCGAGCAAGCGTTATTAATTTTCACAGGGTTTTCACTATGGTAGTATGTATTTGGTTGCTTTGAATTATTATTGGGTCTTCCCCATGGACTTCCTAATGTTGAACATCTTAAACAGTTTAGATTTGTCTTTGCCACAGGAAAATATTAAAATACTATTATCCAGCAGAGGCTGAAAAAAAATAAATAAATAAAAAATAAGAAAACTTTTAAAATTGTAAATGTAACCGAGTGTCGTTGAGGAGGACTATCTCTAGGTCGATGTGACTTTTGTTATTTGGTTTGACATATATTCTTAGCGTTGATGAGTACCTCACTGATCTAAGAATACTAATAAAAAAAAATTACATACATAAAGAACTATATATATATATATATATATATATATATATATATATATATATATATATATATAATCAGTAGGGGGTCAAAACAATTGTACGCGTGTACAGTAAATTCAATTTTGAAATGAGCATAAAATTAATGACGTTTCTCAGTGAAACGGTATACTACAAAAATCTATATATATATATATATATATATATAGAGAGAGAGAGAGAGAGAAAGTGAGAAAAAAATAAAAAGGAACAAACCGGATTATGTGTTCATCAACATTTCGTTTTTATTTCGAGACTTTCTCGGGATGAAATAAAGACGAAACGTTGATGAACACATAATATGGTTTGTTCCTTTTTATTTCTCTATTTTGTCGGAATACTATTTCCATTATTTTCATCATATATATATATATATATATATATAGAGAGAGAGAGAGAGAGAGAATATTACAGACAAATTGTCAGTTTAATATGAGGAACCTCAATGGGAATAGGGTTATGAATGCTTTATATGTTATGCTTCACCCTACATGATGAGCTTTTTTATATCTTGATAAGTCTCCAATCAAAGAATGTTCAATATTTCTTGAACTACACCTTATATATATATATATATATATATATATATATATATATATATATATATATATATATATATATATATATACTTCAGAATAAAATTATCTAACTATCAACTGGTATGGAAACCTATGATTATAAGTCTTACTAAATATTATGTGCAGTAATATTCTATAAGTACTATCCCATCTAAATAAAAAGTGCTCGATATACAAGATAGAACAAATATATCAAATTTTAGTCATTCAATAAATTAAAAAATTTATGACGTGAAATGGTTAAATTTCAAATCAAAACTATTTCACGTCATAAATTTTTTAATTTATTGAATGACTAAAAATTATATATATATATATATATATATATATATATATATATATATATATATATTAGTGTTGGGATGATTAATCTGAATTGGGAATCGGAAAAATTCAAATATTTGAGGGTATTGGAATCCAAAAAATTTGTTCCAGTTTTCCGATGCCAAAACGATTCTTTTAATTGTCTTTTTTATTTGATTTTTGTTTAAATCAAAATCTTCCATTGCTGGTTATAATGATAAAATAATAAATATTTATTGATTTCAAACCCCCAGTGAAGCTAAAATCGATAGATCTTCCCCCACAAGTATATTTTTACATTTAGAAAAATATCTGCACATTTAACATGCGTGTTTCTACGGTAATCATAGAAAACGGTAATTGTATCGGAATCGTCCCATCACTAATGTGTGTGAACATTTCGTACTGACTCACGGCGCAACAGATAATAGTGCTAAGTTGACTAAGTGACAGACTACTGGAAATTGAGTCTGAAGGTTCCAGTGATACTAAGAATACAATTACGAACTACTTAAGCTTTCTACCTGATCATGGCAAGGGTATGAGAGCATGCTATCCCCGTGCTTTAAATAAAGGATTCCATGCGAAATTCTGTATATATTCCAGAGTTCGACAAGAAGCACCTGAGAAAAGGTCGGGATCATATCGGTGTGAGAATAACAACCAAGGTGAGAATAGTAATCCAAATAATACAAGTTTATCAATCCTCATCTAAAAAAAAAATCGCAAAACATATTTTCATCTTCATATGATGTTATTGTTTTGCGTTTTTTTTTTAACTTTTATTCGCCCAAGGCAAATTATCACCGAGACGTAAGGGTCTATTGTGATTAGGGGTCAGATTTATATAAGAAATCTTAATTAAGCATTTATGCAGCAAGATGTTTGTTCACTTTACGTTTAAATTTCTGTGTGTTAATACAGTCGAGAGAACAGGGAAGAAATTATAAAGGCAAGCAGTTCTAGGAAGGAAACTATTAGAATAGAAAATGAGTGAAAATAGTTATTCTTATACAGGAAAATCACATTGACACACCGGTTCTCGTTAGATCACACAAGTTAAGCAACATTAAGCCTGGTCACTACTAAAATGGGTGACAATTTGGAAATTTCAGGTGTTGCATGTGCTCTCCGTTTATCGCAGCATTGTTTCCAGTCGTCTTAGACTTCTTGCCACTAGACTCAAGCAATGCAAATTCAAAAGAAGTGTGGTGGGAGATTGTGCAACCTTTGCTTCACAATTATATGTGCAGCTACCCTTACAGGGTGTATCCATTGTCTCTTGAAACTTAATCGGCATTTTGTTATTCTTAGGATTGATGAAATAAATGCGCCTTGCAAGCTGATTGGTCAGTGTCTGGCCAAATGTCATAACCGGGACATTTACTCCAAATAAGAAAGTAAATCATTATTTATGACTGCTACATCACCTCCTGCTTAGGCAAAAAGCCGACAGAGAAAAAAATAGTATTTTGGTAACATTAAACATATAAATTATACACCAGTATCCACATTAACTATGCAATCCCTTCAGCTAAATACTTAGTAAACGGAGTTGTGAAAGCTGGCATAGTGATATGAGACAAGAGGGAGAAAGTAGCCACCCTAGTTGAAGTCAGTGTTCCTGTTACATTTCAGAAGGAGGAGGAGGATGAGGAGGAGGAAGAGGATGGGCGAATCGTCAATTGTGTTTCAGTCTATTTAATTTCAAAAATAACATTTTTTGTCATTTCTTTGACTTAGAAACTTGTTGGTGAAAACAGAAAACACACACAGCTGGTTGTAAAAAATACGTCATTGTTTATTTCTGTAAATATAAGTTTTCAATGACAGATTAACAAATCTAATTGCGGCGTGACGGGGTTGGTGGGTGATGTGCTGAAGACTGTGTTGCTAACACCCCTATCGTGTCGTTGTGTCTACTCCTTCTTTATATCTCTTTTTATTTGGCCTTGATGACCACGACATTTCGATCGGCATTGTTGAGCAAAAATGTGGTCACTCGCTGCCCAGAGATTTTGCGTCTAAAATTTGACCTCTCTTTGACATCATCTCCCAGGTCTTGCATAGACTTCTAACCGACTTTTGTTTTTTGTTTGCCATCAGTTGACCCACGAAGATCCTGCACGTGATCTTCGGTCATGTTTTCTGGCCAAATTTAGTGTTTAACCTCACTCCCGTGGATCTGCTTATGCCATATTCCTAGCGATGTCGGCTTAAAAAGTGGGAGAGAAGATACGTAAATTCCAATGGTTTTATGTACAACTTGGGAAGTCGCTGGAATCCTAACACTATCTCAATTCTAAAAGAATTTCAAAAGCTACTTGGCAACTATAAGTGCAAGATAGATACAAACAAATGCGGTTAAAGGAACGATTGTAATCCTGAAAAAAAAAGATTACTCGCTTGAAGTTTCTGAAATAGCAGATGGATGTCTGACACCCGGAAGGATGACCCATCTTCAACATTGAACGAAAATATCATGAAATTGTAAAAAAAAAAAAAATACAAACAAAAACTATTATACAGTAATTGGCTACAAATTTCATCTATGATGGTGACGATGGCTAAGTGGCTAACTACACGGACTAAAAACCACCACTTGACATTTTGTCTAACCTGATAAAAAGAAAATAAATGAAAATTATAATATGTGTATACAAATTGACATGGTGGAGTAAGGCAGATACGACACCTTGATCCTAGTCTAAAAACATTTTCACGTGTATCGCATTACACTGAACATTTACGGTGACAGGTAATTTAGCTACCTTTCCAGTAAACACTAAGCTCAATAAGATTCTCACAGAATAGACACTAAAGTGTGAGAAAACCAATGTAGTTTTCACTTTAGGTTTTGCTTTGAATAAGAAATAAATAAAAATGGCGGGCGCGGTTCGATGCCTTCGAGCATCTGAGTCACCGGCATGGACGTATTTGGGTTTTTACTAAGAAATTAATGTTAACTGAGTGTTTAGAGCACCAAGAACATACATAATAAAAGAAAGGGTAAATTTCTAGTTTTTCACCTAAAATGGCGGGCGATTGTGTCGTCATTTAATCGTCTGCAATTTTAAAGCTTTATACTTCGGATCTATTTAGAAAGAATAACGATTTTATTTTTACAATAAAATTGAAATAAAGAAATATTTTCTAATAAGTTGTTTTTCATTTTATAATATATATTTATATATAAATGGATCCGAAATATGACCCTTTAAAATATCAGATGATTAAGTGACGTCACAGTCGTCCGCCATTTTAGGTAATAATAAAAACTACAAATTTACCAAAGAAAACATCTTAATTCAATAAATTTTCGCTTGAAGTCTAACGATGCAGTTCGCACACAACTTCAAATCCTTTCCCCACATACGCTTTCTCTCTCTCTCTCTCTCTCTCTCTCTCTCTCTCTCTCTCTCTCTCTCTCTCTCTCTCTCTCTCTCTCCATTTGTAAAACCGAGAGTGATGTATTTGTAAGGTTGAGTGTGTCGTACACACAGACACAACACTCACGCATGCATATTCGAGTTGAGAATGTTAACAGTAGACTATCAAACCAACCAGTTGGTGTGGTATTAGTAATAGTAGTAGTATATAATGGTAGTACTACTAATAACGTTACCATTCACGAATTAGTAGTTATAATTATCTATATAATAAAGTAATCTTGATATTTCCTCTGGTTTTACAGTTCCAGTAGAGAAAATAAACGAATAATTCCTAAACAAATTTTTCATAATCAGCATATACAGCATTTCTTACACCGTGTTTCGTGACAATAAAGTTTGACATTGCACATTTCAGTGCTTGATCGGGGAAAGAACGAAAACAGAAATATTGCTTTTCAATTAAAAGAAATGGCATCTATGTAATTGTCATGTTGAAATTAGTAACAGACTCACAAATTACAGAAAAATTATCAAATAAAAAATTATTTATTAATGAAAATATTTTTCGAAGACAATTGCAAGTTATAGTTAAATAATAAACAGATTCCAAGCTATGAGTTATTTCCCTTGATTAAGTGATATTTCAAAAATAGTAATGGCGGATTAATGAATTGTGAAATCATTTTTTTTTTTTTAATGTAATAATGTCGTTATATTTAACTAATTGCTGCACGACAATTAAGGAGAGACCATTAGTCTTTAATGAAAATTCAATTTCGATTTTCGTTCTAATTCCGAATATGCACCAATTATTTTTCGCTGTCCTTCCAAAAACATGATTACAAAATCATTTATGAATCAGAATACAGTATGATATTATGTGGCCTTTCATTATAATTTACATCATTCCTTTCCACTAAGCATTATTCCTTATTTTACTCCTTCTGCATCCCAAACAAGTCATATTGTCACTTGGAACGCAAGGGGGAAATTATTTAGGATATTTAAGACTGGGAGTAGTTGAGCAGCGATATGTTTGTTTACATTACATTTAAACTTCTGCAGATTAGTGAAGTCAGGAAACAGAAAGGGAATTCCTAAGTTTAGCAATCTGAGAGAAGAAACTATTAGAGCAAACTTTCCAGCATCTAGGAACCTCAACAGTTAAGGGGTGGGATTTTGTTGCTTGTAATGATATTCGCCTCTTTTTTTTTTTTTTCACCCATTTAAAAGATTCATATATAGTTAAGATTTGGAGGGTGACAAGCAATAAGACAATCAACTCCAATAGAGTATTTGTAGCATATCAATTATATCTGCTCAAGAAAGACAAAGAGATGAAAAGAAACGGGCATTTTGCGGTATAGATAGCAAAACAAAAGTGTCAATTATATATATATATATATATATATATATATATATACTCGGGTTTTTTTATATTCAAAAGTAATGGACTAATGAATTCAACGAGGTTGTTAGATAGTGCTCAATAAAAAGAGCTGATAATACTTGTTTATTGTTATATAAACATGCTCACATCCCGCTGCTACAAATAGCCACTTGTTTCAATCAAACAACAGATATCATCAGGCAGCGACTTGACTATTCAAAAGTTCAATGAATAACTTTATTTATTTATTTATTTATTATTTATTCATTGAACTTTTTGAATAGTCAAGTCGCTGCCGGATGATATCTGTTGTTTGATTGAAACAAGTGGTTATTTGTAGCAGCGGGATGTGAGCATGTTTATATAACAATAAACAAGTATTTTATATATATATATATATATATATATATATATATATATATATATATATATATATACACACACACAATAAATAAATGTCAGCAAAGTAAATATAATTTACTTTTCTACCTACTTGGACAACTTTTTTTGTGTTTAACTTATTTTAAAGTGTGTATTAGACGATCATCTGGAGTATCTCGATAATAACTCAAAAATCGAAAACTAAACAAAATCCTGGTAGAATATTACATTTTCGCATGATTTCACATTTATTGGTCATAAATATGATGTCGCTAAGATAAAATAAAACTTGGTTTATTTTAAATTACATTGTTTCAAAATCAAATTCTATCAACTCGTCAATTAAAACAGAATTTTTTTCTGTGAGGTTTATTTTTTTTACGTTATATATAAATAACTATATAGACCTTGTATCAGCTGTTAAGCTCATATTAGGTTGTTCGAAAACACATTTTTTCCTGGTATAGCAGGTTAAATTTAATAATATAAAAAGACAGAGTGTCCCATTCACCTCTGTCTGCTGGCTATCTCCTAAAATAGTATTATCGTTGTCGTAATATTTCCTTTTATTTATAAAATAATCGAATATTCCAGATCTTTGATAATTAATAAACTAAGTGTAATAGGTAATAAATCTGAGAATGACAGAAGCGAGAGTTATAGACAGTGTATAAACTAAGAGTGGGGGGAGGGGTAAACAAGTGAAAAGAGAAAGATAGTCAAAGTTAATAAATGGGTCACTTGCTAAGTAAATCACAAAGTACGGCCAATCAGAGGAATTAAAATGGAATATACGATTTCAAATATAACTCAATCCCCAAACTAAGGAATTTTTTAGCATGAATTTTGCGCGATTAAAATATAAGATAAAAATGTTGTAAAAGAAATAATGATTCACGTGTATTTATCACAAGATCGATGCTATATTTGATTTATATAAACCAGAATAAGCAAAACGTAGTTGTCTCCCCCTTGTTTACTTCTAAAAATAAATGCGAAAAATGCAGAGCTCATCTTAAAAATGTTTTGGATTTGTAAAAACAAAATGACATTATATATATATACACACAAGAGGAAAATATATTGATAATAGAAAAAATATATACTGATGCATATAGATTTGAAACAAGGGAATACAATACAGTGTGTAGGAGTTACCAAAACTCTTTATGCCTATTGCTAGACGTCCCATCCATATTTTGTTACCTAGCACCTCCTCTTTTCTGATGAGAAGCATTAGGCATCAAAATGCATCGCATAATGAGTTTGTATTCACATGTTTCAAATTGATCAATAAATGTATTTGCATCAGTAACGTATTTTTCTGTTATCAAATCTTTTCCTCTCATATCTTAGCTCCATCTTTATCTCTAGCTTTTTATTGTATCGAAAAGTCGCCATTTAAAAATCATTTTTATTTCTTGGATACCCTTATATATATATATATAATTAGTTTTTTTGAGTGGGGGGAGAAATCCAGCAGAGTGCTCAATTATAAGGAAAATCCAAAAATAAGAGTGTGTGTGTGTATATATATATATATATATATATATATATATATATATATTTGTTTTTTTGTTTCCAAAAAGCTTTTAGAGGAGACAAGTCATATCAAGCTCTCGTCAGCCAATACTCCTCACCTTTTATTCCTTGAATTCAGTTGACATTTACAATTCTTGACAGTATCTGTTTCGTAACGCAAAATCAATCAATTATTATATCAATCAGTGAATCTATTATGCCCTTAACTCATCAGAAGAAATAGCAACAATCAATTGAGCTTCTTAAATAAGGATTGGTATATATTATAAGAAAATATATTTCTACAGAAATATGTGTGTGTGTGTGTGTGTGTGTTTATATTTTTATTTTTATTTTCTTCCTTTGAAGATTGTAATGCTGGGTATGGGGCAGTCAAACCAGCTGCCAACATTACCCTGCTTTTTATTGAAACCAACCGAGAGCTCTTTTTATTATGCTCGCTGTTCCCTTAAGTGCAATTGTCTGGATCTCTTTTGCACTTGGTTCACCAAGAATATTAGTTAGGTAGGACTTCAGGTTCTTCTTCATAAGCCCTGTGGCACCTATAATAACTGGTATGATTGGTATCTCTTGTGTCATTTCGTGCACAAGAAGGGGAAAGAAAATAAAATAGTACATCAATTGTAGATTGCTTGCAACTTGTGGACGTCACAAGAGGGTAGACGAAAATACAGATATATTAGAGGGAATATCGTACCATGAAGTTGTAATGACAAACATTTGTTTTTGTCTGCTATGTATATTTTCAAACCGTTATCTAGCTTAGTGTTATTCTGACGAGTGATTTCATTAAGCAAGGTGTAATGTGGTAGAATCCTGTTCATTAATTAAATGATCCAGTAAGATAAGGATTTTTTCTTATTTACAATGTCTCTCTACGGGACAGAGTTAGACATTAGCGTTGTTGTTTTTTGTTTTTGTTTTTTTTTGGGGGGGTTACGTGGAGAAAAGGAACAAAATTTAAAAATTATCTCAGTCGTGAAGGCTTTTTCCTCCATTGACAGAGAATAAGAAACTGAAGTGTAGCATCTGAAGAGCAGATGATATGAACGAAGGCCAAGAAAGATTAAAAATGTACATTTGGTGTTATTTGTCAGATTTCTTTTTTACTCAAATTGCCACTGAGATGCAAGGGGCTACTGCAAATTAGGATACAGGAACACTCTAAATAGGGAGTTGAGCAGTGAAATATCTGTTCACATTATACTTAAATTTCTGCATATTAGAACAGTTATGGAGAGAAAATTCTAGCAGAACGAGGAAAGAAACATTCAGAATAAAAAGCTCTTTAGCACTGGAGATGAGATAATGCTAAAGGGGTGGGATTTTGCTGCATAACGGATTACTTGAGGGTATTTACATCTAGGGGGCGCTATTGCTAAGAGTTCGTCGGAAAACATTCTATGAAAGTAGTTGTTCAGAGGTGCAATATTGCGACGATGGATTATACGTTGTTCAATAAGGTTGGGAAATATTAGTAATATAGACTCGGTGGATGTAAATAGGCTTATATGTTACTTAGGTTAAAATCCTGTCTTGACAAAGTTTAGAACCGGCTTCGAAATCTAGTAGGTGATGCTTTTTTCTCTTCCCCGAAAGCTCTTTCCCCACAGAAGAGACGCTACAAGCCTATCGTTATTTTCAACACAAGTGCTCGTCTGAGCTTCAATCTATAGTTCCTCCTTGCCAAAATTTCATAAGACACACTGGTCTACCTACAACAACTATTAAAAATTCCCCCCACTTTCTGTCTGTGCATAAATCTATACGCAAATTATATGAATAAAGCTTCTTTCCTATAACTGCCTGCCTGTGGAACTCTGTTCCGCTGACCCGCTTTCCAACTGAGTGCAATATGGTCGTCTTCAAGTCCAATGTAAACAAGTTCTTGTTGAGCCCCCCTCCCAAATAATCCATTTCTACACCATTTCCGCCACCAACTATTAATACGCTGTTGTCCAAGTGACTACCATACATTCATTAACCCTTATGCTCGAGTTACTTTCGGGCCTTGATAAGTGGTGATTCCCATGTGAAAAGAATACATGATTGAAAACAAAGAGATTGACAGACGAACAATAGAAGTAGTAATAAGTTAACTCTCGAGATATATGTTGTTGTTTTTAAATTATTTATGAATGAACAAAAGTGAATGAGTCGATAAAAACTAGCACACGTGAGATGTGTGAGGCATTTGATGAATGAGCAAATATCAACTTGACTGATAATCGCGTAAATAAGTGTATTTCCTTTATTTATGTAGAAATTTAAATGTAATGTTAACAAACATATTGCTGCTTGGTCCCTCCACAAATTACCCACTACTACAATAGTAGGACTTTATCTGTCCCTACTGGTAGTATTATCTTATGCCTTGTTTGGTATAAATGAAAAAGTAATTTAGATTTTGTCTAGTGCTATTCAGTAATAAGTCTTTGATACTCTGTCAGTACCCGTGTGGCTGTCCAGTGGGGTATCATTTTTTTTTTTTTGACTGGAGAAGAGGAATATTGAAATAAGAAAAGAATTATGTGGATAGAAAGAAACAGAATGAAAAGTTTTCAAAGCATGTCTGTCACCGGGATGTGTGTGTTTCGCAGAAAACGTACAACCCTCGAACTGTTAGTATGAACTATTATCCACAACCAAGACTGGAGTATTGTATATTTTACACATACATTTATTGATTATCGACAAAGGTAAAACTGAAAAGGAATTCATGGCAAAAATATTGCTTCAGAAACATGTAACTTCAAAATGAAGGCGAGGTAGAGATTACTAAACCTTTAAAGAATGCCGTAGACTTGATAAACTTACAGCATAGAAGGAATTTGACCATGAAAGGCACTCTTAAAAAGGAAAGAACACAGATTATGCTAAGTAACAGCCGAATTAAAACAAAAACTTCAGATTATTTAACACGTGGCTAGATAGTAAAACAGTTTGTTTAGATAAAAGAAATAATGCTGAAAAAATAATACAACATTATCCAATTCTATTCTAACAGTGAACAACAGCAATAAGTTTTACCGGTGATACTAAAGAATGCTGAAATATTTGAAGATATAGAAAAAATTATGTCATAGAACCGAGAGGAAGACAGCTAAAAGAATGGGCACTTGAAGCCTAAAATGGGTTAACGGGTCTGGAAGAAACCACTAAGTAAAAGGAACACAAAGAGGAATAAATGCTAAAAGATCTATCTATGCTAGCTAGAGAAATGCAACAGAGATTTGTTAACTTTTACTATCAGAGAGATCCGACATTATCCGGGATTGAATTAGGATCAAAAAATGTTCCACCCTCCCATTCTTTTGTCATTGAAATCGAGGAAATCGCCATTTTTTTTTAAATTAAATTGATTGATTACCTGCTATAGTTGAGGACATCCCCGCAGTGTACCGGGAGGAATCTTCATATGCCTCCCCCGCAATGATTCACTGTAGAGAATCTAATGCTGATTTTATAAAATTATCCGTAAATAATAGATTCACTTTAAGTTTAGAATGCAAAAGTCAAGTATCATGGTTGAATTGTGCTCTAAAAAGAAACGTTCATTTCGAATGGGCACCTGTGTAATAAAAGAATTTACAGTTGGTTCTATAGGCTGGTCTTCTCTGCTTGTGCGGCGATAAAACTTATCAAATACACTTATGATGTTAGGTTGTATAAAAGTGTTAACTTTGGTCAAAATCGGATTTCCTCTTATAATTAGATTTTTTCGATTATCGATTATCGATTTAAAAAAAACTATATAAAGTCACTCCTGGGCACATCAAGTACCTTGTGAAATTTTTAAAATTTGACCCAGATGTTTCCGAGTCTATTGGGAACCAACACACACACACACAGAGGAAGTTGTTTCTATATAATAGTAGAGGTATCTGGCTGCCCATGTTCCAAGGCAACGCTGGATATCCATACTAGTTTTAAAATAAGACACAAAAAACTCATGTGAAAATCTTGAAATTTCATTTATATTTAAGGATGGAAATGTCTTAATTACGAGAGGAAATGAGTATCTTTTTAGGGTTTGATTTTTCATTGACACCCACACGGTTGAAAATTTGTAATCGCGGTTCATCATAAACATATAAACAAGATGATTACTTCTAACTCGTAGGGCATCTTCTACGATTTCATTTCACAATTACGAATATGTGGGAAGCAGGTTTTCAGGAAATACAGTTCTTTTTTACGACTTTCTCTGAAATTCTATCCTTTAAACATTTAGCTCGTGAACAGGTCTAGCCAGATCATGTTTATACATCGTAAAGTGAGGCTTAATTGCCATTAAATGAAAATTATAAGCTTTATGTTCGAAAGAACATTTCAAATATTATACAAATTAGTTTGCCAGTTAAAAAACAGGCAAACGTTATAACCAGTTTATTAGAATGAGTTCTTTGTGCTAAAGTGATGGTTGAATATGGTTAAATGTCTGCTTCATTTTGCGTTAAATTCTAATCCTTAACTGTCCATCAGATGGATACCATAATACTTAGTTCGCTGCCTCTTATCACATTTCTCTTAGTACGTCTGCCTGTCTGTCTGTCTGTCCAACTTTTCTCTCGAAAACTACTGGATCGATCTAGGTGAAATTTTGTATAAGTTTATAAATGGATTAATTACCTGCTATAGTTGAGAACATCCCTGTAGTGTACCGGGAGGAAGCTTCATATGTCTCCTCCGCAGTGATTCACTGTAGAGAATCTAATGCTGATTTTATAAAATTATCCGTAAATAATAGATTCACTTTAAGTTTAGAATGCAAAAGTCAAGTATCATGGTTGAGTTCCTTTATCTTCCTCTCGGTTCTATGACAGTTTTTCTATATCTTCAAATATCCTTTATTTAATCCAAAGAGACAGCTTGATTTATCTCGTCAGCCATGACCAGATACAATTTCGACAAGACGCACCTGAGGTCACATCGGCCGAAACGTTATCTGAATAACATCCAAGGACAGCAGTTTAAATAATTCAGATAATGTGTCATATCATTCATCATATGAGAAAAATTTTGAAGCATAACAACAGTCTTATTATCGTGTGTAGCTTTATTGTGTTTAACAATAGGGACCTTGTTTCACGGGCGTCTCAATTTCGATTTCTTTGTAAAAAAAATCGCAGGGTCTAAGATACTCTTTGGCTAAAATCAACCAATCAAGCTGGTAAGTCAAGCTGTTTCTCAGCTTGACTTTGTCTTCTGTTCGTTCTGTCGCGTTGGCAAAAATTCAAAATTAAACCAACACCCCCACCCACACATAGAGGGTTGGCATTCAGGCTTTATACCCCTTCCCTAATATATGATACAGGGTTCCCACTAGGCAATTATTGCTCGTTAATAAAAATTCATTTTGTGATCGGATTTTAAAACGCGTTGGTCTGTTTACATTTGTCCAATATTTATGTATAATAGAGATTTAGTATATGTCTGTCTGAAACCAAAACTATACCATTAGTGTACAACTAGCGGGACCTGTTGAAATTCCACAGGGAACTCATTCATATGTAATATATTGATGTTGGCATTCTGTAGATGTTCAGTGTACATGGAGACGCTATGATATTATTGTAACTTTTTTGTTAAAACTCAAAATAATTTATCTAAACTAACACGAACGACCAGAAAAGCTCGGTCGTAAAGTACGCTGAAATATGATATTTTAATTCTTGCAAATTTCGTATATATTATTACAGAGTTAATGTTCTATCGATTTGTATATATTATAAAGGTGCGATTTCAAAAATGAATAAAATATATCCGTATGATTTGGGCGAAATAAAAACTTATAAAAAAGCACAAGTATATATATATATATATATATATATATAATATGAACAAATGATTAATAAAGCTCTATTTCCTTTTCAGTTTTATTGAGCTTTTACATCTGGTTGAGATTACTTTACTTGTAAATATTAACTCTTTAATATTTATAATATATTTTAGGTTTATCATTTTGATTACCTTGGTAAACTTATTGTAATTTTTATTATATATATATATATATATATATATATATATATATATATATATATATATATATATAACTTGAGTTCTTTCAGGCATAATTGAAACCGAAACCAAAATGTATGAAAAATACTTGATAAAATTATTTGTAAAAAAAAAAAAAAATAGATTACTGGAGTGCCATCAGCTATAATTGAAACCGAACCCAAAACTTATGAAGAATTCTTGGTAAAAATTATTTATGACAAGAAATGGAAGTAAAGTAACAATTAAACGACCCGGATGTAAGCGTGACACAGAAAATCACACACACGCTATCGTATTAGTATATAGATACTGAAGATTTAGTTTAATATATTATTCCAAATTTATGGATTATCTTCTATTAATGCTAAACTAGTGTATTTGTAGTGTGTGTTCTGCTATGATACTATCCTCCCAGGAATTACCTACTTCTTTGAGAGTATAATAGTATATGATACCATTCTCTTAAGCATCTCCTCCTCTTTTGGGGATAATGTAGAATCTGTTCTATGCTAGTGATACCGTCCTCTAAGGCATTACTTTTTGATGAAAAGTAGGGTAGTTATATACTATCAAAAGTATATAACGTTTTATAAGAAAACAGATGTCGGTATTTTCTCTACAACAGAATGTAAGAATTTTTTTTCTGACCTTCATATACCAATTTAAACCTTGATGACCCAAAGCAAATAAATATTATGGTATAATTACTAGGAGTTTGAACACAAACTCAGGTTTGGTTCTGAAAAGCCTTCGCAATCTGGCCTACAAAAACTGCCTGAACATCCTTATTGGAATTCCACAGTAGGAACGTCTCAGGCGATTTTTAATAAATTAATCCTTTTTCAAAGAGAAGGTAAATCTTGTAAGGACGTTATCCCAACAGCGGAAAAGCCACTGTTGAATTGATTCTCTCTCTCTCTCTCTCTCTCTCTCTCTCTCTCTCTCTCTCTCTCTCTCTCTCTCTCTCTCTGGTCATCTCTTTATCTTTCTCGATTTCTATATCCTCGATTACTCCCTTTTTCACCTCCGCCCAACCCATTCCTCTCTCTTGTTTTTCTTTTATGTAGAAACTAATCATGTAATTAATTTACTATTGCTTCTTTTTTTTTTTTTTTTTTTCTAAATTTTAAATATTATGCACCTGGCGCATATATATCAAATATCGACTATGTGGGTCTTTGCTTGGAAATTTTGCCTGAAAAATCCTTATAGGAATTCTGCAGTAAGAACGTCTTAGGCGATTTTTAATCAATGAACCCCTTTTCAAAGAGAAGGTAAATCTTGTGATGATGAACCTCTTCAGGCTAAATAGAATTTTACGTTACCCCAGCAACAGAAAAGCCACTGTTGAACTGATTGTCAAGCACGTATCCTCGACTGATGCGAAGCATTCGGATATCTTGTAAAATAAATTAGAGTATTACCATAACCAGTTCGGCATCATGCTGATATTAGGATATGTCAGATTTGTTAGTATATTTGGCTAACACTTGACAATTGCTAGACAGAAATGCGAATTTCCTTTATATAATAGATTAGCAGGGTTACCTGTGTTGCCCGGGACAATAAAATATAAATAGAAGTTAAATGATACATGTAACATTTTTATATTAAAACTTCTCTCTCTCTCTCTCTCTCTCTCTCTCTCTCTCTCTTTCTCTTTATTTTTCTCTATTTCTATATCCTCGATTACCCCCTCCTTCTTTTCAACGGTCTTCTTCATCTCCGCCCAACCCATTCCTCTCTCTTGTTTTCATGTATAAAATAATCATGTAATTCATTTACTATAGCTTTTTTTTCTCTAAATTTTATATATTATACACTTGGGCCATGTATATCAAATATCAACTATGTGGGTCTTTGCTTGGTAGGTTTGGCACTTTTAGCTTGACATGCAAACATACAAACTTAGCCACATTCTTGTGAAATATGTGCGTATTTTTGTTCTTAAAAATCGGATTTAGTGAGACATATATAGTAATATGGAACAAACCCGAAAGAACTGCGCTCATTATCGATTTCACAGTCCCAAATGATTTCGACCTTAATAGAGCTGAATGGGAAAAGATAACAAAATATCAGGGCCTAAAAAATTATCTCAAAACGACATGGTCTCTGAAAGAAATAAACATTATACCGGTTGTGATAATAGCAACTGGCTTAATAAAAAAAAGAATATTCAGGAATATTTAGAAGCAATCCATGAAAGACCAAGCTGTAACGAAATACAGATAGCGGCCATAAAGGGAAAAGCATCTATTCTTAAAAGAGCCGTCAGATATAAATTTAAATCATAACAGAATAAAATGTTAGCTCCAGGAGGAGTTAACTCCCTTGATCTCTTAAAACTTACTGAATTAAAATAAATAAAAAAAAGCAGATACCTGTTTTTTTTATATATTAGATGGGAGACAGGCATGTGTACGTATTCATCGAACCATCGATTTCTTATGTATATTAGAAACACTTTTACAAGACAATACATCACGCGAGAAGTACACATTCGATTAATTAGTATTGATAAGCGTTAACTTATCGATATTTCTTACGCTGTTCGTTCCCCCTCTCACTTTGATCGTTAATCTATATATCGATTCTAATCAAGTCACAGACTAATTATTTTCCATTCCTTCACCCACTATGATCCTGTGATGGTTTTTTTTATTTATTTGACTTCCGTACGAGTCCATTCCCATGGAAGTTGAGTGTTTGAAGTCCATGAATTTAGCGGAAGTCAGTTTGTAATATCCTTAGAGTCCGAAGGGGGGGGGAGTTTAAAAGTACAATCGGCATCTGCATTTTTTGTTGCTTGGGGAAATTCAATGATTACTAACTAGCAGAGCGTTACCACTGTCGCCTAAGGAAATAGTATATGAGGCATGTGCACGCAGTATGATGCTGTATGTAAGGGAAACCTGGTAAGTGAGGGTTGAGGACATACGTTGCATGGGGGGATAAAAACATGGTATTGCTACGATTGATATGTAATGTAAGTCAAATACAGGGCGACCCCCCCCAAAAAAAAAAAAACTGGCCCCAACTCTAATTAGGCCCCGTTTCTTAGTATTTTGTCCAAATGAAATGAAACTTTGGTCATAACTAGCTTATTATATTCAAAATATCACATCTAAACATTTGGGTCTTTGGCCTTTTTTTTCTCCGTTGACTGCAAAATGCTCAGAAAAACAATTGAATGTCCTCTGTTTGATATGTAATGTAAGTCAAATACAAGCTTAGTCCTGGTGAACTCGGAGGGACGCATCAATTCGTACAGCATAGGAAGATGTACGCAGAACAGAAGATTTTAATGGCATGGCAACTGTAAAAAAATGAATGAGAGTTCTTTGGTTAGTAAATGTAGAACAGATTAACAGAATCAGTTGACAAATGAAAGCTAATGAAACCAAAGGAGAAAGTGATGAGGATGAACTTGAGCGAAAGACGAAATAAACACCTGGGCATAGAAATAGATTAGTTTATAAGTCAATTTCTTAAAGTCGTCCAACATATGCCAGCATGTGAAACTGATGGTAAACTTAATACTATGATGATAGTCCAGGAGCATTCTCATGTAACCTGAGGTTAAATGCTAACATATAACAATCACGTTGACACACCGGTTCTTGCAAGCTAAGCTAAGTAATGCTTAGCCTGGCCAGTATCAGATGGGTAACCATTTGGGAATACTAGGTGCTGTACGTGTTCTCTGCTTATCTCGGTATTGTTTCCAGTCGTCATGAACTTATATATACTTGCAACTGGAATTAAAACAGTGTCGACTCAGGAGAGGTGTGGTTAGAGATTACACAACTCTTGCCACAATAATTTGAGGCGCAATGGGTATCTGTAGTCTGAAATGTCTAAACAGAACCGTTTAAATGCTAATAACTTAATTTTTTAGGATAGCTATGATACTTTACAGTACGGACGAAACGAAAACAAATTTCATACCTTCTAATCGTAGAGTTTCGCCATATGATTAAGAACAAGACTGCGGTTTATGGGGTAGTTGTTAGGGTGTGTTAACATACATATGGAATAGCAAGTTATATTGTAGTTCTTGCTAAAGGCATCTTTCAAAATGTGAAAATACTACTCAAGATGAGAACAGTAGCCCAAACAATCCAAATAATACGAATTTTAAATCCGGATCTGCAAAATTCAGAAACATAATAAAAGTGTTAATAATTTCCGTCAATTTTGAACACAAATTTGTCAGTAAAGCAACATAAATAGTTTTTATTAATTTCCCAACGGTATTTCCTTTGAACTATAAATGTATGGTGGGAATAGTAACGATTACCCTAGCCAGGCTTAACCGCGCTTAGCTTCAGTGAATTGACGAGAACTGGTGTCCCAACCTGAATAAACCGTGTTCTGGCAGGATACACACACACACACACACACACACACACACACACACACACACACACGAGGTGTCTTCAATAAGTTTCCAGATTTTTTTTGTGTGGCCATTTTTATCGATAATACACACATGAAACTGTAGTCCCCTCCGAAGTATTCTTCTCCAGCTGTAATGCACTTGTTGCATGGTTCCAACAACTTCTGTAAGGCCTATGCAAGTCCTCTTGTGTAAGCGTGTCAATAACCCTCGTCACCGCCTCTTTCATCTCCTCAATCGTCTCATAACCAGAGTCTCTCTAAGGTTTTCCTTGAGCTTATAAAATAACCAAAAGTCACAGGGAGCAAGGTCTGGACTATAGGGTGGGTGAGGAACCGTCTTGATGCCCATCTTGGTCAAATAGTCTGTGACAAGGATAGGGTTGTGGACTGCACCCTTGGGATAAACTTCACGCAAATCTTCCGCATCTTCAATTCCTTGTGAATAATTGTGTGTTCAGTTCCCACACTGACATCAAACTGATCATTTACTGTCTCTATAAATACACGACGGTCTTAAATTCTTTATTTGGCCAATCAATACTGATGTTCTGACTTCCTTACTACTCCCACACATCCCATCATCTCTCATAGACTCCCTGCCTTCCTTGAATCTCTTATGCCACTCAAAAACTGATGCTTGATTTATGCAAGATGGTCCAAAAGCAGTCTGAAGCATTCTATACGTTTCTGTGACATTTTTTCCAAGTTTAAAACATAATTTTATTGCATATCGTTCTTCTCAAGTGTCCTCACGTCCAGATTGCATTTTTGAAAATTGAAAAATGATTTTGTGACAATCATGCTTTAGTAGGGCGTATTTCAATTCCTGTTGCAGCTGTTCCTTGGAACCTGAACTCATAAAAATTGCTCAGTCATCTCACAAGATGTATTACAATAACATACTTAATTTTCAAGAGTCTGCGACAATTTTAAATGCCTGTACAAAAATATTCTGGAAACTAATTGGAGGCACCTCGTATGTGTGTGTGTGGTTTTGTTGTATATTAAAACTGAGTCAATGTTTGGTTATAAGTGTTAATTCACGACCGCCCCCTACAACAAAATTATATCGGACTTCCTTACATCTGCTCTCCGGAATATCAATAATCCTTCTCTTCCTCCTCCTAATTGCAATGAAAAGGTTGACCGAGACGTAATTAAGAACTCGTGCGGCCGGACAGTGCACTAACAAAACAAGCAAACAAAGTAAGCAAATATGCCAACTTTACAAAAAGGTTTTCGAAATCTATTCAACCAAGAATATTAGAAAATAATTAATCTATTCTAAAAGCCCAGAAAACCATTATGGTGAACGACGATGAATAAACGGGGAGGGAAGTTAGGTCAGTGTCGCCATGATGAAATTTTATTTTAACCGGAAATGAATGCTTCTAAATACAACAAGATGATGAACAAGTCCATACTTCCGGTCACATATTAGAATTCACCTTCTTTTAAAGAAATAGAAAAATACCCGTCCCAGAAAAGGGAAAATTAATTCTCACGAACAGAACAGGTTTGAGTCACTTCCTTATCCAGATCAAAATAAACAGGTAAAAACACTAAACCTTATGTATAGAATACTTATTCAAAGTAAAATAAAAGTGTCTAAATTGTTAGGCTTAAGCATAAGGGGATTTTTAAAAAAATCAGAATTTTAGGTAAGCTTAATTGCTGTCGATTATAGTCAAGATTGTTTGCTCTTTTTGAATTCCGGTTTCAAGCGAGATATGGTTGCTTCTTCTAATGATTATCTTTCTCTCCAATACTGCCCCTTTCCCTATGTTAAGAATGGCATTCTTATCTGCTTGTTCATGTCTACTTATCCAGCTAAATGGACAGCAAAACCTTGGTCAAAAGAGTAGACAATCTTGTTATCTGATGACTACGGATAAGATTTCATGCAAATCTGAAATATTTCAATTTTCAAATGGTAGGTTGTACACATATGCGTTTCAAATTATAACAGGACTCTATGGACAAATTTATCTTTAGTTGACCTTTGACAACTAAATATTTTCGTTTACTAGCCAAATAGAAAAGTTACTAGCCAAACCCATATGATTTTTAGAATATGATATTTGTTCTGTGGTGCGAATGTACATCAAAAAGATTTTTCTGTATATTTTTAAATAAGTGTAATTCTTAATATACAACAAATTTTATGTTGATACTTGAAGGTATAAACATTCTGTTTTCTTCAGATGTTTTTTAAACAGCCTTTGTTTTTAAAAAGAGTATATTGGTCTATTAAATTTGTATTGCTTGAATAATTTAGCTTTGTTCATTTTATCAAAAGAAAAAAGGTTAAAAGATATTTTTCATTCAGTAGGTGAGGCTTGGAAGATTGTCAGTGAAAGAAATACAATCGTCAAAAGATAAGCGTTTCATTATTTCTAATTGCCACTTTAAAAAATCACTCGCAAATGCGACTGTTTCACTCGCAATGTAAAGCCCTGTATGAGCTGAAATTTTGGAGAATAATTCGTAATTGATGGCTAAAACTTACTATTAAAGTTTCACATATTTCAAACGTATCCGAATTTTCACGAAGGCCTTCTATCGCACATATAGTGGCTTTCTTTTAATTTTAACCTTCGTAGTTGAAAAAGATTGCATTTGTTTAAGAAAACAGTTTTTTTTTTAATTCACATGCTAAATACATAAAGAGTGGGTGCGTGGCTCCGCAGGTTGGAAAATTTTAACTCAATTTCAGCTTTTGCTTCCATTGTCTAATTACAATCCTGAAGACAATTTGACATTTTTACATGAACGTGTAATGAGGAAATAAAGAATCGGTAGCTTATTTTTAGCCGACGTCTCGTCAGTATTTTTATTGCCTTCTTCATCAGATGAATCCAAATCTTGAGAGAAGGGTTTTTAGTTTTCTCCCAATGCAAAAAAAAAAAAAAAAAATGGTTTGAAAGTGGGATTAAGAAGTCAGAACCCCTGAGGAGAGGCACTCTGACCAGCAGAAAGTGTCTGTGCAGCCTCCTCGGCATTCCCGATAAGAGTGCCTCAGGCGATTAGCAATAAAGTAACCCCTTCTCTAAGAGAGAAGGCAAGATCTGAGAAGGTGAACCTCCTAGAACTGCACAGAACTAAACTCCCACCGCAAAATCAATAGGGGCTGGATCGTTACAGGTATAGTCTAATCTCTGATGATAAAAATCCCTAACGCGAATCTTGAAAGACACTTTCTCTACAATACTACGAATGTTAGCTCGATTTAAAATCATGTAATGTGGAGTAGATACATATCTGTAAATCTCAACCAGAAGATGAAATGTATAAAAAAAAAATAAAATCACCTTAAAAAAGAAAAATTAACTTCGTCGCTTTATACATGAATTTTAGAATTTTCTAAATTTTACTTATTAAAGACTATAAAATTTTACTTATTAAAGACTATAAAATTTTACTTATTAAAGACTATAAAATTTTACTTATTAAAGACTATAAAAGTTTACTTATTAAAGACTATAAAAGTTTACTTATTAAAGACTATAAAATTTTACTTATTAAAGACTATAAAAGTTTACTTATTAAAGACTATAAAAGTTTACTTATTAAAGACTATAAAAGTTTACTTATTAAAGACTATAAAAGTTTACTTATTAAAGACTATAAAAGTTTACTTATTAAAGACTATAAAATTTTACTTATTAAAGACTATAAAAGTTTACTTATTAAAGACTATAAAAGTTTACTTATTAAAGACTATAAAAGTTTACTTATTAAAGACTATAAAAGTTTACTTATTAAAGACTATAAAAGTTTACTTATTAAAGACTATAAAATTTTACTTATTAAAGACTATAAAAGTTTACTTATTAAAGACTATAAAAGTTTACTTATTAAAGACTATAAAAGTTTACTTATTAAAGACTATAAAAGTTTACTTATTAAAGACTATAAAAGTTTACTTATTAAAGACTATAAAAGTTTACTTATTAAAGACTATAAAAGTTTACTTATTAAAGACTATAAAAGTTTACTTATTAAAGACTATAAAATTTTACTTATTAAAGACTATAAAAGTTTACTTATTAAAGACTATAAAAGTTTACTTATTAAAGACTATAAAAGTTTACTTATTAAAGACTATAAAAGTTTACTTATTAAAGACTATAAAAGTTTACTTATTAAAGACTATAAAATTTTACTTATTAAAGACTATAAAAGTTTACTTATTAAAGACTATAAAAGTTTACTTATTAAAGACTATAAAATTTTACTTATTAAAGACTATAAAAGTTTACTTATTAAAGACTATAAAAGTTTACTTATTAAAGACTATAAAAGTTTACTTATTAAAGACTATAAAAGTTTACTTATTAAAGACTATAAAAGTTTACTTATTAAAGACTATAAAAGTCGGTGTCATCATTTGCTCTCTCTCTCTCTCTCCTCTCCACCAATTAAATTTCTTTCTTGTAACATCTCAAACTGTGAAACAAAGTATCGCGAGACTTCTTCCTAACTGAATACAACATGCAAATATTTGTTGAGCTTTTACAAATCAAGGATTTCTGTTTTTGCTTCGTGTAGCACTTTTCAAATGTTTTTAAGATATATGTATATAGATAGATAGATACACCTTATTTCTTTTACATAAGTAGTAATATGTCATGGACATGTTTCGGTCAGCTAGCTACTAGCAACTAGAAACTGCTTCAGGTGATACAGATTATACGAAATAAGTTTGCTTTCGTATAAGCGGTCTCGCCTGAAGAGGTCTCTAGTAATTAGCTGACTGTAGCAAAATATTACTACTTATGTAAAACCAAATAACGTGTATACTCTGCTCTACTTCGGTATTAAGCACTCTTGTATTAATCTCGTTAGACCTAACCTATGGAAAACAACCTCAGATTATATATATATATATATATATATATATATATATATATATATATATGACTTAAAATTTGATGTACAGAGTATTAAGATTTTGGGAAAATCTCTGTAATCCGTTTTCGGGCAGAAATTTGGCTGTTAAGAGGTCAAAGTTCAACGATTTGACCTTTGAGAACTCTACCAAATTCCTCTGCCAATTTTGGGTATAAACAATTGACATTTTAGATATAGGTTCCTTGGACATGGATCTAACTTAGTAACTTGATTTGAGCCCAAAACAATAAATGTTAAGGGGTCATAATAGGGGTCAAAGTTTTAAAACATTCGACCTCTGCGGTCTCTACTAAATTACTCAGACCTGGTCTAAACATTTTAAATTTTACATAAAAGGTATTTCGAGATAGGGTAAGCTTTTAAATCGGTTTGGGTCGAAAATTTGAGCTGAATGTCTGTGTGTGTATGTTTGTGTGTCTGGTCACGAATAGGTTCCTATATGGTTGACTATTTTAAAAAAACTGATTACATATAATGATAGATGTATCGAGACACAGGAATGGGTATGTTTGATCTGGCAGAACAGTGGTTCATTAAAATTGTGGGGTCTGAGCTCGCGCCTGGTCCACAAAGTATGGAAATAAAAAATTGAAAAAAAAAAAAAAACGTTTACAAATGGTTTTGATATAGATGTACATAATAATACTTTGATAAGTATGCTTTAACTTAAATAGGGATGGTATAACAAAATTGTGGTGTCTGTGTTCGCGCCTGGCCTCCATAGAATGGAAATAGGCACAAACTTTAATAAAGACTTTTCATATTTATCTGTGTAAGCATACTTTGATAATTATGTTTCAGTTTGAAGAAATATGGTATAATAAAATTATGGGGTGTTCGTTCGCACTTGACCTCCATAGAATGGAAATATATCACAAAGTTTAACAAGGTTTTTTAATATTGATCCACAGAATATTGTGATAAGTGTTTCAGTGTGAACAGGTATAGTATAATAAATTATGGGGTTTATCTATTTTATTTTCACTTTCATCACATTTTGCTCTGGTTTTGATAGCCCCAAATTCAACCCAAATTTACAACCCTTCCTTTTCATAACCTACCATACTTCATAAATCAGAGTCCATTTTCTGTAGGCTGTTTTTGAACCCAGTCAACGGCGGGTCCTTTTGCTAGTATATATATATATATATATATATATATATAATGTTTTCATAACACAATATTTTTCCAATAATTCGATAGTATAATGCTACAATTATAATAAAAAAAAAACATTTTAGTACTAGCAAAGATACCCACGCTTTGTGTGGGACTTTGCTGTACGCTCGAGTACCCACTTCGTGGGCACCCTTGCAGTAAATGGATGTACTAAGAGCAACTATTGCTTAAAGTGTTTAAGGTGGCGAATCTCAACTTGGTGTGCATTATCCCTAGGTGGGGGAGTTTATGAAGAGCTGCACCAAATATGCCCTTGACCTTGAAAATAGTGTGCACCCTCCCTAGGTCGGAGACCATTGTCATGTTAGATTCGGTCATGATCGGTCCAGTGGTGTAAGCTGAAGGAGAGTATATATACATAGGCTATGACCTTCACCTTGGAAAATGGTGTGCACAATCCCTACATGGAGGACCATTATCATGCCAGTTTTGGTTAAGATCGATCTAGTGGTGTGGGCTATAGGAGAGTTGTAGACACAAACACAAACGAACGCTACTACTTTATATATATAGACTAGCGGGGGTACCTGGCGTTGCCCGGATGTTTGGAGGTGTGTGTGCTCGGGCGGGGGTGGGGAGTGTTAATCAAAACATAAGAATAAGCGAAGTAAATTTTAAAAAAATCGAAAAAATATCACAATAAAAAAATAATGTAAGGCAAACGAACGATGTTAAATGTAAAAATGGGAAAAACAAAAAAAGAAAACGCGAAACAGAAAAACGAACGTTAAAACTTCGTTAAAAAATCTAAAAAATAAAAACAAAAAAAGAACACTGGTTTAGATAACTATGTTTCAATATTTAACCTTTAAAAATCGAAAAAAAAGACACCTCACACCACGATTCGAACCCAAAACCTTTAGATAATGACGCCGCCAACTGAGCTAAGACGACGTCCACGAAATTAGGTCGTTTTTTTAATCTTTAAACTAAATCAGATTCCGACGTCATTTGCGCATGCGTAGAACCGAACTCGTCATGAGAGGACGGTTTTTGCTTCCCCCCCCCCCTGTAGAAAACTGCTGTTTTTAGGGTGAAGGGTTGCGCGAAGGTTGGAACTTTAAGATGATACCGATCTGGCGAAAATCCATGACCCGTGTCGAATGTTTTTGCGAGACATACAAACACACATACATACATACAAACATACACACATTTTCGCTTTTATATTTATAGATAATATAAACTATTTCTAGGCAAACTAAAAAGTACAAAATTCGCGCAAATTCATTTTTAAAAAGATTAGGTTTTATTTGCAGCATACAATTGTTTCGGCCTACCGCCAAAATATCTGTAATGTTGAAAATATAGAAGTATTTAATTTCTCAATTAGGATATCACCAATTCTCCTAAAAAAATGAAAGTAACTCTGCGGACAAGTAAAAAACCGTGTTACATTCCTTATTCATTTTATGTTTTATTATAGATATCCTTTTTATTATAAGGATTCTCTCTCTCTCTCTCTCTCTCTCTCTCTCTCTCTCTCTCTCCCTCCCTCAAAGGCGATTCACTTTGTGTCGCGCGTCTTCATCTGATGTTATCGTCCATCGGCTTATGTCGGGAGTGGTCCGTTGGGTTTTATTGCGAAAGGAATTGACTGAACTATGAACACTGGAGATTTCAAACCGAAATTTTAAATAGCACAAAGAAAAGCGATTTGCTTACGTCATATATTGATCTCATTCACTTTTACAATAACTTCCTATTTATGCATTTGTAATGCCTCGTTGGGCACGAGATTATTGATTACAAAGAAAAAAAAATGTTACCATGGTATATATAATATGAATCTATATATCTATGTCTCTCCCAATTTTTCTCAGAAACTACTGAGCCGATAAGGATTTTTTGTTATGATAAAGTGCAGCGAAGTAAGTATAATGGTATCCGTTCTATGCACAGTCAGAGATTAACAGGAATTTAGTTACTACAATATCACATTCACTATCACATTTTCTCGGAAACTACTAGGTTGATCTGACTGAAATTTTGTATGCGTCTTTGTTATATCGAACAAGGAAGTAATTATTATCATATCTGCTCGATACAGAATTGTGTACAAAACAGAAAAATTCATTCAAAACACGCCTTTGTCTTATCAACGAACCTACTCTTAATTATATACGCCGCGCTCTTCTGCTTGTGCGATTATGAAAATTCACAAAGGCACTTGTGAAGTATTGACATATTGGGTCGAAATCGCAGTATTTTTACATTAATCGGATTTTTCGATTATCGATTATCAATACTTATCGAAGACATTCCTATACAAAACCTATCTAACAACACTTCCAGATACATACAGTACATTTGTGTGAAATTCCAAAACAATAGGCTCAGCCGTTTTGGAGTCTATAGGGAACGAATTCGCGCGCACACACAGTGACTTTTATATATAAGTAGAACTACTTATACTGAAGGTTATGTAGACAGTTATATAGTATAATTCGATTGTAGCTTGGATCACATTCGGCCTCCAAAACAACACTGACATGTATGCATTTGAATACGCGCGGTGCATATGCTGCAAGTCCGTACACACTACCGACTTGATGACCCCCGCCTCACCCAGCACGTTTGAAGGCTTTTAAATAACACTCGATCATATTCACAGATGCACACGCTCCCACGTTTTCATCTTCTAAACATTTTTCCCCCCTAACAGGTGTAGATTCTATCGGCCAGAACACATGCTTGAAATAGCGGCTTCATTAGACGAACCGGCCCTAAAATTAGCGAGGAAGAAGAGGCAAAGATGGTTGTTAGCCAGCAGCTTTTCTTAATTATTATGAATGAGTTTGTCTGTGTGTAAACAATGTTCGCTGTTTCTACTCGTCGTTTGTGGCCTTAATTAATAACCCAGCTAACAAAATGGCGTTGCTACAACGTGTTCTGAAAAAAAAAAAAAAAAAAAAAAAACGGAACGGCTGAGGCAACGTTTTCTACATCATTTCTTAGTGTTTTATATGGATTCGCCACAAGGTATCGAAGCTTGTAAATTATCCTCAACGGCCACCCGACGTTACCCGGTAATTAATGAGAAGCCGTGTATACACCTGCTCCAACCGAGCCATATAATGTTTTTTTTATATAAATATTACCAATTATTTTTATACCTACAGACACTAGTATTTCATCAATATAAGTGATAATCACCGCTGGTCGGGAGATTCGAACTCCATCACAGACTGGGTTCGAATCTCCCGACCAGCATTCTTGACTTCATAGGCTAGTTTTCTACCTTACATTTACCGGTAATTGACACAAGAATGTATGGAAATTACCTCTACTTATATAGAGAGACAATTTGTGTGTGTGTGTGTGTGTGAGAGAGAGAGAGAGTTTCTTATAGAATCCGAAACCGCTGGATCGATTTTTACAATTTTAACACACATATACCTAATGTGACTGGAAGAGTTCTTAGAAAGGCTTTGTAATGGAATACCTCCGATATTTATTGGAATCGATAATCGAAGAAAAACTAATTAAAGAATGAACAGTTATTGCGTAGGGAAATGTACACACAGACAGACAGACACACACACACACAGACACACACACACATACACACACTTTCAGCTTTATAGATATGTAGATTAATAATTTCATGAAACCAACAGTAGCTTTTCTAAAGTGCAATGTAGACTACATTGAATTGTGGACTGTCACTGTGGGGATGCGTCTCAAGCTAACTCCTGGTGTATCGCGATGAGTTCCTGATTGGAGCAGCTAATCGATTGATTTGATCGACGAATGAACGAGTTAATCGATTTTTATGACAATATAAATATTGGAAGTGTGAAACATTCATTGATCCTCATTCAATCCCAAGCAACGGCGGGTCTCCCTGCTGGTGAGCCTATAAATGCCTTGTTAGTGGGCATACAAAGTAACGAGTCAGGGAGTATTCAACGACCGGAAGTCAGAATGTTGCTAAAGTTAACCGCTTTTTTTTTAATTCCCTAAAGAGGGTTCAACTTTAATTTCTTAAAGAGTCTTTATAACTTTTATGTTATTTTTAATGAATATTCATTATTTTTTATGCCGATGGACACTAGTGCCTCGTGCTTACGTAATTATCATTACTGATGGGTCGTCACTTATCAAGGGCTAGAGAGCACTCAAGGATATGAATGAATGAGATGGTCAGTTGAACAATGATCGTTTCCACGAAAGAATCTGAAACAATTGAAGGCAGAAGATTATGGGTATCGTTATATACACGTTTACACACGGAACCCACACTTGTGCAGTCTACGGCGCAAAGAAGGCCAAGATAAAGAAGAACTCGACTGCTTTTCTTTTGTAACAATAGCATTTATTTCCTCATTCTTCCGCCACGCGTGACTTCTCGTTCCGTCTATGACGTTACCCACGTTTCTAACGTGCTCTCGCCTTTTTATAGTGTTTTTCCTTACATTGACATCAATTCGCATTTCGTATGCATTTGCATCGGCGCGCCTGCGCTCAGTTACACACGAAAGAGGAATTAATTATCCAAGAGGATGACGCGACAAGTGCTTTCATGTTTTCTTTTGCCATTAGCTAATTAATCCTTGAATACGCCTCGCTAACGTTAGCACAGGAAATCATAAGGGGAAATAAAAAAATGGACAGGTTTTGCGTAGTAATAATACGGCTTATTTGTTAGCCACTAATACCTCGACAACCACCAAAAGATTAGAAAGAAAGCTCGACGGCACATACACTCGTATGCTACGAACAATGTTAAATATATCCTAGCAAAATCATACCACGAAGCAACAACTTTATAGCAACCTACCTGCTACATCTACTTCCATCAGGGAGCGACGTCTATTATCTGCCGATCCCTGCCAGAAGAGCAAGCAAGACTGATGAGAAATGTATTTTTGTGGACGGCACGGCACGGGTGCATGGACATATGACGACCTAGATCCACGTATATCCAGCAAATAGCTTATGGCGCCTCTTATAATCCTGAAGATTTGAGGCAGTTAATGGAAGACAGGGAAATCTGGAGAGAGAGTCGCTTTAGTCCGGGCAAGGAGCTCGACCAGATAGGTATAGATCTGTTAGCAAATCTGTACCTATCTGGTGTCGTTAGTATTTTATGCCTTTGTTCATTAGACAGGTCCAAATTTTCAGATAATTTTCTCCTTTGTTGTGTTACACTTGAAAGCGACCATGCTGTAGTCGGATAAGCAGTCTCGCGGTATTTTGTTTCACAGATGGTAAATTCAGGGAAAATCTTTCTTCGTGGAAGTTACTAAGCCACAATATAAAATCATATAAAATTTTTGATGGTCCGTATTTACATAAGCAAATATCACATTAAAATGTTTAATTTTCTTATTTTTAATTCAAATAATGAATTTTTTTTTTTAAAATCTTTTTATGGTTGTATTTCGTATTAAGAAAAACCATTTCTTGTTATCTATAATATAAATCTCACGTGTCTGTTTGTATGTATGTATGTATACCTAAAACTTTCGACTGCGGCAACGGATTTTCAGGAGATCGGTGTCATTTTGAAGCTCGAACCTTCGGACGACGCATATCGAAAAATTGGCCCAAAACACTAATTCCTACACCCTTAACTGTGCAGTTCTACAAGGAGAGGGGTCGATTTTTTGCGAGCCATTTTTGAAAATCATCGTATCGGTTGGATTGACTTTGCCTAATTTTCACGTTTCGAACTTTCGGTAGTGTCATGGAGTAGCGGTAAGACGCCAGATTTTCTTTCACTTTCTTTTCCGCCTACGCGTCACGGGTTCAAGCCTGCCTGCCTACTACCACTATTTTTTATTTTTTTTACTCAACACACACCTTCAAACATCCGGGCAACGCTGGGCACCCAGGCTAATTATTATATAAATCAATTTACTCTTTTGTTTTATGAATACATATTACTGACCAACCAAATTTTAAATTATAAATTTAACGGTCATTGAAGTTCAAAAATTGAGTGTCCATAGAGGGTTGACAAGTAAACATTCTTATTAGTATTGGGACCATTGCTCAGAATCAGGAATAGAAACTTTTCAGGGTATCGGAATCGGAAAAATGTGTGCCTATCTTTTTGATGCCAAAAACGATTCTTTTAATTCTTTTTTATTCGATTTTGTTTAAAACAAAATCTTTCACTACTGGTAGTAATAAAAAAGAAATGTTTATTGATTTTAAACTACCAGTAAAACTTAAAACTATAGGCAACCCCCCCACCCGACAAGAATGTTTTTTGGGGGAGGTTGGGGGGTTTAGTATGAGTAAATATATGAATATTTAACATTTGTTTTACGGTAATCGGAAAAATAATAATTTTATAGTTAAATATTTACAGATGTATAAAGAATCGGAATCGGTAATTGTATCGAAATCGGGAATTTAGTACGGAATCGAGAAAAATCTAATCACTAATTCTAATACTGCTATTATTACTACCGCGACTAATAACACTACTATTACTAATAAATATTTCGGTATTATTATTATTTCGAATAAAGCACTCTTGACATCATTGGTGTGTGATGACTGTATCAAAAGTTATAACAGTACAACTACTACAACTACTATAACAGAGTTCTACTTATTTAACTACTACTACCACGGTTACTAACTAGTAGGAGTGGAGCGAAGGGGGGAGCAATATATAGAAGATCCTGACTCCTTTGAAAATTAACTCCCCCCCCCCAAAAAAAAACTCTTTCTCTGACCATTTCACCTTTTTCTAACGAATAAGCCCTTCAGAATTTTTGTAGGAATTTTTGACACCCCTAACACGAAACTGCGAAAAAATATAAAAATCTCGTAATTTCTCTGTTAAAAGTGGGTTATTTATTTTCTTTATGGATTATACTTCCAAAATAAACTATTACAGTTGTTTTAAAAGTAATAGAAATATATTTTTTTTAAACAGTAATGAATTTTCCGAACTCAATATTTTTCAATTTTTAAACTTAAAAAAAATCTATCAAAATTTTTCTATTGATTCTATTTTTACGATATTTTCAGGGTCAATGTGAAATGTTATGTTCTTTCCAATAAACCGAATATAATATTTTAGACAAACGTTTTTTTTAAATTCACGCCCCCCCCCCCATTTTCAAGTTTCTCTTAAAAAGTAAATAATTTATGTTGAATAGTTTTATATATCCCAAATTGGAGAGAAAAGGTCAATAAATAATATATTCAAATTTAAAACAAAAAAACAAACCCGTTTTTTAGAAATTTACCTGTAAAGTCCGAAGTTTAAAACCTTTTTTTTTTTTTAAAAAACACATTGTTTTTGGGTTTTTTTTGTTTTTTAAATGAAACCTTGGTCCTTGCTCCTTTAATTGACAAAAAAATTAGGGCTTGAATTACATTTTTCGAGGAGTTATAAGCTTGGAAAGATGGGGTGGAATTATTCACTATTTTCACGAAATTTCTGATACTGCTAGCCCTTCGGTGTTTTCCGGCTTGTTTAGAACCGAAAACAAGCAGGTCTTAGATTTCATTTAATTTTCTTTTTGTAACTAATTTGGCCGATGACTCACTTTTATCAGATTTCCACGAAATTTGGAATAAAGTGTTCTTGTATGTACCGTTGACTCATTAACACACACACAAACTGGGGTGAAAAAAAAATAACACCACCATTCCTTTAGTTTTGGTATAGAATAAAGAAATTGTGACGATCAACAGGGAAAAAGGGTCCGACTCTTATCATTTTGCCCTCCCCTCTCCACACACACGCACACAAAAAAAAAGACGGCTCTGCAACACAGCGGTGTCATTCAAAACTCCTATGTGGTACGTAGAAAGATGGAGAGTACAAACCACGCCATTTTGTTTTGGCCATTCTTAAAATGTTTTCGTCGTCTTTGAAAATTGTCACGTGTTCGTTGCTAAAACGGTATATCTGTGGGAACGGCATCCACTTTCAGATGAAGTGGTTGGGATGGTGGTGATGGTGGTAAGCGTCCTGGTGGTTGTTGTTGTCGTAGACTTTATCCGTTTTTTTTTTGTTGTTTTTTAGTATTTCATTGATTTTATTTTCTTATCGTAGTATACGGAAATAAACAAACAAAACAAACAAGCAAATGAAAAGATAAGTGAATTTCAGTAAAACCAACAAATAAATGAAATACTAAGTGCGGGATTTAAATCTCGGTCTGGATTTTTTAAAAACTTAGTTTACTTTTCACCATTTTTGGAATATATATATATATATATATATATATATATATATATATATATATATATATATATATATATATATATATATACTAGCAGGCCGCCCGACCGGCGTTGCCTGGTCGTAAAATGCGCATAAATATCATATTTTAATTCATACAGAAACTGAGACATGTGCATGCAAATATGTTTTTCCTAAACAGTTCACTAATTGTAAGTAAAAAAAATAATACTCGAACTGAGATCGAAACCAAAGCCTTAAGTCAGTGAGTGAAATACGATAACATTTAGGCAAGCTTGACACGTGTATCCCTTCAATGTAAATAAATTTAACTCACATGACACTCGGCAAAATTCTGCCCCGTCACTAGAGAAGCCCCTATGTGCCAGACAGCTTGTTAATCTAATAACTTCTTTCCTCAGACTTCACCACCATGAAGAAGCGTAAAGATAATGTAAAGAAATTATATTGCAGCACAATTCCCTACTTAAGAAGTTCCTATTAATCTGGAACGTTACAGTAACCCCTTACATCCCAATGCGCCTTGTTTGGAGCGAATATCAGTAAAGAAAAATCCGTTAACCTAACCATATCTATGTAATTTGAAACTGATCGCTTAGTATTATACTAGCCTGGATGTCCGGCGTTGCCCGGATGTTAAAAGATGTGTGGTGAGCAAAAAAAAAAAAAATGTGGTAGTGGGCAGGCAGGCTCGAACCCGTATCTCGAAGGAGGAAAAGAACGTGAAAAAAAGAATGTAAAATAAAAAAAAAAAAGTGACGTCTTTGCCATTGCGCCTATCGCCAAACCGGAAGTGACGAATGTTTGAATTAAGGCTATTCAATCGAAAAGAGTGGATGTCTTTCAAAAATATCTGCGAAAAAAGCAACCCCTCTCTCTAGGAAAGTACCCAGTTGAGAGTGAAGAAATAAATTTTTATAGCCAATTTTTCGATATTTGTCGTCCGAAGGGTTGATCTTCCAAACGATACCGATCTCGTGAATATCCGTCGCCTCTGTCAAAAGTTTTAGGCAGATATACAAACATACATACATTTAAACAGACAGTTGAGATTTATATTATAGACTAGCGAGGGGTACCTGGCGTTGCCCGGGTGTTTTTCGGTGCGTGTGGTTGAGCGGAGGTGGGGGTGTTAATGAAAACCTAAGAATAAGCGAAGTAAAAAAAAACAGAAAAACGAACTGCTTAGCGGGAGGGGGTACCTGGCGTTGCCGGAGTGTTTGGTGGGGTGGGGGTGTTAATGAAAACCTAAGAATAAGCGAAGTAAAAAAAGAAAACAGAAAAACGAACCCGGGCGGCGGTGGGGGGGGGTAATCAAAACATCGGAAAAAAACACAAAAAAACTAACGTAAGGCAAACGAACGATGTTAAATGTAAAAATCGAAAAAACAAAAAAGAAAACAGAAAAATGAACGTTAAAAAAAAACACGTGAAAAATGGCTTATATAAGTCTGGTTCGATATTAAAATTTAAAAAACCGGTGGGTACCCGGGTGTTTTGGGGTGTGTGTGGTCGGGGGTGTTAATGAAAACCTAAGAATAAGCGAAGTAAAAAAAAAAAAACCCCAGAAAAACGAACGTTACGTGAAAAATGACTTAAATAGCACTGGTTCAGTATTTACATTTAAAAAATCGAAAAAAAAAGACATCTCACACCAGGATTCGAACCCAAAACGTTTAGATAATGAACCAACGCCCTAACCAACTGAGCTAACGCGACGTACATGAAATTTAGTCAGTTCTTCAACTATTTAAATTAAATCAGGTCATGACGTCATCTGACGCATGCGTAGAACCGGTCGTCGTCATGGGAGGACGGTTTTTGTTGACCCCCCCCCCTGTAGAAAAAGGTCGATTTCGGGGTGAAAAAATAACGTTTTTGGCCAATTTTTCGATATTTTTCTGGCGAAGGATGGAGCTTCAATACCAAGTTTGTGAATTTTTGTTCTGTCTGTCGAAAGTTTTTAGCTGACACACACACACACACGCACACACACACACACACATACATACACACATTTTCGCTTTTATATTTATAAAAGATGAAGAAAAAAACTTTGTTTGATTGCTTTTTTGCAGTTTACGTTGAGCCTTCGATAATTGTTTATAATTTTTTGCTGAATTTGGTCGGTTTAGTAAAAGATAGTTAAAGTTCTTAATGCAACCCCTGTGAATATTTGAAGACATTGAATAAGTAGTTGCATATGTATGCACCCGGGTGTAATTTCATGTGTAAAATATGAGCACTCCTTCACCAGCTATGTGTACAATCGTCATCTTCGTTCGGCAAATAAATCTTTTTCGTGTTATTTAATACTGTAACACGGTTACACGAAATTACATGTGTTAAAGAGCATCTCTCCTCTCTCTCTCTCTCTCTCTCTCTCTCTCTCTCTCTCTCTCTCTCTCTCTCTCTGGCTCTTTCATACTCTCTCTATCTTCTCTCTCTGTGTCTCTATTAGATAGTAGATCGAGAGGGAGAGGGTGGGAGGAGGTCAGAGAGATATTTTTGTAGTTAATCTACGTTGCAGGAAGTGACGTTTCATCTAACCGGGTGTCATGTGATGCTACGTGGCAAAGTTGGTGAAACGTTGAGTCTCTCAGAAAATGCCGAGCCGAGCAGAAGTCTAAGATGGTTCTCTCCTAAGTAAGGGGGGAGATGCGCGCCCCAGACGTGGGACGTGGTAGGTACCCACAGTGGAGACCATCGATGGCGACATCTGTAGATCATGCCTGGGAGAATAAAAGGTTGAAAACCCAACATCTGTCTTCATCTTGTGTATTCCGGCGAATTGTGTAAACAAATCGAGCGGAGGCATTTGGACGATATCAAAACATCGTTTATTCATTATTATTATCATGGTTTGAGGCAGTTGCCTGTCTAGCCACACTGATGAGCTGTGAAACAGCAAAACAGTACTGTATGTGGATGACTTATATATTATGAAAATTTATAGTGGGGCAGGTTATCTCAATATTTCATCACTTAGTGATACAGATTAGTGAAAGATTGTTTCAGCAATCTGCATCACTATTATCGCAAGTAAGCTATGGACGTGACGAGAGAAGCACGTGTTAGAGACGCGTGGGTGGTATCAGAACAAAGGTGGGAAGTCACACGCGACCGGAAAAGGAGAAATAAACTGTTTAAATACTTAGAAAAAAAATGTGTTGTTGGAAATACCAGATATAAAGGCTTTTGTAAAAAATAAATGAAAGTGAGTCGAGTTTCTTTAATATAACGACTATGTTATATTATTATCAACATTGTCAGACCACGGGCCATCTTTTTTTTATTAAAATATTTATAATAGCTCTTGTATAATCTACCACGGAGCACTTTGTTTGCGTTTGTTTTTAAGTAATTTATGATACTTGCTACATATTTGATTGCATACGTATTATAAAATTTGGGCTGTTATAGAAGGTATATAGTTCTCTCCCACTGCAAGAATTATGTCACCAGCATCAGAATGTGGGAGTAAAAAGGCGGTGCCCCCCCCCCCCGAAGAGAGCACTCAGGCCTGCAAAAAGTGCCTGAGCAGCCTCGTAGGCATTTCCCCGAAAAAGAGCACCTCAGGCGATTAGCAATCCTTCTCAAACAAAGAAGGCAAAACCTGCGAGGGTGGACCTCCTAGAACTGCACAGAAGTAAACTCCCCCTGCAAAATTAAAAGAGACCAGATCATTACAGGAATGCTCTAATCTCTGTTGGCTTTGGGTGGCGAGGATAAAAATCTATAGCCAAGAATTTGGGTTGTTATACTCTTAATGTCTAGTTTAGCTATGGATATAGGTATCCGAAAAAGTACAGAATACATTTCCTTTCGAATGGTATACCATTTAGGAGACGACCATTGAAGCGTTCCAGATAAACACACAGTCCTGATGGTACTTCCGTTCCTGATTAAAAATTCACACATGTCGCCCACATGTAAACCAATCCGAAACACAGCCGAAAAGGCTTACTGGGGCTTACGTCCTAGATTTAATCTGCTAGACGGTAATCGTTCTGTGGTTAAGTGTAGCGGCCTTATATATTTGTTTTTTTTTCTACGATCCCCCTTTTACTAGCTTTAGATAGAGACGGACTAAGCTTGGAAGGTTTATCTCGGAGTTACCGGCTTAGGAAAGCTTTTGAGTACAGATTCAAGTATTTGTGTAATTTTGTCTAAATGTTATCGAGAAGAGCTCAACTTAGAACTAATCGACTATTGATATATTTTTTAGAAGTTAAATAAAGACATCACTCGAGGGTACTTGATGTCGAGGCCACCGCAATGAATCAACGTACGCATTGCTTGGTTTTCCAATGTTATGTTCCCGTTCAGTAATGTGTGTATAATGCCTAAAATCAGTGGTTCTCAACCTTTTTTAAATGGGGGCACACTTTTTAATTCTTTAATATTTAACGGTACGTTATTGAGCTTTTTTTTTTTTTATTGCGGCGCACATATCACAAAAATAAACAAATAATTTCTACTCATAAAACCTTTTCACAATAAAATAATCTATAATATAAATCTCATCTGTCTGTTTAAATGTATGTATGCCTAAGATTTCGACTGAGGCGACAGATTTTCACGAGATCAGTATCGTTTTGAAGTTCGACCCTTCGGACGACAAATGTCGAGAAATTGGCTAAAAACATTAATTCCTTCACCCTAAACCGGACATTTTCCTACAGTGAGGGGTCGCTTTTTTCGCCGATATTTTCGAAAGTCATTCCCTGTTTTCGATTTATTAGCTTTAATTTAAACATTCGTCACTTTCGGTTTAGCGATGAGCGCAACAACAAAGACGTCATGTTTTTTTTTACGTTCTTTTCCTCTTCCGCGGTATGGGTTCGAGCCTGCCCTCCTACTTCCACTTTCTATTTATTTATTTATTTTTTTTTTTTTTTTTCTATTTTATTTATTTTTTTTTTTTTTTGCTCAACACACACCTCCATTTACCTGGGCAATGCCGGACACCAAAGCTAGTAAAAAATAAAGATCATATAAAGAATTTTTATATATATATAAATAAGTCATATCAAGTATTCAGTATCTGGTGTATATATATATATATATATATATATATATATATATATATATATATATATATATATATATATAATTATTTTTTTACTATAATGATTAAATACCTACAGACACTAGTGTTTCATCCTTTCGGGATTCTTCAGTGCAGGGTGTCACGATTACTACGAGTCGAACGATTCGAACCCCGCGACACGAGACATCTCTGGCTCGATTAGCGGAGGCAGTATCCATTCGGCTACCATTAACCGTGTGAAATAGCGTTGAATTTTAAACATTTTAATTTAAATGTTCATTACGTCAGACAGACAGTGATCAAATCGTTATACGATCATCTACGCATAAGAGCTAAATTGACCGACGTTTAATTCAACTGAAAGTGCTCAACGATAAGAAACGAATTTCTTAAAGGGGCTGTCATAATTATTTTTTTACTATAATAATTAAATACCTACAGACACTAGTGTTTCATCCTTTCGGGATTCTTCAGTGCAGGGTGTCACGATTACTACCAGTCGATATATATATATATATATATATATATATATATATTGTGAATATCAATGACACAGTTTGTGCTTAGTGTCTCCTTAATATTGCTGCTATATGTGGACTAATATAAGATATATAGGGCCATTAATCTAAATCAGAAAAATCGGAATTTTTGCGGGTATCGGAATCCGAAAAATGTATCCCTAATTTTTGGTGCCACAAACGATTCTTTTAGTTGTCTTTTCATTTAATTTTGCTTAAAACAAAATCTTCCACTAGTGGTAGTCAGGATAAAATAATAAATATTTATTGATTTTAAAACTAATAGTAAAACTAAAATCTACAGATAATCCTCCTTACGTTTGAGAAAATATCTGCACATTTAATGTAGTTTTTAAGGTAATAGAGAAAGACTAGCAATTCTATAGTTAAATATTTAGAGATTTATAAAGGATCGGAATCCGTACTTCATCGGAAGCGGGAAAATATTGGAATCGTCCGATCACCAATAAACATATCCTTAATTCTTTTGCAATGTTTATATAATATATATATATTGTACGTTATAAAAATATATATGGCAATTAAGCTACACAGAATATTCCGCGTTTCATCCATGTAAGTCTTTTCTGCCTGAAATATCGCCATCTAAGGGACAACAAATCTCCACTTAGAAGTCATGTGGGTTTTTCGACTTCTGACTGGAGTCACCACTTATCTTAACCCTTTATGACCTGGTTGAACTAATTCGTTCAGTCGTAAATGAATGAATATAACGGAATAAAGTGGGAATTGATTCAAACGCGCCTTGTACGTATTAGTTCAGTATATGGGTGGATGTGAGATGCCTCCAGATTACAACTGTCCATTTACATTGCTTACATCCAGTGTGCTATCATATGGCTCAGGGAGTGGAGGATTTCGTTTGTTGTCCTAAACAAACTTTTTTTCAAGTACTATTGATAATAATGAAGCTAAGTTTATGAAATGCAAAAATTATCAGTGGTAGTTAAACTAATCATAGTATAATCACCTTTTAAACTAATTAAAGTTAACAATAAATACTTTTTAATCATCAACATCATAATTCAGGTTAAAAAGGGTTAAAGGTGTCATTAAACCTTTTCCATTCAAACGTGAACCTTGTTATGTAGCATTAACGACCCTTTTTGTGTTTTATAAATAAACACAAGAACTTTATTCTGAGAGACTACCAGCACGAACAATCGGCTTCATGAATTGATGTAATAAAAGACGGATTATTAAATATTGAAAGATATCAGATCCCCAGAGTCACAACAACAAATCTGGTCTGAATAGCGAGGAGTTTAGCCGTATGTTGTCTGAAAGATGCATCGACAGAACTATTATTGTGGACGAGGAGACGTGGACAAACAATGTTGTTACCTACGACCAAATCAAAATGAGAGAAAATAGAAAGTGGACCACATAGTAGATCGCCCCATTGCCACTTGATCTGAAATTGAACACTTTAGGATAAAAAAAACACATTATATAAAATGTGTTTAAAAATAGGCATTAAAGAAACACTAGGAATCTTATTTAAAAGGAACATGACGTTAAATAACACCTTCCATATTTCAATATAATGACCGGTTTCATATTCATGTTTTTAAATACCATTCAAAGTATTAGTTGCAAAGAACTCGATACTCTCTAACACTGTTTAAATTGTTGAATGTTCAAATTTATGAGAGCAACGGCCAATTTGGTGGTGCTAACTTTTATCTAATTTTCACTGTTCATAACAAATCTGATATTCGATTCCATTTATGACACTCTGTTCATAGCAGACAAGTACGTGTGTATGTACCGTTAATGGTACGTCTTTGAAACTATTTTGTCGTGAAATAAAGTATACTGCATATCTCAATATTTATTCATTTGCGTGACTACTTCTAGTGTGCGTTTCTTGCGACCATGTGGTTTTCGCATTTATTGAAATCTACAGCGTATTTGATTGCTAGCAAATAAAAAAATAAAACAGAGACGAGTATTCTCCGCTTTTTCGTAAGAAGAGGCAAAATAGCTAGGGTTTTACGTGCTCATTTTTTTTCATTGCGCTTTATTTTATTTATTTTTCTCGTATTTTTTTTTTTTTGTTTGTTTCTTTTTTTCTTTTCTTTTTTTCCTCTTCCTGTCACGTTTGGTTTTACCCTGCGTCGCCTCCTCCCCACTCTCTTAAAATTTTAATTTCGCCATACTTCAAACGATTCATGGCTAAGAGTAGAAAGCTTTTGTTTCATTAATAAATACCCTCTTAACTACTTTAAAAGATACACTCGGTATGAAGAAGAAAACGTTGAGGGAAGGATTCTTGAATTTTTACATATCTTGCTCCTACTCCTACTACTACTACTAGTTAGTAACAGTTGTAGTAGATTAGTAATTAAAGCTCTGTGGTGGTGGTGGTGGTGGTGGTGGTGGTGGTGGTGGTGGTGGTGGTAGTAGTAGTACACTCTGATACAGATATGGTACATCAATAATTCTAAGGGTGGTTTATACTGAATTTGATAGAATTTTACACGATATATTTAATTCCTAAGTGTTCATGAGTCAAAGTAAAAGTATTTGTAATGGTCGTATTAAAGAAGTAGTATTAAAACTTTTATGCTCCAATCTGTATAATTGGAAGGTGAGCCACTAATATGAATTTAGAAAAAGACTAAATGCATTCATGTAATAATAATCATCATAATAAATCAATTTCATATTCTGATTGATCCGTTCTTAGTTAGTTACGATTTGCAAACGGTCACATTTTTTTGAAGACTAAATTGCTTTTTCAAAAAAAAGGCCAGATTCGCGAAATTTGGCTTTTACAAGACAAAAAAGGCCAGATTCGCAAAATGTGGCTTTTACAAGACAAAAAAGGCCAGATTTGCGAAATGTGGCTTTTACAAGACAAAAAGTGACATTCCCTTTGAAGTTTCGTTTTTAAATATCAATAATAATATATGATCGTTGTTGTAATGATGTGAGTAAAGAACTCTATAGTAATTTCAACATGCAGTGATTCTTCACTGACGAGAGAGGTCAGCGGAATGGTACATGAAAGGGAACATTCGAAAGGAACAGGGCAAAAAGAACACTGTTAAGAGGAGCTGGATTGAAGGAGTAAATTAGATTATCTCTTACAATGTGATTTTATTATTTGTATTGAACTATGTAGCACAATATTGCTTTGTAAATATTTATTAGTACTTAATTTATTTCATTTGGGTCTGTTTTATATTTAAAATACAATGGACATTATTTTCATAGAAATGTTAATAACTTCATATTTGCTCCATGTTATTGTATTTTTATTTTTCTGTTGAAAAAAAAACTACTTTTTTGCGCTGCCCCGAAAAATATCAGTTTTATGAAAGTAAATATATTTCTCATTCTGTGGAATTTCCACAGGTCCACCTAGTAATAGTGGCAATAATAATAAAATAAAAAAAAACTCCAAGTGAGTACAATAATAATAGGAAAACTTTTATTTATTTATTCTTTTTGCAGACTGTTCTCCTCATCTTCGTAGTTGTTGTTTCATAATGTTTCGGCCAACTCATCTTTTTGCCTTCTTCAAGTGGTTAACTGCGACAGCAATTACTGCCTTTCATAGTTGTCGTCTCATCACGTTTTGACCAACTAATCCTCTGGCCTGTTTTGGGTAGGATTTAAACCGTTATCTTCAGACAATGTTCACCTGGAACAATAGATATTTAATGCGTCTGTAAACTGCATCACGGGCCTGTTGATTGGATTTTACGGTCTTATGAATCCAATTTTCTGTTCTTGTCTGATCTTTCATACGGGTCCATACTGAACGGTATTGCATATTTTTTTATTTTATTTTTTAGACTCCTTTGAGATAAGGCTTCTTAATTTGAGTATTCATTTTTTGCAAACTGTTATCCATCGTCTTCCTTTATAGAAAAATTTTTCTATGAAATATAAAGGTAGTATTTAAATATTAAAAAAGGAAATTAGAATCTATTCAAATATTACATATTTTAGTGTACGATTTGTTAATGTTTGTACCGATCATCCAATCATGGATCATCAGCGGTCCGTGAACAATATGTTAGCGACCACACTTTTTGTTGCAATAAAATTTTTCGCAATGCCCAAATACAATGAAATGTCTTTTTACTACGAAAAAAAGTAAGAATTTGAGGCGATACTTTCATATTTTAGCTTATTTTATTGCATAATATGGTTTCAAATATTAGTCAACTCAATAAAAACAATAGAACACAGGTGTAATAGTCTAAAACCAACATTGGTTTTATGCATTTTCTATAAATGTCGGTTAATAGGTTTCTTAACTAAAGATTTTTTAAATAAATCAGCAATGTTGTCTGTTAATGTAAAAGAAACAAAAACTATTGGGTTGAGTTTGAATGAATTTCGTCCCTTTGATTTTGCGCATGCGTCTTGGCAGCAATACAATTATGCCGACGTTGACAGAACAAGGGAAACGATTTTAAAGAAAAGAGACCATAACGTTTATGCGTTTAATGAATGTTCAGCTGACAATTACTTTTAAGAAAGAATCATTTTATTTATATATATATATATATACAGGGTGAACAGAAAGTCCTTGGACCAATTCAAAAGTGGCTTATTAATAGAAAATTACAAAAATATAAATTAAACATGAATGAAAATTATAAGTTAGGAAACCAAGAATAAATTTAAATTATTTATTTTCAATGTGATGTCCCTTCGTTTCGATTAGACGTTCAATTCTCTGTCTGAAGTTACCAACCGAGGCACGCAGCGTTTCCTGAGGTATTTTAGCCCATTCACTCAGAAGAGATGTCTTCAGAGCATCAACACTTAGATGAGCAACAGAACAGACCTTTGCCTCCAACAAAGACCACACCGAAAAATCCATGGGATTCAAATCAGGCGATGCAGGAGGCCACATCTCCTTACTCCAGAATCTTGGAAAATGACGTTGGCACCAGTCCTGAGTTTTTCTGGAGGTGTGGGATGGTGCTCCATCTTGTTGGAAGGTGAAAGGCTGATCTTTGAAGTGTTTCTACATCTCTTCAAATGCTGGAACCAAAATATCGTTAATGTAGCGATCTGTGTTGATCTTAACCCCCCTGCTCCACGAAAATCAGAGGCGACTTCCAAGATTTGGAGATTGCAGCCCACACCATGAGGGAAGACGGCTTTTTTCGGCGGAAAACTATTCTCACGGAGTCATCAATGTCTGCTGAAGATTTTGCGTAAACTCTGTCATTCTGATTGTTAACAGTCGCTTCAATTGTGAAGAGTTTTTCATCAGAAAAAACGATCTCTCGCTCTGCCGTGCCAGCCTTCAGTTCTCGAAGAAGAAGCTTTGCTCTTTCAAGTCTCTTGTGCTTTTGGGCAGGTGTGAGGTACTGTCTCTTTCTCACCTTGTAGGGGGACAACTGGAGATCGTTTTTTACGATGGTTCTCATCGAGGTCACGCTCACATTCATGTCTTTAGCCATTTGTCTTGCAGATCTCTTCGGGTTCCTTCTTACCCTCTCTCGGACAGCTTTAATCACCTTCTTTGTTCGAGCAGTGCGAGGTCTTCCACTCCTAGGACGGTCTTCAGATGTACCAAGTTCCTTAAATCTGTTCACAACATGGTACACGGTGGATTTAGCCACTTTCAAGAGCTTAATAATCTCTGAGTTTGTCCTTCCCGCGCAATGAAGTTGAATTATGACCTCTCATTTGCTCATTTTTCTAAAAGTTTAAACAAAATTATTTTAATATTTTTGTTGAAAATAATTAGATCAATAGTTAGACTAAATACTTACTTTATTCGAAAAGAGAAAAAGTGATTTTAACAATATTCAATTTTAAAACTAAAAATGGTCCAAGGACTTTCTGTTCACCCTGTATATATATATATATATATATATATATATATATATATATATATATATATAACAGTAAATGTGTGTGTCTGTGTGTAAAGATTTTAACCGATATACTCTTAAACTACTGGTCATCTAATACTGAAATTAACAGGAATCCAATTTTGTGTTCTTACCTGGTCTTTCACTATCGGGTCCATACCGAATGGTCTTGCATATTATTTTATTTTTATTTTTTGGAATTCCTTTGAGATGAGACTTAATAATTTGTGTATTCATTTTTTTTTTTTTTTTTTTTTTTTTTTTACTGTTATCCATCATCTTCCGTAACCGAACAACTTTTATTTTATTTATATGAAATGTAAAAGAAGGATTTAATTTTTTTTTAAATAAGAAAATTGGAATATAGTAATCATACACCAACGATGATTTACAACGAGTAAAATCTTTTTTATTGGGTGGATGAATAACATGCACAGACATATATCAGCAAGTTGAAATGCAAAATGTTCATTTCAACCTGCCGACATATTTTTATTTCTTTCTGCGCATGCGTAAATTTAATTTATTTTTTCAAGTCTTTTAATATTAAATCTTTCTTTCCTATCTCTCGATAGCTACATCGATAGGGAATGTGGCTGAGGCGCTAGATTATTTGATTTCGATTCTAGCTGATGGCATCCAAGTCATTTTCTTTTAAACTTTTGAAATCACTATTCTATATTAGGTACAATATAATATTCAATAGAGGATTGGCTCTGTAATAATAAATACGAAATCTGCGTGAATTAAAATATATTTTAGCGTATTTTAAGGCCGGGCACTCCTCGCTAGTTCTTAGTAAATATCTGGTAGAGTCAAAACGATTTATTTCAAAAAGAATATTATTATTATTATTATTATTATTATTATTATTATTATTATTATTATTATCAGTGTATTAGACAAATTTATGCAGAAATCACCGTGGAATTTCCGTTTTGTTTCGCTAGTTATTAATAGAAATATTAATGTCGTATTATTATTATCATCTAGAAGATATCTATAAACTGAAAGAATATTAAGAAAAAATAAGAATGTTCCATCATTTTGTCAATGTGGGTGTGATGCAACTAACGATAAAAAAAATGGAATAAGCCTAAGGTGGAAACAAAAAACAAAGCAAAATCCAAACCAGTAAAAATCGACACTCTATCATGATTCTTCGTTATGACGTCCACCATTGGCCAACAATGCAATTTGTTTCGTCTATTTTCAAAATTAGATTCTTTATGAGGGAATTCACATGCTGGTTCTCAAAAAAAAAAGGGGGGGGGAGAAAGCGAAAAGAAAAAGTAAGACAAAATTCGCATACTTTCCTTAAATCTTCGCCCCTCCCCTCGTTTCACCGCACGGCGTCCATTTTTTTTTTTTTCTTCTTTTATATATTATTATTTTCTTGCCTCAGTATATTGATTATCTTGGTGGCTGGGTTTGAGAGTGCTTCTTCATTAAATTTGTCGTTTTTGCAACCGTGATGACTTCAGCGTCTGCGGTCCTTGATATTTAAAATCGCCGATGGTGAGTCTGATATGAATCCATCCCTATGACAAAACTTGACATTGTCTAAGCCTGTCAATATTTACCAGACGACATTATTTGCGCATGCGCGCTCCATTTATTTATTTACCACTTTTTTAATGTGATTTTGTGTGTGTGTGTGTGTGTGTGTTGACCGACATGTTTTTTATCCTGAAAAAAAACATAGTGCGTCTACCTGAATATGTTTGTGTGACCTTTAATGAGCAAGGCGTGGATTAAAATTGATCATAAACGAAATAAAAAAAGGAACTGTTTGGAGGGGATTTTGACGGATACATAATCCAATATAACGAAATGAATTAGATGAAGAAAATAGCTTCGCTTTCAGCAAAAAATGCTGTGCGTCTATAGTTTTAGGGTTGAGTATAAACAAGTGAAGCATGCATGGTTCCCCCGTGAGTGCATAATGAATGAGGCATAAGAAATGACTAAGTTCAGCATTTACCCTCTTCCATTTAGCCCCCAAAAGTCCCCTAGGCCTTAACATATTTAAATTTGAGTCAGCACCATGCAAAACTGCTAAATAGGCATACACAGAAAATTTTGGCCAAATATGATAAAATAGTCCCCAAAAATGGAGTGTTTTTATTAGCCCTAAAAGAGCCCCTGGGGCACACCCAAGGGTTATCGCGAAATATAGACAAATAACATTATATAGAAATCAGTTAGTTATAAGTTTTCAGAAAGTTTTATGAAAATGCAGGGCATCATTTTTTTTTTTTTTTTAATAAACACAAAAGTTTTCCCGGAAAATCCGTTCTGTTACTTTTTACTCATATCATGTTTAATGTTTGTGCAAAATTTCAAAAAATTACAAGGCGTAGTTATTGAAAAAAGTGCAGACAGACGAACGGATAGGGGTAAATTTACAGGTTCACCCTCCTTTTGTCGGGGACAAATATGCTGTGGTCCTGATATGACCTTAAACTATACTCAGTGGTGAGGCCCCAGCTTGCGGGCTTTGGGGAGTGTGGAGCCACCCTTTAATTGCCATTGGGCCCAGGTCCACTCTGACCCGGAGTGGTAGTACCTGTTAGGGTTCCAACTATGTGTTGAATAGAAACCGACTTGAAAACAACAAATTTTTCTTCCGAATCTTTGGATTCGGCATTAAATAACCTGAAAAGGGTTGATATGCCGTAAAACAAAAACAACCAACCAACCAACCAATACGATGTAATTGTAATTTGATACCATGTAAGTAAAGTCGACGTAAGAATATTTGGTATTTAACGCAGTTGTTAAATGTCATTGGAACACCGATTACTACTTAAGATTCTGATATTCTAAAACAGTTAGAAAGGTGCTTTATGACAGGAAGTCAGCATATCAAAGAAGCCAGTAATTTGGGGGGGGGATATTCGATGTTGAGTGGAACGGGCAGCTTTTCTGAGATTTTATATTCACTCTGACTTGTGAGTGGGAACTGGAAGTAATTAATAATGTGCATTCGTTGAAATGAATTTAAAGGCATTTAAAACATTGGTTCAAATGGTCATCGTTTGATTATTTATTTAAGTAGGCGGATCGACAGAAATTAGAAATTCGTAAGTATTGGATTTAAATACGACTATATTGTGCTTATTTGGAAATCAACCCCGCAATATGGAAAATCCATGGCAAAGAAACTTTTTTCATATTTCTGTTTTCAGCTTAAATACACAGACAAAGAAATGAACATATTTTACAGTGGTTGATACTAGACGAGTTTTTCCCGTGACGGTTTTCCACAGCGTTTCGGTAGATGTAACCTTTGACTTTCTTCAGGTGTATCTTGTTGAACTCGGGAAAGTTTCTGCCTAACTTGGGAACTTGGACGGAATTTTCAAACGGACGCCTTTTACTTCATGCATTCGTTTCATCACCCATGACTGGATAAAGAATTGAACCCACAACCATCAGTTTTATTATTGATTTTTTTTTTCCTGAAAATTCTTTAACCACTGTGCCATGGGGCCTTGTGAACAGTACTAATATGGATGTTAAGGGTGTTTAACCTAATTTATTTCTAGTTGTACATATCAATGTTTATTACTAATTATTATTAATAATATATATTTACACACACACACACACGCACGCACGAGCAGGCCGCCCAACGTTGTTCGGTTGTAATATATGCTTAAATATATTTTAATCTATGCCGATGGCGTATTTATTATTATACAGACAATTCACTATCGATTATTATATTGAACCTAATATATAGTAATGAGATCAAAACTATATATATATATATATATATATATACCATCAGCTATAATCAAAATCAAACGTACAACTCTCCATCCTTAGCCTCTGAGCCACGACCAGTTAATGTTTTAGGTTGTAAAATAAGACATATTCAGCTCTACTAAATTATTGAGGACTTTATGTAATAGCTATTACGTTAAGCATGTATATTCGTAATGCCGTCGTTTCACCTTCACCTGGCAAATTCTTTCCTCGGCAAACACTCAAAATATAAAGGTTCGCGCGGGTATAATACTCTATATATTAAGTTTAATATCTGTAGACCAAAATCTGACAAAAGTTTGGTAGGTAAATATTTTTAAACACACACACACACATATATATATATATACGCATACACAAATATATATAGAGAGAAATTGTGTTTACTATAACCTTTTTACACAAATATTACGCAAGTATAAACCATGTAGAATATCTGCATGAATATAATTGCACGTAATAATTAATTAAAGGTGATCATCCAATAAGAAAATCGAAAAACTAATAGGGAATTAAAATGATTGCTTAAAAAAGTATACAGATTAGATCTTTTGCAGATGAATGACATTCTATAGCCCATATATAACATTTAAATATTTTTAAAAATAAATACAAAAAAGGGTTTTAAATATAAATATCAAGACAAAAAAAATAGGAGTATATATATGTGTGTGTGAGTCTTTACTTATTACTGTATATATTATCTATTATTCATAATTAAATGTTCCAGCATGGTGTTAAAGTTTATGCTACATCTATTTAGTGATTGATTTTGTCCAGATAAGGTCAGCGAAATGAGGGGTTGTGGGGCGTCAGAACGTAAGTATGAATAACTATGTCCGAAAGCGAGGTACGACTCTGGAGGTGCGTGACAGGATCGGAAAGTGTGAGTAGAGGCTGAACTGCTGACTGGCAAGTGAGGTTGTAGAAGGAGGTGGGATCAGAAGGGAAATACTTCGTCCTGAAATATACGTTTCTTTCAATCTCGTTTGTTCTTTAAACAGATCAAAACTGACAAGCTTCTAATTTGTCGTCAAAACAAGACGTACATTTCATCTGACTTGACAAGGTGCTCGTTTTTACATCATTATAATGGCGGCCCACACTGCAATCAGATTCACTCTCAAATTACCGATATTACTCACGCTCTCAATTTCTTTCCATTATATATATATATATATATATATATATATATATATATATATATATATATATATATATATATATATAACTACTTAATTTACTCAAATAAAATTAATATACGAAAGTATAGATTTATGCATAAACTTTAAGTATTTACTTCAAAAGTGCTCAATACGTAGGTAGAGCTAGTTAGTAATTTATAAAATATATATGGCGATTAAGCTACACTGAATATTCGGCGTTTCATCTACTCTAGAACGCATAAGCCTGAGGAGTCCTAGAGTGGATGAAACGCCGAATATTCAGTGTAGCTTAATCGCCATATATGTTTATATATATATATATATATATATATATATATATATATATATATATATTCCCCAAAACCTATGGTCTTGATGGAGGGGAGACTAAAACTTGCTGCTATGGTCTGAAATAACAGCAAGAGGAGACTTGATTCCAAATATTCCTCATATGTTATATCTCCCCTCTTTTGAAAATAGGGTATCAGTATCAAATAATCCATATACACTGTGACTTGATGTATGAAAACCAAAGAGGGGGGAGATATAACCAATGAGAAATAGTTGGAATCAAGTCTCCACTTGCTGTTATTTCAGATCATTTGAAATCATAGAAGCACGTTTTAGTTTCCCCTCCATCAAGACCAGAGGTTTGGGGGAAATATCAGATATTTTGTAATTCATATGCAAAATTAGGAAAACAAATAACTATGATTGAAACATTTCATGGCTGTAAAAAAGTGACAAAAATAGGCTTGCGATGATGAATGTGTTATATTAAGGGCAAATGTCACAGCCCACTACGCAATTCAGGTCATTACCTTTCCAACGAGCCTTGATTTGTTAAATTTTGATCAATAGTCGCTGATTGATGAATACGCGCCTCTTTCAATATACATTTTCGCATTTTATATATCTCTATCCAACGCTCTACACTCTCTCTCTCTCTCTCTCTCACCGCCCCCCCCCGAACTTCTACACACACATTCTCCTCCTGTATCCAATTCTCTACAAGCACACAGACACTATCTACCTCTATCCGACACTCTACGCATATATACTCTCTCCCTCTCTCCAACCCCTAATACATGCCCACACACGCACTCTCTCTCCCTCTATCCAACCCCTAATACACGCACTCTCTCTCCCTCTATCCAATCCACTACACACATATGCCCTCTCTCTCCCTCTATCCAACCCTCTATATACACGCTCTTTCTCTCTCCCCCCGATCTTCTACACACACATTCTCTTCCTCTATCTAATCCTCTACAAGCGCACAGACACTGTCTACCTTTATCAGACTCTCTACGCATATATACTCTCCCTCTATCCAACCCCCAACACACACACACACACTATCTATCTATCTCTCTTTCTCTCTATCTCTCTCTCCAACCGTCTACACACATATGCTCTCTCTCTCCCTCTATCCAACCCTCTATACACATACTCTCTCTCTCTCTCTCTCTCTTTCTCCAACTCTCCACACACACTTACTCTATTCCTCTTTAATCAACTCTCTACACACATACTCCCTCTATCTTCCTCTACCCAACCCTCGTCTCTTCTCTCGGCCTTACTCTGTCATTATCAATTTCAGTCGCTTATCTTCGCCCCTATTAATCCATTTAAAATAACATTCATAGACGAATCATTATAGCACATGTGTCTGTGTCGTCTCGAATTGCATACTTATCATGTTTTTATTGCTACTTCTGGCCAGTGGAGCCAACGGCTTTGATGCATCATTTAGAGTTGCAGTCCGTATCACCATAAAACCCGCGATATCCTCAGCTGCGAAACCTTCAGCTATTTTGGGGGCGAGACAAGATTCACAGCGATCAGACGCCGAAGCAACCTCTCGCTATTGGCTCGAATCATCGGTACAGACACACGCTCACAGCACAACATCCGTTTATACATATATATATATATATATATATATATATATATATATATATAATGTGTGTGTGTTATGCATGGGGAAGAGACGATTTATTTATGTACTTCGGTTCGTTTATGTGTTCTTTCGAAGTTGAAGGCCGACGTGTTCTATTCTTTTAAAGATCTGAAGAAGGTATGCATGATACTGAAGCGTCAGATGAGCTGAATTAAACGTATTTTCATCTAAAAAGCTTTCCCTGTCATTATATGCATCGAATCTCTTTGAATACGTCTAACATCGAATGCCATCATAATATCTATATGAAATTAGGTATGTGCATATGTTTATATAGTTATAGGCACAGGATTTTTTTCGTACTTGGGAGTCATTACTTATCAAGGCCCGAAGGCCATTCGAGGATAAGGGTTAATGAATATAAAGTGTTAGTGTAGTAATAGTGTAAATGGAGTAGAATTTGATTATTTATGGCGACGGCTCAACAAAAACTTGTTTACATTGACTTTGAAGGCTACTATATTGTATTCAACCAGGAAGCAGGCTAGCGGAACAGTGTTTTACAGGCGGGCAGTTCTAGGAAAAGGATTTCTTCGTTGAATCTGCGTTTAGATTTAAGCATAGTTAGAGAGTAGGGGAAAGCGTATATAGTGGCTGTAGTTAGTCGAGTATTTTCTGTGAAAGTTTCACAAGGGAGGGCATACATTGGAGTTCAGTGGAACAGAGATAGGCTAGCAATGTCTCTTCTGTGGGGAAAAAGTTGCAGGGAAGAAAAAAAGGACATCACCTACTAGGTTTCGAAGCTGGTTTTGAACTCTATCAAGACAAGATAGGCAACGCCGACCTGCTCCTACTCAGATGTGGCAGCAGTACTCCATTTTAGGGCACACATTTCTCTTATAGATAGAGGATTTCATCGGCAGTGAGATATTTATTGAAACGGTAGAGTGATTTAACCCTTTTTCCAATGATCTTGGCAACAAATTTGATGTGTTCCATTTCAGATCAAGAGTGAAGGTCAGTTACAGAAGCTTGTCAAAATATGGAGGTTCCTCAAGTCGAGAGCCATTCAGTTGGGACTAGGATGGAATCTTGAGGGACGCCCGCGTTAATACTATGTTTCTGGTTTCTGCTCATTAACGACTACTCTTCTAAGCTTATAAGAGAAAGGATTTAATAATTGAGAGGACATTTCTAACTATTCCATAGCTGGCGATCTTGTGAAGGATCCACTACTAAACTGATTAACCTATCTTTATGAATGTTGAGAAACAGTCTTTTGGTTTTATTGTAGGTAATGTATGTTATATTTAATTTAGTTTAGTTTTTTTGCAGTAAGGGTTTAAAAAAAAAGTAGATGGAAACCTTTCGTGATTTGTTAAATTTTAACAATAGGTATTAGTTATAGATTAAATAAATATTCCTTCGATTTCAATTTTATTACGATTATGTTTAGATAGTTCTAATGTCTTTCACTTAATATTATTCTATGTTTAATTCAGTGTATATTATAAATTAATTAACTAATACGGTGAATATAAAATGTTAGTTTTAAACCCTTTAAATCGATAGTCATATGTCATTAAGTTATAATTCATTTCTGCTTAATATCTAATCATAAATTAATTAGTTCTTACATCTACATTTATTTTTATTTATCTTTATTATAGTAAATATTTTGAAAGTAATATTTTAAAGTTCACATTTTACATACTTTTACTAATCTATATTTTATCTAATGACATTTTATATTCAACGTATTTGTTAATTAAGTTATAATATACACTGAATTAATCATAGAATAATATCAAGTGAAAGGCATTATAATTGTACCTATTTACAATGCCTCGCCACGGGACAGAGTTAGACACCAGGGTCGTTTTTTAACGTGGAGAAAAGGTACAAAAATAAAAGTTGTCTCAGTCGTGAAGGACTGCTCCTCCACCGAAAGAGAACAAGAAATGGAAGTGCAGCATCTGAAGAACAGATACTACACTTTGATCTTGTTTATATATTTTATTGCTTTTAAAAAATTTGAAAATACAATTAAGTAAAAAACAAAAGATTCTTAAACAACAAAATTAGGCACAAGGCCCTACAAGAGATTGGGGAGGGGAATGGTTCAGGGTCTTTGTGACTAAAGTGATTAAAAGTAATAAATGTAGACTTTGGAGTCTTACTCTTGACTGGCAACATTTAAGGCCAAGTAACTGTAAGTGGAATTAAAGGGTGGAAAGTGTTAAGAATGAATGATAAAAATTCATCGATATGTCGATGGATTTTGTCAGAGGGCGATAATTCTATCATACTAAAAATTAAATTAATTTTAACCTTTTTCGCTTAAGCTAAACAATTGACGATAAAGGATTATTTAGCGAAATTATAAATCTCAACCAAACGTAATTATAGGTTTAGAATTGACTAATACTAAGAATTATTATTGAAGTAAGTGAGCTTAATTATGTATAGTTTCAAATTCAAATAATTAAATAATTTAATATAACCGTAAATTGTAAACAGTTTTGTTTTTAGTTTCCTATATGTAAACATATGTAACAGATTATAATTATCGATGTTATTTTCGTAAATATAGATACATTAATTATAATCAATAAATGTACTAATTATTGAATAGAACATTTTTGGCAGAATGTACCTGGATTAATAGAATTTGTTAGCACGAATAGATGTGTTAAATGACTTTATTTCTAAATTCAAAATGGCGTAATGGAAACATATAAGGTATTTACAGCTTCTCTTCCAATTTTTGGAGTTTAATCATGTCAAAACGTACTTTATTTCATTTTGGTGGATGGACTGTTGCTATTTCTTCTGATGAATTAAGGGCAAAATAGATTCACTAATTGATATAATTAAGTGATTGATTTTGTGCTACGGAACAGATACTGTCAAGAATTTTAAATGTCAACTGAATTAAAGGAATAAATTATAAGATGGTCAACATCCTAAAGTTTAGAATATAAACTTTTGTCTTTAATTAACTAATATATATATATATATATATATATATATATATATATATATATATATATATATATATATATATATATATATATATATATACAGTAGAAATCCAAGACACAGCATTAATCCGTTCTGGGATTGGAATCGTAAGGTGAAATCGCCGTATAGCAGGGCCTAAGAAAAAATTTAATAGAGTACATATTAAAAATTAGTAGCAAAATATAGTATAGTATATAAAACACATGTATATGATCAAATAACATTATAAATAACACCCTAAAGCGGGGAAAATACCGTAACCAGGGACCGGAAAAACATTGTATGCTACATCGTTGCCGAAAACCCGTATGCCGGGTCCACCGTACCCCGTGATTTTACTATATATATATACACACAAACACAACCAAGCCGCTTAAATACAATATATTAATTTATGCAGATTTCATATTTATTATTATAGAAGCAACACTCTATGTATTATTAAATTGTATTCAATATATAGTAGTGATTTTAAAAGTTATAAAAATGAATATGATTTGGGTGCCATCAGCTGGAATTGAAGCGAAAACATTTAGCTCTTCGGTGTTCTTCGCTAGCATCTGAACTATGTCAATATGCATATAGAACCTTCAATAATTAACAGTTAAACGTATAAATGTATATTTGCACATGCGTAGAATATATACATTTAGTCGACTTATGCCTGCCAAGTTGCAGGGTTTGTTTTGTTTTTAATTTTGACCTCTTAACTGACATTTTTCTGTATTTGTGTATCCATTCTTTTGCGGACTATATATATATATATATATATATATATATATATATATACACACACACGGGCGTTGCTCAGAGCCTAAGAAATACGGATGGAGAGTTGTATGTTTTGCTTTCGATTCTAGCTGATGGCCCGCAAGTTATATATATATATATATATATATATATATATATATTAATTTGATCTTACTACTATACATTAGGTTTAATATCATAATCGATAGAGAATTGTCTCTATAATAATAATTACGTAATCTGCATTAATTATATATATATATATATATATATATATATATATATATATATATATTCAAAATATTATGTTTAATCATATCTTACGAGCTGGCAACGCCGGATTGCCTGCTAATATATATATATATATATATATATATATATATATATATATATATATATATATATATATATATATAAACTTATGCAAACACATTTTAGAATAGGCCTAACATTTACTATATACATACTAATTTTTTTTTCTTTTCTGCGTTATTATTTTTTTCACATTCATTTAATGTTTGACGTTTCCAGAATGTATTTCCGAACCACCGTATCTAACCGAGCAGAAATCTAGAAAGACAAAAAAAAAATGCTGGACGTATGAGTATGACCTTTAGTGAGGTCACCATGTCAAAAGGTTATCGGATCAGTGTTTTGGTTGGCAATGGCGCCATTTTATTGGTCATTAAAGTTGTAAATCCTTGGCGATTAAGATTGCGCGGACGAAGCGGAACGGATCGATGAAGCGCAAACGTATGGGGGGGGGCATGGATGATGATTTCTGTGAAGGTCTTTTGCGCGAATCAATGGCCGACAACGATAGGATAATTCCAATAAAGCCATTCCTTCTCATCTTGGAATATATATTTTTGTTGTTGTTGATACTTTTGAGAATTGCAAGAGGCGCTCGGAGGAGAATGGGGTGATAAGAAATGGCGTCCATAATTTAGTTTAGTAACACTCTACCCAAGCACCCCTAAGTTCGATCTCAGCTTGGCGATAGAAGAAAAAATTTGAATGGAGATATGACTCATTCTAGTTAGAATTTGTATTAAATTCTTCTGTATTTACGTTATTTATTTATTTGCTATAGCTGTGACTTTCGATTAAAGGTGGATTATATCTCAATATTAAATAAGGTTTTCGTGTTGGGAGAAATGAGATTTTTTAAGAATGAGTATAATTGGTTAGATTATATATATATATATATATATATATATATATATATATATATATATATAAAGTTTTGTTTGGTGGTTTATTTTTATATTATAAAATGAGGAATAATTTCTATTTAAAATCCTAGCATTTTAAATTGGAATCTGTCAAAACAAAACGCCTGCCGGATTTGATCTGATGTCGTGTTTATCTAAAAGACTTAGTAATATGAAAATATATTCAAAGCAAATAAGCGTTTCTATTTCATTCCCGGGAAAAATCATCAGTCTAAGATCTTTCCCTGGGGATGAAAAAGATGTTACTCTGTAGCTTAGTTGCCATAAATATTTTTCATAAAACTATATTAGCAAAAGGTAATATGATTTATTGAAAAATCATTTAGTTAGGCTCCAAGAATTCAGCATCAACAACTAATCTGAGACTGTACAGAATTTTATTTGAATACTGTCTAATCATTAACACCAGGAGTTTATATATATATATATATATATATATATATATATATATATATATATATATAGTCGAACCCCAGGATAGGGCATTAATCCGTTCCGGGTGTGGGATCGTAAGGTGAAATTTCCGTATGGCGGGACTTAAGTACAAGGATTAATTAAAATACCTTGAAAAACACTTCAGCAAGCGTTTAAAACATATTTATTTTTCGGAAAAGAAACACAAATAAGAGATTTTCCTTAATCCACGGAGTTTTGAAAGAAATACTTTCCTTCTCATAAGAATAGAGGAGTTAGCAAATTACAGAATGAGCTTATGCTTGTAAAGAATTTAATGAAATCGCAAATATGAAGTAGATTATACTCGCGTAAAAATGAAAAACAGTAAAGCAGAGGGAGTGGAGAAAAATGAAAAATAATTTTACGTGAATGGCTGTTCAAAATCAATGATGAGTGGAAAATCCAAAGACGGAAAAATCCATAATGTTGGTAAAAGTAGAGGATCCAGATGTAAAAAACCCAAAGACATCCCGTTAATGGAAAATGTTCCGAAGTTATCTAAAAGACAGCTTTCTGTGTAAGTAATCACACGGGGAAAAAGTGAGTCCGAAAAGAAAGAGAAATTGTTGGGAGAATGACGAAATGGAGGGTTTTAACACGCTGTCGAGGTTGATATATAAGTGGCAATGTGTGTGTGTGTGTGTGTGTGTGTGTGTGTGTGTGTGTGTGTGTGTGTGTGTGTGTGTGTGTGTGAGGATATTTCTTAATCCATATATTCAACGAACTTTTTATCTGGACTTAAAATTTAGTATATAGGATATTCAGACATTTTTTTTAATTGAGCTACTTTGTTAAATGGAGAGTATTAAATTGCATAAAGCTTCTTTCTTAGAACTGCACACCTGTGGAACTCTGTTCCGTCTGCCTGCTTCCCTCCGGACTACAACTTGGATGTCTTCAAGTCTAATGTTAACAAATTCCTAATGAACCGCCCCCTTAAGTAAACACTCCATCAAATCTCCACTCTAACGTAATGTACTTGCAGTAACCCTTATCCCTGAGTGGCTTCCGGGCCTTGATAAGTGGTGATCACTGTGTAAAAAAAAAAAAAAAAAAAAAAAAAAAAAAAAACAGCTTCGTTCCGTTTAATACCGGGCAACGTCGGGTACATCAAGTATATAAATAAAATTTCACGAACAATTTATCTCACACTCAGAATCTTATTCCACAATATGGTTTGGCATTAAATAATGATGGTTGATATGCCGTAAACCAGACTATTTTTTCTCTTTTATCCTTTATACTCCTGTGCCTGCGTCGAAGAAAACACTTTAACACGTGCGTCGCTATAAAAAAAAAAAAAAAAGTATATTTGATATTATCTTTTTATTTATCACCAGTTTAACGGAAAAGCCGATTCTTGTTCTTTTCTCCGCTCTCCCTTGAGCTTAATACATTTTGCTAACCTCAATAACGTATGAATTGCACATGTTTTAACGTTACCTTGAATAAGGTTTTAATCGGCTAATAAAATAAATACTGTTTTCCGTTTTTATTACATCCAGAAAAATTGTGCTATTTTATTAAATGGAGAGTATCAAATTACATAAACAGCTTCTGAGCTTCGTGTGTTCCTACGTCGATACTAGTTGCATTGCCACTGGAAAACGCGCGTGCGCAACTGCGACAATCAGATAAACACCTCTGATAGCAAATACTGTTAAATCAACCGACAGTATTTTTAGTCGACAGGTTTATCCATCATACAAGAGCGGGGGGGGGACGTCGAATCTGTCCCTAAGGGTAAGATAGAATCCAGAGAGAATTTATTTCTTAACACACGTAGACGGCCTTAAATAGTAAGCTGGGTGCCAAAAAGACGTAACGAACGAAACAGTTTCTAACAGAGAAAAGAGTAACTAAAGGGAGGTAAGCGTGATGGAAATTTTGTCAGAACAGTTTTTTGTTTTTTTAATCTTTTTTTTAAATTTTATTCATCTTTAGAGATTACATACGGCATAATCACGTTGACACGCCGGTTCCAATCAGATCACCGCAGTTAAGCAACGTTGATCCTGGTCAGTACTAAAAATGGGTGATTTGGGGGGTATTCCAAGTGCTATGTTTTCTCCACTTATTCAGCATTGTTTTCAGCCAGTCTTTGGCCTCTCCTTGCCACTGGACCCTAGCAGTGCCGATTCAGGAGTAGTGTGGTTGAAGATTGCGCAATCCTTGCCTCACAATTACACGTTCAGCTACCCTAATAGAAGTGTCCGTTGTCTCTTGAAACTAAACGGAGACATCTTTCGATCGATTAGAAGAAATTTATTCTATTAACAGTTTTACACCTCCTTTATGTCACCTTACGAATATTAAAGACGAGATTGTCCGTGTTTTTTTTATGGAAAATTGCTCCAGACAAGGCATAAAGCCACTTAATGTAAAGAGGTTAAAAAATGTCTCAAGGTCAAAAACTAGCGAAGAATACGTGTTTAGATGTTTGGATTCTGATCAAGTACACAAAAGTTCTTCCCCCTATGTCAGAAATATCTCTTATGAAATGTGAGGGCTAAAGGACAAGATAAGGGAAGGAATCGTTACAAGGCTGTCGAAAATAAATCCAAGGTCCATTAGGTCTACGATTGAATGATTTTTTTTTTATTCTGACAAATGTCTCAAATTTCATTCTTAGTCTTACGAAGTCTTAACTTAGAATTCAGGTAATATTGCAGGACTAATGTCTATTGGTCCAATTAAATAGAAAACTGAGGTGTGAAATTTTAAATGAAATGCTGTGATTATAATCTGTCCCCTTAAACCCCCTTAAAATACACTAAAACACTGAAATTGGGTGGATATATTTACTGATGAATATCTTCTACTTATTGCTAACAGTTCATAAAAAGTATTTGTATTTCAGGAAAGATTTTCAATTCTTCTTTATCCTTTTTCTGCATCAAAATAAATTAAACTATATATATTTCATACTCTCTCTCTCTCTCTCTCTCTCTCTCTCTCTCTCTCTCTCTCACACACACACACATTTTCACTTTTATAGATAGCCCATCCAAACGCCTAGCAACTGTGCTCCAAAATTTATAATTATCGATTAATTAATTTAGGATTTTTTGTACATACAGGAGGAATCGTAGACTTACAAATATATAAACGTTTACATATTTATTTATAGATTGTATTTTAGTTGAGTTATTATTTCAATGTGAAAGGGAATTATTGGAAAAATTTAGTTTGTAAATGAATTTTCTCAAACAGCGGTAGAATTTTAACACTACTATTATAGTTTATATATAGTTATTTTTGCTATGATTTAATTTCGGTAATCAAAGTTTGACTCTGGATTTTCATTTGAGTTCAGCCAACCATAGAAAGAAATAGTCGGAATGTTTCCTCCGCCGTTTATGCTGTGGTCCAACGCCTCAATCAAGAACCTATTTTGATAGTTTACATTCTAGACGAATAGTGCACTCTGAACATGGAAATATCTGCAACAAGTCATGAATGCATAAGTTAAGTCATCATAACAATGTAACTATCAACCCTTGGCCTTCGGGACAAGATCAAAGTGTAGTATCTGTCCGGCAGATACTGTTATATAGTTATTATTATTAGTATTAGACTATACCACTTGTGCGCGTATGTTACGTGAGTTCTTATTAGTAATGATATGAGTCTTAGTGAGAGTTCTTGTCTTATTACATATGATGTTGTATCTTAGAGAGAGATGTGTATGTAATGACATTTTATAACACAGACATATTATAACAATACAATTTACCTTTTTGTAGAAATCACAAACACAAAGATGAGCTTTATCCAAAACACATGATGAATTTATTTACGACCGGTCGGGATTTCCTCATTAAGAACTCAAAGTTTCACATCTTAGTTTCTGAAGTGACGTCTCGCTTCAGACGTCCGCCTGTCTCTGTCTCCCCTGACTGTCTCTCTGACTGTCTCTGACTCTCTCTACGACCAACTAACTCCCACCTCCTATATTGAGAAATCCATGCATCCCGGCCACGTGAGCAAAATTCACGTGTCTCAACATGCGCGACTTTGCACGTTTTCGACATTGATTTCCCAATAACCTATTTTTCTTGTGTTGTTTCCACAAAGGAATTTAACCTACATATCTAATTTATTTAACCATATTTTATTATCCACATTCTTTTAACAATTGAATAGTTTATTTATTATTTATTTCATCCGAATTAACAATTTACTGGACATTCCATTTAAACCTATTGTTCTTTAAAACTTATGTCCAGGGTTCGATTTCTGCTTTCTCTTATTTCCATTTTAACTAATCTCTCTATTTTTATACTTACATGAACAGGGGACAGCCCTTATCATGTAACAATACTGCAAGCAAAGACCATATGTGGGGGTAACCCCACATATCAGACCTTGGTCAATGTAGGGGAAACCCTTCATACCAATTGTCACTATCCAGCTCCCCTACTCCCCGGGGAGTTGGTCCCCATTTCCCCTTCACTCCTCACATTAAAAATCGGCCTTGTGCCTAATTTGCTCGGTGGGGGAGCAAATAAATACCATCTGTTCCGGCAGATACTGCAAGCAAAGATCATATGTGGGGGCGACCCCACATATAAGACCTTGGTCAATGAAGGGGCAACCCTTCATACCAATTGTCACTATCCAGCTCCCCTACTCCCCGGGGAGTTGGTCCCCATTTCCCCTTCCCTCCTCACTTTAAAAATCGGCCTTGTGCCTAATTTTCTCGGTGGGGGAGCAAGTAAATACCTCAAAGTGTAGTATCTGTTCTTCAGATGCTGCACTTCAATTTCTTGTCCTCTGTCAGTGGAGGAGAAATCCTTCACAACTGAGACAATTTTTATTTTTGTTCCTTTTCTCCACGTTAAAAAACGACCCTGGTGTCCAACTCTGTCCTATGGGGAGGCATTGTAAATAGGAACAATGTAACTATCAACCCTCTCTGATCTATTCGGGCGGAATAAAAAATAGAAGGTATTACTTTTGGAACGTCCCTCGTGTATGTATAAAAACTAGGAAAATAAACTAAGATTGAATAGCTTTACCTTTAAACAAAGATGGCTGACTAAATATGTGCATGAGAGCGATGTTATTGTGCGATGTTATTCTTATATATAAAAGGTTATATGACTGTCTCCATATTTTAACTCTATCTCTGCTGAAACGAAAAGTCGCAGAGCGGCGCTAGTGGCCTCAAATGATTGGATTTTTTATGGACGTTCTTTTATGCTCTTTAGCCGGTTAAAATAGTTTTTAAGGGGTCAAAAATGGGTAAAAAAAAGTTTTTAATCCTTATACATTTTTTATATTCATCTTAGTTTATTTTCAAGTTTTAATCAGTCCATATGCGTGTCACGTTGGTATAGTGGTAACGTCACCAGCTTTGAATGCTACAGTTTTGCTTTCAGTTTCATTTCTAGCTGATGGTACCCGAATATTTTTTTTTTTTTTTTTACTTTGACGGGTGATGTCACAGCCGTAACGAGAAGTCATGCGTGGCGGGAGAATGAGGAAATAAATGCTGTTGTTACAAAAAAGGAATTCAGTTATTACTTGTCTTACGTTCCTTGCGACGTAGACTGCATACAACGTGTTGGGTCCAGTGCGTAAACGTGGATAACTTTACACGTAGAAATTGCCACGTTAATTAAGGAACAGTGAGTTTTTTTATTTATACAGCATGTCCCAAAATAGTAATGTTTCTTTTAATCCGTACAAAAATGATCACTTGACTTTTAAAGGTAGGTAGTTGAACTGAAGCAAGTTCAAATTATGTAGTTTCATTCACTTTTTGCAAACCTTATTCAGAGAAAAACTAATCCCGAGAGCCTGAAAGAAATGTCATCTCGCTCCGAAGGTTTTATACGAAGGTCGTTTAAGAAGTCAAGTCTCATATTTTTTAATACTTTTTTTTTTACTTTTAAGTAAAAAAAATAATATATATATATTTTTTGAGTCGTAGAGCTCGAGTTAGATGAAAACGAATATCACAGACAAGTAGTTTTCTAACTTATAAGACATTTTTCCAATAAAATAACAATAAATATCAGTGGCTTTCGCCCTTCTTAACATGGGAAGAAGAATGTTTTGTAACACGCATGCGCCTTAGTACTTGTTCAGTTGGAACAAACATGGCCGCCAATGAAAACATGAGAGATTACATAGGAATATAAATGTCTTAATATCTGAAAAACTACTTGTTTGCTCCAAATTTAAGTGTGATATTCGTTTTCAGCATACCCGAAAACCTTTAAAAGTTATCAATTTAACGATGGATGCTGAGTAGCCGTTAAAGTAAAAAAAAAATACTATTTAATTTTATAAATTATATGATTGAACTCAGAATTTTTAGATCTCATTTTGTCAGTCTGCCAGTTTGAATTTGGTCTGTCACACTTTCTTTTGAACAAAAAAAAAAAACAGGATGGAAATGCCTTTCTAAATTTAAGCATGACCGACAAAGCTATTGTTAGACACATCTCAACAAAAAATGCGTTTTACCTTTTTTTTTTTAAATGGGGGAGAATCTGCAATAGTATTCCAAGGTATTTTGTAAAGCTGTTTATTCCATTACCACACCCAGTGAAATGTGAATGCTCCTCCTTTTTGTTCCCTATATAGTAAAGAATATATACTTCGCCTTTTGTTGTATGGTTTTGTTTTGTGGTGGGGGTCCTATGAATGAAGGGGTAGGGATTGGAAAAGAGAAAGATAATTTATTCGTATTTTTTTTAACTTGCTAAACGGATATAACCATCGTTATTCTTAATGGTGCCCTTTCTTTGCGATACCCACAGTGTGATGAATCTCTTTTGTTATAAGCGTTAACAAATGTTATCTTATGGGCCGACTGCGAAGTAATCTCATCGTTTGAACTACCCCCTTTTCCTCACCCTGCCTTTGGATTGAGGCCAAAGTATGGTACCTGTTTTTGGCATCAAGTCTGATGTAGACTTTCCAGAGATGCTAATATTAAATTTCGAATTTTAAACAAATTAGATGAGGATTAATAAATGGGTATTTTTTGTTTGTTTTTTTTTTTTTGCTTTATTTGTGCATCAACATTCAACTTTTAAAATGACGACTTTTAATGGTTATCCGATATGCTGAAAACGAATATCACATTTAAATTTGGGACATACAAGTAGTTTTCTATATATAAAGACCTTTATTATCCAATGTAATTTCACTGGTAGCCATGTTTTTTCCCCAACTGAAAAGTACTAATGCTTATGATAAAAATAATACAATACAACCCTCTTCTCCCCATGTTAAGAATGGTGAACGCCACTGATATTTATTAAGCAATGCATTGGAAAAAAATGTCTTTATATCTAGAAAATCACTGCTCGAGAATTCTAAAAGATCTAGTATGTTTTATGATTCCGGTTTCTGATTGGTAGATAGCAGAGCATCGGTCCATTTGATTGGTCAGTTTCTGTCGCTCCCCTGTCTATAAATAGAACCTTGGAATTTCTTAAAATTATACCCTTCTCATTCTACCAAAAATATTGCAACAATATACTTTCCAGGAATATTAGTAGAAAGGTAAGAGTAGCTAAGTTGATAACGACACTGAACGAGGAACTGGGTGTGACAAGTTCAAATTCAATCGATTATATGGTACTACGTTCACTTTGAGATATTGGTAACCATTACATTGTATCTTCTGTGAGAATTCCAACAACAGAATCAAGGTGTACCGTGTTTATTTTTACGAATTTACTCCCCATCAATGTTAATATTGAACTTTGTTCCAGAATATTTTTTAGATGGGGATCAATAAATGTATGATTCGAATTATTCTGACTACTATTCTCATTTAGATTATTATTTTCACAACGTTTTGGCCGAACTAACATCCGATCTTTAAGTGTATACTTTTGAACTCAGAAAACTATATATAATTTCAAACTGAACCGTTTATCTGCAGGTGTTACTAAAACACATCATTCTAAAATTGACCACATAGATCCATGACGTAACGGTTAAAAACGTTGATTAATACTCAGTTTTAAATAAGTCTTCTGGGGGTTGCTAGTTCGATCCTAACCATAAGCGATAATTAAAAATGGAATTAAAAAATTATTACACCTACCGCTCAATGCGGACTTGTTCTCACATCGGACAATTATTGCAATTATTGATTATTGATTACTTTTATTACATCTTGAGCGATCGTGTGATGTCATTTTTTTTTTAAATAGATGTGAGATGTTCTAAAAGACGTACAAATGCAGGTGGAAACGTATTATTACTGGTAGGCCGTTCGGCGTTGCTCCGTCGTAAAATACGCTTAAACATGATTATTTAATTAATGCAAATTTTATATTTATTATTAGAGAAACAATTCTCTATTGGTTATCATTAAGGCCGTGACAACAGCATATTCTTCTCATTGTTTTGACTCTTGAGTATATATCCGTCAATATATTATGTTTTTATATAGACTGATGTGGTTCTCGGTTGATTGACTGTGTCTTACTGTGTCGGATATATACTTGAGTCAAAAGAATGAAAAGAATATGCTGTTGTCACAGCCCTAGTTATACACAATAAATAGTAGTGATTTCAGGAATTTAAAAAATATGACTTGAGTGCCATCAGCTAAAATCGAAACTAAAACATTTAGCGCTTATTCGTTACCGTCTAACATAAACCCATACGCATACAAAAACAGAAAATAAATTACATGGTTAAAGATATAAATGTATGTTTGCGCATGCGTAGAAGTAACACGTTTACTCGATCTACCTCTGCCAAATTTCCTTTTCTTTTTTCAATGTTGTATCCCTTACCAGCTATTTTTACCGGCTAAAGACCAAACCGACTTTGTTCCACAGGTCCAAATTCCCTATATATCAAGTTGCAAATTTGTAGATCAGAAATTGACAGAGGAGTTTGGTAGAGACCGTTCCTCAGGCAAACAGGCAAGGTCATTTTTATATATAGATAAATTATTTTTATCATTATTATTATTATTATTATAGTCCTTAATACACAGCGAATTTTTTAGCCTGTTTTTAATTCGGAATATGTATTTAAACTTGTGATGCTAAACAATACCGCCACGGTTTGATGCATGGTCTTTGTTGTAAAATGTAAACAAATGGCATTCGTATTAGGATCAAAGTGTAGTATCTCCTGTGGTTACAATTATGAGTTCCACAATTCATATGATGCATATCCTTGTTGGATACTGTTAAATTATATGAGCTGGAATACGTCTTCTTAACATCGGTTGTGTAATTTCTATTTTCAAGAAGATTTTATTCTTATCAAATTAATTCAGGATTTTTTAAAAATTAAAGCAAAGTTCGCTCATTAAAATTACATTCAGTAATCAAGGAAACTACAGGGTGACCCAAAAAAACGGGCCCCAACTCTAATTAGGCCCCTTTTCTTAGTGTTTTGTCCGAATGAAATGAAACTTTGGTCATAACTAGTTTATTAAATTCAAAACATCACATCAAAACACTAGGGTCTTTGACCTTTTTTTTTTTTTGCGTTGACTGTAAAATGCTCAGAAAAACAATTGAATGTCCTCTGTTTTTTTTTTTTGGGGGGGGGTCACCCTGTATACGGAATTTCAAATCGACCGTTTTTCTCCAAAATTATACTAGAATCGACCATATGGAAGGGTTAAAAGTGTTGATTAATATTCAGTGCTAAACAGCTGTCTTCTGTAGGTTGTTGGTTCGATTCTTACTGTAAGTGATTATAACTAATTAGATTTTCAAAACGGTGTTATCCCTATGAATTTCACATCTCGTTCGGGAGTTTTTAAAATTCAAGCAAGGTTCGCACGTTAAAATCAATACTAAACGACGCAGACCCTATTTAATTAGCATAAGCACATCATATGTTCGTAGATACGTTTTTATTATTGTCTATTCACATTCGGTTATTTTAAAAAGCACATCAAGTTAGAGAAAGATTCACGAATAATTTCTTTTAGTGTTTTTTTTGTTTTTTTTTGTTTTTTTTTTTGCCGAACTTACTTGATACTTTCAAACGCTGCTGCTTAATGAAACACGTGTTACTATGGAGACTGACTACGTTTTACATGTTGACCCGTTGCTTACGTCATCCATATACTATTCCCTATTTCCATCCTCATTTTTCTAACCGTTTCAGACATTCAATGTGCAAACAAGCAAGCATGATTATCAATGTTTCAGTATCTCTCTCTCTCTCTCTCTCTCTCTCTCTATATATATATATATATATATATATATATATATATATATAAAGAGAGAGAGAGAGAGAGAGGGCTTGTTACATAAATGTTAGTAAAAAGGGCCGTACAAGGCCATTCAAAGATTTTAAAGGGACCCAGAAAACAACCCATCGCCATTTTTAACTTTTCAGTTTGAGACATTTTCGTTATTTTTAAAACTTAATTGAGTCAAACATTAAGTTATATGGTTTTTAACTCGAACAACGGCGAAGCATAATTTTCGCGCTTAAATTTTAACATACTTTCATGATGCGTGCTCATATTTCAATAAGAAGTTAACATTGATTTAGATGATCCCGTTAGTTCTTCTGGCCCTCGCAATAAAAAGAAAATAAGCATCTGTGCACCGGAGAAACGTCGACTAATAAAGATCCGAATCCTATTTTTTGACAAGCTGCAGAAAATGCGGACTGGCAAATGTATCCATTACCGATGTGATCATTCCTTGCGATCAGATTAATAACAATCATGCAAAGGGAAAGAATGTTGGGCGACAGGATATAATAAGCGGCACGCCTTAACTCTTCTGACGTATTTGCAGATTATGGAAATTTCCGAATTCTATCTTGGACGATAAGGCGTCATTATTGAATTAGATGACGCCTTTTCACTGCACAGGCATTTGAAATAATACAGAAGGAAGACAAAAAATAAACGTGTGTGCATTGGGTGGGTGTTCAATCATTTAGAATAGGGGAATCCTTTCTTGACGAGCTGCAGAAAACCTCGACTGACAAATGTATCCATTAGTGATGTGATCCTTACTGCTAAAGTGCGCGGAGACCTAATTCGATTAAGTTAGAAAGAATGCGTCGTTCGATCCTGAAATTAAGCGAAGTGACCCTTGATGGGAGCGGAGGATTATGAAAAATGGATGCTAAATACTATTTTTGTGATGCAGTCCAGAGTTCACTGCCCAATATTTATTCGCGCGAAAGATACCCCGATTATTACGCATTTGAGGTGGGACTAGATACATAATTAAATTTAACGATATATAGGTAAAAATGCACTTTCGTATAAATAATTGAATTCATTCAAAAAGTATCGCTAACAAAAACAAATAAACAACATCTACTTAAAAAAGCGATACATTAGTAGTCGTGCGAGATAGCTCAGTGGAAGACGTTTAGGCTTCTTACCATGAGGTCCCGATTTCGAATCTCGCTAGATTCAGCCA
>NC_136483.1:179611485-179621485 GCF_053919585.1 Euprymna scolopes
ATTACAAAATTATCCATCAAGAAATCGTACGCACTCTGAAAAACTAACATTGAAAATATTTTTGCAGTCTCATTTTTTTCTCTTTATTTTAATTCTCCCCCCCCCTCTGTTTTTGAGTCGAGGGAACCTGCTGAAACATCACTTCTCAGGTTTCCTTTGCAGTCACTTGAAGGCATTTTTGTCCCTTTATTAAAAACTAACGGGGTTACCCGGCATTGTCCGGGGGCCATAAAAAAAACTAAATAGATGTTAAAACGTGTTGAGTTTTTCACCTCCCGACATGTAGAGAAATTCCTTTTTTCATGTGGAGAGTTAAAAAAAGATTGGGGGCGGGGCCTTAACAACCCTACTGTAAGTGCAAAATAAATTAAGGGTGCCCCCCACCCACCGTGAGTACAATTAAAACGGAATTTCTCACTTTCTTTGTAGAAATTACAATAGTAAAGAAACGAGGAATTAAATCAGGAGTTTTTGCATATTTCACTTTTAAAAAAAAAACTATTTGCTCATTTTCTAGGTTATATTAATTCATAACATTCACTAATACAAATTTCGTTATTTAATCCCCAAAGAACAGACTTTCTTTTCTAAATTTTAGATATTATTTATCCTGTGTTAAATTGAGTACAGGTGTAAACTTTGTCGGAGTTTATTATGTATTTTTTAAGTTTTACGTGGACATAAAAACATACAGACAACTACCCTTTATATATGCTAAAACTGGTTCTGAAAGTTATTGCGTGTAGAGGAATTAATGCAGATTAAACAAAATAACTACTTTAATTTGTATGAATCGTGTTGTTTGCCTTGTTTATCGTATACATTTCTTTACAAATACCAAAATATTTAACAGTTTGTACGACGATAGAGTTGAGTCTATAATATTCCAGTTGTAATGAACGACGCAAGTCGCATACTCGTGCTGATCGTGTGAGTATTATTATCAGTGTTAACAACTAAGATTTGTAAAGCGAGCTAGATCGAAAATAAAAAATCTCCGAAAAACAGCTAGAGTTTTATATTCGTGATTTATATAACAAATACTGGGGGGGGGAGCTTTGTGCCGTCGTAAAATACGCTTAAATATGATATTTTAATTCGTCCAGATTTCGTATATATTATTATAGAGTCGTGATTTCAAAAGTAAAAAAAAATGTATTTGGGTGCCATTAGCTAAAACCGAAAGCAAAACTGTAGCATTTAAAGCTGGTGACGTCATCACTGTATCAACGTTACACAGTGGTGACGTCACCACTGTATCAACGTTACACAGTGGTGACGTCACCACTGTATCAACGTGACACAGTGGTGACGTCACCACTGTATCAACGTGACACGCATGTGAACGGATTAAAAATTAAAACGAAATTAAGATGAATATACAAAATGTATAACGATTTTTTTTTTTTTTCAATTTTGACCCTTTTTTTACCCCTTAAAAACTATTTTAACCAGCTAAAGACCCATAAAATAACGTTTCATAAAAAAAAAAAATCCAATCGCTTGAGGCCCTTACCGCCGCTCTGCGACTTTTAGTTTCGGATGGGGATGGAGTTTGAAAATATGGAGACAAACTTTTGAATTTTAGAACCAATTTTTTCATAAAATATATAACATCATTTTTGTTAATTTTGTTGCTAATACCGTCAAGCTTAAAGTCTCTTTAAATTTTACATAATGATTTTTTCAGGAATTGTATCACTTGTTTTGTTATTTTATTGATATACATAACTTCGTCTGTGTATTTGTTTTATTATTTCTACATAGTAAATAAAAATGCAATTCTATGCATATTTATCAAAACTATCAATCAAATATTTATGTTATTGTATTGATTTCAATAAACAAAAGCAATTTTCTCATTCTATTTCATTATGCAGTAATGTTCACTCTTTCATCCTTTTGTTCGGATACATGGCTGACAATATGTAGCCAGTTTCCCCCTCCCTCTATTTATCACATCCTCTCTTTCTATTCCTCCTTGTTTTTCTCTTATTGCCTCTTTTCTCTCTTAGTTATTTTTCTCTCCTCTTCTCTTAATCTCTTTTTTTTCTTCTCTCTCTTCTCCTCTTAGTGTCTCTCTTTCTCTCCCTCTCTCTGCTTGCTAATTTGGTATCTCCGGATTTTAGTCTCATTATTTATGAATATAAATTTAAGGACAAAATGATCTAAATTTTAAGAGACAAATTGCGAAAGAAATAAGTAAAAACATCCCTGGCTAACGCCGAGTAGTTTTAGTCTGTAAAATACATATCTAATAATTTAGAATCCACTTCTCTCACTGCCAATGCTCGCACCGGGTAGCCAGTTCTCTCTCCCATACGTTCGTCACAACCATTTCACTCTGTACTTTTGGATCTTAGTTTCATATTTATAATAACTAGGACAAGGGCAACAGCATATCCTTTTCATTGTTTTGACCCTCGAGTGTGTATCCGTTGATATCTGATATACTTTTATACAGTGATGTGTTTCTCGGTTGATTAACTGTGTCTTACTGTGTCGGATATATATCCGAGAGTCAAAAGAGTGATAAGAATATGCTGTTCTTATAGCACTAATAAGTTATGAAAATATATATGGCAGAATATTTCGTCTTCGTCAGACTAATGCATAGACTTGATGTCATCGCGTGCTTTTATACATTCACATCTTATTAAGTTTGCCTGCTAACCAATCAAATTCTTTGTTGTTCCTATTAATTGCCTCCTAATAAAATTTTATGTAGACACATTCAATACATAGATATAATATTTTTGTGAAAATATAAATTAAGTACATCATATGGCGTATTTCTTTATTTTTGGAATATTTTTAAATAATATGTTTGAATTTGTCCAAATGGTTATGAAATAATTGTAACACGTAAGGAAATACACCATATGATGTTTATATGTTGCTGTCTTGATGTTTGCAAAAATATACACATGCTCTATTTTAAAAACCGGTAATCATGAAGCTTAATTAATTGAGTCAATTAATATTGATTTTATTGGTATATGAACATGGCCGAATTTTAATATATAAAAATTTTTTAGTAAAAAAAATATTAATAATATATATTATTGTATAATAAAAAAAAAATGCCAAAATTTTTAAGAAAAAACAAGAAACAAAGTAAACGATTCCCGGGCAATATCTAATAGTTCAACTAGTTAAATATATATTTTTTTAATGCTAACAATTTCATTGATGTTTGGATGAAATATCTGAAATTGTGATCACCAAATAATTAGCACATTCGTTTGTTTACAGATTATAGTTTTCTTGTGTCCGTCATCGGGAGTGGGGAAGAGATTCCCGGTTCCGTAGTGCCGGCGGCACGGGACCTGTCCGCCCTCCGCTCTCTGCGCCGAAGTCCGCCATCCTCTAATCTGCATTTGTAAGCAGATGAAATATTTCTGTCCCATCGTCATCATCATACCTCGACCCCCCCCCCCCCCACATCATCCTTACTTTGTATCAGCCTTTGTTGACGACCGCGTACCCATTATTTGATTAAGAATCTCTGACTCACACACTCCGGCACACACCCTGGAACCGGAGCATCTTATTCTAGAATAAATGAAGAATAACAGACCTTCATTTCATTTCATATTTTATCTGTATTTTTTTCTTTTTCCTCTTATCAAGAACGCCGTCACGCACGGTGACGGCGGTGGTGTCGGTACCGGTGGTTGGGTGTACTCGGCCAAGGGACAGGCTTAATGTTGGTGCCTTTGTTTGTAATAGATATTTATTGCCATCTGAGAATGTTGACTTTGAAAGAAAGAGGAAAGTTCTGATCGTGTGTGTGTGTGTGTGCGTGTGTGTGTGCGTGTGTGTGTGTGTGTGTGTGTGTGTGTGTGTGTGTGTGTCCAGGGAGAGCCTTAATATAGGTCGTTTTGTATGAAATATCAAATTTTGTTAGAATACAAAGTTGATCTTAAAAGAAAAATATAGATATACAATTTGCGTATTTAGCGCACGTGTGTAATGTTATGACATTATTTGTGATTCTCCACTCTATAATAAAGAGTAACGTGTATATATATATATATATATATATATATATATATATATATATATATATATATATATACTAATTGTCTGTATTTTTTAGATGAGGTGTTTTCATTTATTGAGACTGTCGGACTGACTTCCTCATCTTGGTTGTTATAGTCACAACGTTTCGGTCGTTTTGCCCTCCGGCCTTCATCAGGTGTTTTGTATCGAACTGGGGAATATATATATATATATATATATATATATATATATATATATATATATATATATGAAAACATTTATAGCAATTAAGCTACGCAGAGGCGCTCGCGTTTCATCCCCGTAGGGAATCGTCAGGCTAATATATAATAACAGTATAATCGTGTTGACACACCGGTTCTCGTTAGATCACCGAAGTTAAGCAACATTGAATCTGGTCAGTACCATATGGGCGACAATTTGGGAATACCGGAAGTTACATGTAAGAAGACGTCGGCACATCCCTGCAAGAATTGAAATGTTACATACCAGGTATATACCGTCATACCTGTGTATGCATATTATACGCGCTGTGCCGTCGTAGTGGTGTATATACATGTATGAAGTTGTGCTTTGTCGCTATTTTGCGTATCACATATGCATGAGTCAATGCGTGTGTTTAAACAGTTCTATAAAACATGGCCGTTCGGTAAACGTATTACTAACCTCAGTTCGAACGAGTGATCGCTGACCGCAATAAACCCATGAGTGTTGAGCACAGACAAAAGTTGTTGACGGCCGCGCACCCATTATTTGATTAAGAATCTCTGACTCACATACTCCGGCACATACCCTAGAACCGGAGCATCTTATTCGGGAATAAATGAAGAATAACAGACCTTCATTTCATTTCATATTTTATCTGTATATTTTTTTTTTCTGTTATCAAGATCGCCGTTACGAACGGCGGTGGTGTCGGTATCGGTGGTTTGGTGTACTCGACCAAGGGGCAGGCTTAATGTTGGTGCCTTTGTTTGTAATAGATATTTCTTGCCATACATGCGTCAATGCGTGTGTTTAAACAGTTCTATAAAAACATGGCCGTTCGGTAAACGTATTACTAACCTCAGTTCGAACGAGTGATCGCTGACCGCAATAAACTCATGAGTATGTTGAGCACAGACTAAAGTACATCGCTTGCGTTCCCGTTTTCTTTTTGTTAGTTGGAGGTTGGCACTCGCCGAAAGCTCTGAAACTCTCCCAATTTCCAATGTAGTATGCAGTTAAACCAAGACAATTCTTCTTATATATTAAGTGTAGCTTTATTTTCAATTCTATTTCTCTCTTACTTTCCCTCTCTGCCCTGCTCCAAGCAAGTCTGTCGACCTAGTTCACAAATCCCAAAACTTCATCATGAAAAGTTTCAAGAAAAAATACACGATTAAACCCGGATCTCCTTCTAACGTAAACTCCCATTACTATTTCGAACATCAGAGGTCTACGTTCTAACCTTCCAGAGGTTGACCCCAAATTACAGGAGACTAAACCAGACATATTATTTCTAAGCGAAACTGGCATTGGACAGACTATTTCCCTAGATGAGTTCGTAATTAAAGGATACTCTAATGTAACTTCCAAATCTGACCATGGGCATGGAATATGTGCCTATGTTAAAGATGGCTTTCCATGTGGTAAGGACATCTCCAGAGAAGATCCTAACTTACCCTATATGTGCTTCCGGGTTGCACTTGCTCAAACTACTGCGTCTATATTTGCTCTCTATCCCCCCCCCCCACAACAGCGGAATTACTATCTGTAAAAGCATATCTGAAAAAATTGACCACGTCCTATCTGCTTATCCTTCAGCTAATATTCATGCATGTGGAGACTTCAATGTTCACAATGGGGAACGGTTAACTCACTCAAAAAAGACCGATGATGAGGGGAGGTTCTGTCATGATTTCTCCATTGCTTATGACCTCACTCAGATTGTTCACGAACCCACCTGTGTGCCCGATACTGACGGTCAGTATGCAAGTTTCCTAGACCTTTTCCTCACAACTTGCCCTGAACTGTTCAGCTTCCGTTCTGTCTCCACTTGGATCTTCCGACCACTCTGTTGTATCAGTTCTATAAAAATGAAATGTAATAAGTTCTCAGATGTACCTCTCCATCGTACAATATATCGATACTCTATGGCTGGCTGACTGGGATAGCTTCTGTACATTTATATCAGATCTACCTCTGCGTTCCATGTTTAAAAAGGATGCCCTACCTGACAGAATGGTTAATTGTAGATATATACCGTTTCATACCTCGAAAAAGTTTCAGCAAAAACCTAATAGCCAGCCGTGGTTCTTTCCAGAATGTGCTGCTGCTATTGCGCACAGAAATCACCTTTTCCATTGCTTTCAACGTAATAGACATACTGAGACTAAAACCGCTTTCAGGACTGCCAATAATTACTGTAAAAAGTAATAAACAACGCAAGAGAGCTGTATGTTCAGTCTGTTAAGTCCAAAGTAGCTGAGCAGCAGCTTGGTTCTCACCAGTTTTGGCAAATAGCAAACAGTTGGACTACAGCTCAGGATTCTATCATCAATGGACCTGAGGTAATCTCGTCAGCATCAGACAAATCCAAACTTTGCAGCTAATTCTACCCTTTGCGACCAAGGCCGCCAACCCCCAACATTTCCTTTTGTATCAGAAAATACGCTATGTAACATACAAATATATATACGTTATGTTGCCAAGCTAACCAAAAACCTTGATTCCAGTAAAGCAACCGGCCCTGACAGTATTCCAATTATAGTACTCAAAAATCGTCAACCAGAACTAGCCACCATACTTGCAAAAGTGTTTAAATGTCAAATTAAAGAGACATGCTTCCCCTCACCCTGGAAAATCTCATCAGTATGCCCTATATTTAAGAATTCAGGTGATCGCTCATCTCCCTCTCAGTACAGGCCAATAAGCTCCTGTGCGTCATGAGTAAGTTGCTGGAATCTGTGTTAAATAAAGAAGTAATCAACCATCTCAGCAACAATAACCTTCTTAGTGACACGCAATATGGTTTCCGTTCTGCTAGATCTACAGTAGATGTGCTTACAGTTATATCTCATAGGATTAACGAATCTCTTGACGGAGGCTACCTTTCTAGGGCAATTGCTCTTGACATACCAAAGGCCTTTGATAGGGTATGGCATAAAGGCTTACTTCACAAGATCTCCAGCTACGGTATAGCTGGAAATTTCTTCTCAATTATTAAATCATTTCTCTCTGATAGGTTCATAAAAGCAGTGGTTGATGGGCAGAAATCAGAAGCTCACAGTATTAATGCTGGAGTCCCTCAAGGGCCCATTCTGAGCCCAACTCTCTTCCTGATCTACATTAATGATCTTCCAAATCACATCCTTACATCATTCGTAGACATTTATGCTGATGACACTACTATCTATGGTAGCACATCTAAGACCGTAAATGACCAAGTTCTCTCCGATTATCTCTCCTCTGATCTTGAGCAATTTGTACAATGGGGAAAGAGGTGGCTTGTTACTTTTAATGCATCTAGAACCAAGCTTTTATCTTTACACCATCAACGCTCTGATCACCATCTGGCATCAATTAAAATGAATAGCTCACATCTTAGGGAGGTCTCATGTTTTGACTAGCTTCTGGGCTTGACCTTTACTCCTGATCTGAAATAAAACACCTACATTAAATCCGTTGCCAAAGCCGCTGGAAAAATGATGGGATCCTTCGATCAATCCAGTAGATATCCCACTACTGATGCAATTCTCTATCTATATAAGAGCCAGGTGCGTCCATGGATGGAGTACTGTTGCCACAACTGAGCTGCTAGAAAGGACTTGTCCTGCCTTGATAGAGTTCAAAATAGACTTTGTAACCTGATAGGAGATGTCCTTTTCAATTCCCTGCAACCTCTTTCTCACAGAAGAGATGTAGCTAGTTTGTCTCTGCTGTATCGTTATTTTCATGGCAAGTGCTCGACTGAGCTCCATTCTATGGTCCCCTCTCGCCAAACTTTCACAAGAAACACCCGTCTAGCAGAAAACACTATCAATATTTTCCCCCCACTCTTTAGCTGCGCCTAAACCTAAACGTAGATCCCATGAACAAAGCTTCTTTCTTAGAACTGCACGCCTATGGAATTCTCTTTCGTTTTCTTGCTTTCCAGCTGACTACAATATGGTTGTCTTCAAGTCTAACGTAAACAAGTTTTTGATAAGCCGTTCCATATAAGTTAACAAATTTACCGAATCTCCATTACTAACGATTACTATATTGTCCACTTATCTACTGTACACTCTTTAACCCTCATCCTCGAGTGGCCTCTTGGCCTTGATAAGTGGTGTTTTTACTATTTCTTATATGTCGACTGTAATGCTGCCTTAACTTCTTAGAACGTAAAGTCACGATCTTTCGCCAAGCAAATTTTTCAGTAATTAAAAATCAGCAACTCTAACTCCAACTCCAAACTCCAATACTCTTACTCTTTCTCTCTCTCTCTCTCTCTCTCTCTCTCTCTCTCTCTCTCTCTCTCTCTCTATCACACACACACACACATCCGATCACTGACCTAATATAATTTTCGTTTGAGATGAACTTATTGTTTATTGTACTAACTGTCATCGTAAATTCCTAACCTAGACCGACTGCCACTTGCTCACATAACATTTTATTTTCCTTGTTCTCTACATCTAACCGTTTTCCTTTTCCCATATTGCATCATGTTTTGCGTTTGCAACTAAGGAACGTATTACTTTTATCTTAAATTTTTAATTCAGACCAACTGTCAGTTATTTATTATTCTATTCTTTGTCACTTTTGCTTATCGTTTATTTTCTATTTGCCCCAAATATTTAACTAGTCTTTATTTAAGCTTCCATCATTTGTTTCAAATATTTAATTTGTTTAGATTATTATTGCTACAGTCATTCCCTTATCTTTCAAATGTTTCATTTGTATTCATCTGACCCAGAAATGCTAACTCCATAGCTAAATTAGCTAACGTACTCGATTCTGATTGTAGCTAATCGTAAGGCCCTAACCTTTTAAAAGAAATGAGGAAAAAATTCATGGGCGAAGGCGTTTTAGCTTTAGTGACATTTTATCTTTTCCAATCGATATGTTTTTTACACATTCGTTAAACATATATATATATATATATATATATATATATATATATATATATATATATATATATATATATATATAGAGAGAGAGAGAGAGAGATAGATCACCCACTCGAGTAAAAAGCTATTCTTGTAATACAAAAATTATCCAAGAATGGATGGCAAAAGAAATAATTCTATCCTACAGAAAATGAAAATAATCCAATTGCGAATATTAAACCTATCAAGAAGAGAAGCTATGACTGAAAAATTCAAAAGATTCAGACAATTTTATACAGCAGTTCTGACATATTTTATTTTTATTACCCCTAGCCGTAAATAGAAGCGTCCAAAAATATAACCACAACCACTTACAACGTTCTCTTGTCCTTATATACACTAGCTGGACGCCCGGCGTTGCCAGGTCGTACAATATGCTTAAATATGATATTTTAATTGATGCAGATTACGAATGTATTATTAAAATAATTCACACAACAAATAATAATGTCGTTCATCAAATTACGTTTGTGTTTGTTTACAATATAACGTCAGCTGATAGTTGGGCTTTAACATCAATGGTCTGGAAAAATCACTTCTGATTAATGTTTAGTTTTTAATATGCAAACGAAGAAATGATTTGCAGCGATTTTAAATTATACCTCTTTTTTTATCGTGGCTTGAACTCATTAATAATAATAAAAAAATAAATAATAAATAAAATGGTGAAATGGGTATGAACAAGGGATCATTCGATCTGTAGTCAAATGCTCTACCACTGAGTTATATCTCCAGATTACAATAAATCTGTTTTTTCAAAAAGAAATGATTTGCTGAGATTTTATCATTGTTGGCCGATGTAACGTAAAATATTCCCCTGTAAAAATCATTCTTTTTTTTTT
>NC_136483.1:179623985-179663985 GCF_053919585.1 Euprymna scolopes
TCGGAAGACATTTAATCTCTCAGAATCACTACATCATCATCATCAGTAGTAGTAGTAGTAGGTATTATGAGCTGCTTACCATAAAAAAAACCTTACAGCAATGTTGATCACACACCACCTCCTTTAATAAAAAAAAAAGTTTAAAAAAAAACGTTCTAGATGTCACCTAGTTTTTTTTTTGCTCCAACTTATTTTATTAACTCATTTGTTATTAGAAATGTTCTAACGATTATTGTTCGATTTTGTTATTTACAAAGGTTTACTTCATAAGATCTCTAGCTATGGTATAGCTGGAAATGTCTTCTCAATTATTAAATCATTTCTTTCTGATAGGTTCATAAGAGTAGTAGTTGAGGGGCAAAAATCAGAAGCCCACAGTATTAATGCCGGTGTCCCTCAGGGGTCCATCCTGAGCCCAACTCTTTTCCTGATCTACATTAATGATCTTCCAAATCACATCCTTACATCATTTGTAGACATTTATGCTGACGACACTACCATTTATGGTACCACATCTAAGACAGTAAACGACCAAGTTCTCTCCAATTCTCTCTCCTCTGATCTTGAGCATGTAGTACAATGGGGAAAGGAGTGGCTGGTTACTTTTAATGCATCTAAAACCAAGCTTCTCTCTTTACATCATCAACATTCTGATCCACATCTGGCATCAATTGAAATGAATGGCTCTCGTCTTCAGGAGGCCTCAAGTTTTGACAAGCTTCTGGGCTGTACCATTACTCCTGATCTTAAATGGAACACGTACATCAAATCTGTTGCCAAGGCCGCTGGAAAAATGGTGGGATCTTTCTATCGATCCAGTAGATATCTCACTGCTGATGCAATTCTCTATCTATATAAGAGCCAGGTACGTCCAAGGATGGAATACTGTTGCCACATCTGGGTAGGAGCTGCTAGAAAGGACTTGTCCTGCCTTGATAGAGTTCAAAATAGACTTCGTAGCCTCGTAGGAGATGTCCTTTTCTCTTCCTTGCAACCTCTATCTCACAGAAGAGATGTTGCGAGTTTGTCTCTGATGTATCGTTATTTTCATGGAAAGTGTTCGACTGAGCTTCAATCTATGGTCCCCCCTTGCAAAACTTTCACAAGAAACACTCGTCTAGCTATAAACACTATCAGTAATTCCCCCACTCTTTATCTGTGCCTAAACCTAAACGTAGATTCCATGAACAAAGCTTTTTTATTAGAACTGCACGCCTGTGGAATTGTCTTCCGTTTTCCTGCTTTCCGGCTGACTACAATATGGTTGTCTTCAAGTCTAACGTAAACAAGTTCTTGATGAGCCGTTCCATATAAGTTATCAAATTTAACAAATTTTCATTACTAATGATTATTGTCCAATTTCTACTGTACACTCTTTAACCCTTATCCTTGAGTGGCCTCTTGGCCTTGATAATGAGTTGATACCTATGAAAAAAAAAAGAAAAAGTCCAATGTGAACAAGTTCTAATTGAATCGTCCCCCTAAGTAATCCAAGTTACAAAATTCCCACTGTTTACTATGCTAAAATCACAATGACTAATGTATACCTATTAACCCTTATCCTCGAGTGGCCTCTGGGCCTTGATAAGTGGTGACACCCTTGTAAAAAAAAAAAAAAAAAAAAAATTTTATAAAGTCCCGGTTTTTAACCACAAAGCAACAATACAAAGTCAGATTCCAGTGACGATATCTTTATAAATTTTCGAAAGGATCTGAAATGATACCATAATATATCTGATATCTTCAGGGTCACTGGAATCTAATTGACGCTTTTTCGGTATTAACGAAGAAATAAATATTGAATGTAAATTAAATTAAAATAAATAACATGTACTTAATCATCATGTTAAAATTAGTAACATATCCAAGCATGACGAAAAATATTAAAGTAGAAAAGTCATTGTGAATCAAAATAGTTTTTCGGAGGTAATTGCAAATTATAATAAAATAATGAAGCCCTATAAGAAATTTGGGGGAGACGGAAAGATATAGGGTCTTTCTAATTGATCTTACAGAAATTTGGAGATTATTTTTGACTGACACTATTTACCACAATACCACATTCACTCCGTGGAGTTAAATATACTTAATAAATAACTCCATCGTTTTTTTATAAAAAAAAAGGTATGTATAAACGTGTATATGTGGATATAACAATTTTATGTGTGTGCGCGTGGGTGATCTTAGCCCGAATGCCAGATACTTTTTTTATTTAGAAAATTGAAACGAACCTTAATATACTGGGTCATGGATATGCGACGAGAAGCCATGACTGTAAATTAGCATGAAGGTTAACTATCTTCCTTTGAAAAACGAGTGTTAATTACTTATTTATTCTTTATGGTTTCTTATTAGATAATTGGTTTCATTTCACTATGATGCTAAATTCTATTTATGCATAGTTTCTACATTCTGCATAATTGCGTAGAATTTAAGATGAAAATGTTATAACACACGGAAATAAGTTACCTTGTCGGTGTGTGTCCGAAAAGTCTCTACCAAACTCCTCTCTGGATATTTGGTCTACAGAGTTCAAATTTGATGTATATAGTATATTTGTAGCACCTGTAGCACATTTGGTTTTTAGCCGGCAAAAATTGCTAAAGGTCAAACCTGAAAATAAAACAATTAAACTGTTGGCAGAAGTAGTTTACTAAACCTGTTTACATGCACAAATCTATATTTATAGGTTAAACATTGTTATTTTTGTAACTATTTATATTCGTATTGGCGCGGTTCAGAGGCTAACAAATGAAGCTTAAATGTTGTATATTTTGGTTTCGATCCTAGCAGATGACACCCAAGTCATATTTTTTTACTTTTGATATCACTACTATATATTAGGTACAATATAATCGATAGAGAATTTGCTCTATATTTATAAATACGTAATCTAAATGAGTTAAAATATATGTAAGCGTATCTTGCGAACGGGCAACGCCAGGCAGCCTGCTAGTAATTTATAAGGTTAAAAACCCATAAGTGTCTGGCTACTTTTATCAAATAATTTAACTTTTACAAAAGTCGTATTTTTGAAGTGCATGTAACGAATTGTATAGTTTTGTTATCAGTTACACGTCGCATATAGAAGAGTCATAGAAGGCTATCACAATGCAGGGATGGAAATATGTCTCAATGCTTAAATGTATTATTTAATTATTATCCTATTATTCAGTTAAATTAAACTGTTACGTTGGCTCACAGTCACATACGATATTTATATAATAACGTTATAAGACCAAATATCCTTGTTTTGTCTCGTTTTACGTTAATCGAAGTTCTCAGAAATCAAGGGGCCCCCTTTCTTGGGGATAACACTTTATCTCTATATGTGATACATAGATAGTTGATTCGTTTGATTTTGCTGTGACCGATCGTATAATGTGTTTTAAGTTTATTTAATTTCTAAAACGTCAATCTTTGCATTTCTCGATTTCTACATTCGTTGGCGATAATAAAAACACACACAGCTGGTTATAAGAATAGTTTGCTTATTTATAAATATAAAGACATTTGGACAAGTCTAATGGCGTGCGTGACGGGGTGGCGGTACAAAAGAATGTGTTGCTAGCACCCTCTCGTGTCGCGTTCTCAACTTCACTTTCTGTTTCTCTCTGTATATCATTTTATTGTGCCTATATGACGTCAATATTCAAATATGTATTGTTTAAAACGTGGGCAAACTCGCTGACCAGGAGATTTTACATCCCAGAATTTGACCCCCCCCTCCCTTTTGACGTCATCTCCCGAGCCTTGCATTCAGACTTGTAGCCGACTTTTGTTTGACGTCACTCCCAGGGAATATGGATTAACCAACAGAATATTCTACTAAAGTCCTCCTTTACCTCTTAAACACTGATTTATTATAGTATACCTTTCTGATGGTATTACAAGATTCCAGGGCAAGGACTAGTATGGTAGAGTGTCTAGCTTCAGGCTGTTACTTGAGATAAAGTCACTTGAAGAAGGTGCACCAGTCACTGTAAAAGCGAGTGTGTGTTAGATAAACCGAAGCGATCTTATTTGGGCCGTGAATACTTTGTGATTTTGAATATTTAGTTAGGATTTACTCTCACCCCGCTGGGCAAATCGTCTCTAACAAAACCACTGCTGAGTCAAAGTTTAATTATAGGAAAAAATATCCTCGGGTTTGGTTGTCCTGACAAACCTCCTTTACAGACAGACCTTAGACATTCAAGGCTTGTGTGTAGTAGGCATTCAAGTTTCTCCCTTATATATGTGTGCGTGTGTCAGTGTGTGAATCAACAAGCATGCTGGATAGATAGTCATCAGAGACCTTGACATTTTATAACCCATTTTAGGCTTGGGAGGATCTGATAGGTTACGGTTACGGGCAATGTGGCAATATTTTTTTTTTTTTTTTTTTAGACGGTTTGTCCAGCGAAGAGGGGGATTAAAATACCCGTTTCTTCTAATCCAATCTAACCTTGATGCGCGTAAGACTGGCGTGGCTGATTGGAAATGCGAGGGAAATCCACTTCATTGATGGGAATCAAATCAGAAGAATGTGAGCCTTTGAAGCTAAGAACGTACACTTTTTGAATTGATACAGGCAGAGCCTTCGGGAAAAAAAGAAACTTGTAAATTTGAAGAAAAAAAAACATTTTTTAAAATATGAACATTAAATGGAAACTAACACCTATTGATTTTGTTAAGTTTTTCTGAACTACATCAAAACTCCAAGAAATCCATAATGGCAGACTCATTACCAGTACTAGGATCATTAAAAAAATCAAAAATTACCAATCTTTTAATAATCATAATTTTACAAAGAATCCATTCATACATACAACACAAAATTCTGTTTTTCTGTTGAATTCTGAGTCACTGTGGTGTCCGTAGAAATGAAAAAGCTAATATGGCGGTCAAAAATTCCCTAAAACTCCAAAGAAGCAACATAAAAGCCCTATATTCTGACTACAAACCTTCAATAAACCATTTTATTACAAAAACAAAAATGGCAAGAAATATGAATTGCCAAAGCAACAAACTCTTCCTAATTACGCATATACTAGAAAAAAAACCCTACAAAATCCCAGAAAATCATGTAAACAAGTAGTAGTCTTATCACGTATCCAGATAGGACACACATATATAAATCACTCCTAAGTACTAAAAAATGAAGAACCTGCCATGTCACGAATCTTATACGGTTAAACACTTTTAATTTGGCTGCTATGACCTCACATAAATTTATCAATACTACTACAAGGCCACAAACTTAAAAGAACTCTTTAAAAACGAAAACTCTAAAACCATTCTAAACTTCCTAAATAGCAAATGTTTGCCATAAAATATAAATGCGGTCAAATAACAAACTATACCAAAATATTACTCGAATATACCCAGTGGAAATCAACTGCGAAAGCATCTAAAAATTTACATTGTACATACAGCTTTAATGACGCAAAAAAGGTCGATATGCTGGTTAAACAAACAAAGAAAACATTTGTTTCGTTGTTCCTTCAATAAATCGTAGAGGTTAATTCGGATATGTTTAAATGTATTTAACAGACCAAAAGACGGGTCAAAAAACGTATATGCAACCAGCAAACCTTACCAGAAGCAAGATAAAATGATTTTTTATTTACCTGGGTATATATATTTTTTTAATTTTTGTACGTTTGGACATATTTTAAAGTTGCTTTCTAGTTGTTCAAAACAAATCGCATGTCAAATGAAACGAAAACACAAAATGGCTGCCATAAGATCTGCACACGATCCTTGATAATCGTTAAAAACATAGATAATAGAACAAAATAATGATAGAAACACGTCCAATAAACGTCACCAGTCGTATGAAAATGTAATGCTCTTCAGTATTTTGTTTGTCAATTTTTCATCGATTATCCAGAGTCTACGTGCAAAACTTATGGCCGCCATATTGTTTTGTTTTTCTTTCGTTCTAACTGAATATCGAGCGGTGTTTTGAACCAAAAAACCGCTTAAAGATAAGTTAACGCAAATAAGCTTGCCCAAGTAGGTAAAAGAATGACTTATCTTGCCTTTGGTAATATTTATCTGTTGTTTATTTGTTTTTGACCTCCTCTTTGTTCGGTTAACTTATTTTCTTCCACCCATTTCTTGCCTTGACTTGACTTTTACGGCTATTATCTATTTCCATTTTTTTTTTAATTCATTCTTTCTGTTTTTCGTTGGCTTTTAATTTCTTTCTCTCTTTCATTCATTATTTTTAACATCTTTTCATTAATTTGTTGCCTCGTCTGTTCCATCGCTTATCCTATTCCCTATCATCCTTCCTTTTCACACACACACACACCCTCTCAGAAGCATCATCACCCATTCCTCATACTCTCGGGATTGAAATGCTTCTTGCCGGGTGTTTTCTTTTGTTTTCATCGCACGTGAAGAGCTACCCTGTTGTCAATTCTCTACCTCGGTAAACTTTGGGTAGTTATAGAAACCCGCTAGGGCCACATCTGTCATCGAGCAACATTCTCTTACTCACCCTGGGACCCAGACGGAATTCCTTGATCCCCGCTTTGATCACGAGCCTTGACTATCTCTCTCCTGGGCTGGCTTCCTTCCCTCTACCGCCCACACTCACCCCCTCCTGCAACCTCCTAGCTGCCATCCACCCCACAGTTCCGTGACAGGTCAAGGAAGAGGGAAAGACTCTCCGTAAACGTCCGCATCAAAAATGAATGATGACTTTGAGACAAAATCCTGTTAATATCCGTCAGGCTCACACACACACACACACACACACACACACACACACACACACACACACACTCTTATTCGTATCAAAAAGGGAAGAAAGGAAAATCACTGGCCGTATACGCCGCCTTATTATTTTTCTTTCGCCGTACTTTATCAACTAGAGGTCATTTAAACGTTTTTTTTACCACACCCCGACCTCTTTTTCAACCTTTGAAACCTCTTCTCGTGTTTCAGAATTGCTTTTTCTACTAAGTTTTCTCAGACTTCCGCTTACACTTAGTTTAGTAGCCGTATTGCCTTTCATTTTTACCCCATGCGAAGTTACTAACCGCCCTTCTCGATCGCCACAACTTTAGTAAGTTAAGGGCTCGGCAAAGAAGGGTAATTTGGGTTTTTTTTGGTGGGGGGGGGGGTTGTGTGTCGAAACCAGAATAAAAATGAATATAGTTTCCCTTTGTAGAACCCTGGTTAAAATATCTGGAAATTTGTATGCTCAAGCCTAGACTACTCGGTTATTTATTTAGGCCCCTTTTCGGTGCCTCCGTATACACTAGTATATATTCATTGAAATAAATCTTGGTTACCAGTAATTTCATATGGAAATTGATGTACATTAAGAAAGGGAGGGTACAGAAAAGGCAACTTCAATAAAACAAATGATTGCTCTCCACTATAAAATAGTACTTAAAGCTACAGAATCGAAAAAGAAGAAAGGCTAATTTAATAAATCTGTTTTTATTAAATATTTTAAGCTACAAAACCGACTTCGAAATCAACTCTCTGCTACTTTTTTCTCATAGAAGAAACGTTGTGAATATTTTCTTACATGCTAGGTGCTCGACTGAGCTTTACTATTGTTCCTCTCCTGTATGACATTTACAGCAAACCCTCGACTAGTTAATAACCACTGTCAGCAATTTCCCTTGCCCTCTATCTGTGCCTAAAACTAAACAAAAACTACATGAGCAGAGTTTCTTTCTTCGAATTGCTTATCTGTGAAACACAATAGCACGGAGCTGCTTTCAAGCTAATTATAACATGGTCGTTTTCAAGTCTTTTTTTTTTTTTTTCGAGGAATATATATCTCTGATGGGTTGTTTGGTCAAGTTCCGCTATTCAACGAAACATGTGTAAGTCGTACTACATTTACAAAAGAATAAAATACTATGAGTGAACAGGTTCTTGCTGAGTCGTCCTCTAATATAAATGAACTTATTCAATTTCCATCATCACGATACCCATTAACCCTTGTCTTTGAATGGCTTCTGGGTCTTGATAAGTGGGGTATCATATGGTTAAAAAATAGAAAGAACAAAATAATGGAGTCAAGAACAAATATGCAATAAATAAATAAACATTACATTTTCTATCATCAAAACTAATTATCACAGTGTCATCTCACCGTCCATCTGATATTTTTTAACCTTTATCCTCGAGTAGCTTTTGGTTTTTAATAACCGATGGTCCGTTAGTACGGAAAAAAAGTCACTTGCTTTACGTTACAAACCAAGCAAAGCATTTACACGAATTTACAAGGCTTATAATTTCTATTGAGGATTGTTTGTAAAAGTCACAAATGGCTAGTTAGAATCAAATCATTTCTGACTCCATTAGCAAGGAACAAACCCCACGGCCAATCTCAACCGCGAGAAATATCGTTGAAATTTAAACGTTTATTTTTTTTTAATGTCATAACTTCCAGTTATAGTGATTTAATGATTATACATCATGATCTATGCATGCGAGCTTAGGTTACCGAATTTTTATTGCAACTTTTAAGTGCTCAACAATAAGAACCGAGTTTCTTAAAGGTACTGACATTATTAGTCCTCACGCGGAAGAGCAGGACACAAAATGTTTTAAATAATAATAATAAAATAACAATAACAACGACTTTCGCTGGCGAGGACTACTATTGACCGTAACCAGTTATACATTCCTTTTGAAAATTTCATCTCTATTTTTCTCGTTATGTACTGAATATTTGTTAATGAAACCTATATGAAATATGTTCCTTATTAAATTTAAAAAAAATTTCTATTCTGAAAGAAGTTTTTAAAAAATTTAATCTAAAAAAGTTATTTTAAAGTTTTTGTTTAAAAAATTCAGATTTTCTCATTATTCAGACCTGTATTACAAAGAGAGGGTTGCAAAAAATGAGTTATGGTATGAGGAGAAATACAAACTGAAACAGAGAATATTCAAACCTGTAATAATACAAAGAGGGGTTACAAAAATGAGTTGTTGTGTGAGGAGAAATACAAACTGAAATACAGAGAAGGGGAGTTTTAAAATATAATCTTAAAAAAATAAGATACAAGTTAGAAAAGCATTTCATCCAAGGCATGAAAATTGTTAAACAAAATGTTTTTACTATAGGCTTTAAAAATAAAGGTACAAGATTCAATTTGAATTTGCTTACAATTTAAAAACATTATCTTTCATCTAGCAATTAATGATATAGATATAAAATTTTCAATGATTTTTTTTAAGTACAACAGAATGTACATTACATAAAATAAATCCAAGGTAATTTTTTGATTCAATTTAAATTAAATTTTTATACCTTATTTTGTAAAATTTATAAAAGTGCACTTTGAAGATAAGTAAATTTCAAATTGAATCTTGTACCTTTTATTTTTAAAGCCTATAGTAAAAACATTTTGTTTAACAATTTTCATGCCTTGGATGGAATGCTTTTCTAACTGTATATATATATATATATACATACAATAATTTACAAACACGTGTTTCACGATTGTATATGTTATAATAAATACGTATTCCTGTTTCTTTGCTTTGCCGGTTAGTTCAAAATAACGTTACATCATATATAATATAAATGATATGACGTCACAGAAGATGATATGGCAGATGACGTCATGTATGGGGAAAAAATTGAAAGATTCGCCGGGTAGTCTGCTAATATATATATATGTGTGTGTAAGTATGTTAAGTGGTTACGCAAACGAAATTAATATTCAGATTTTCGGCAAATAATTACAGTAATTGATAAATTCCTGATCTGAAGGATGTAAGAGTTGTAATTAGAACAAATAATTAGTTAGAGGGAGTTGTTTAAGAGTATAAATATATTAACAAGTATTCAAATAAGTAGCTTGAGGACATCTGGGATTAAGATGTGATTTGATTTGTGGTGTCACTCAACACGCAGACGTAGTAGGAAGCCTTATCTAAACAAATACTAGACAATGTGACAAAACTCACTTTCATATAATTAAATGTCAAAATAATATATGTTTTATGGGGCAACCCTTCATACCAATTGTCACTATCCAGCTCCCCTACTCCCCGGGGAGTTGGTCCCCATTTCCCCTTCACTCCTCACATTAAAAATCGGCCTTGTGCCTAATTTTCTCGGTGGGGGAGCAAATAAATACCTTGCCTTTTTTCTGTTGTTCTTGGCCTTTGGGCCGGGATCAAAGTGTAGTATCTATTCTGCAGATCCTGCGCTTAAGATAATTTGTACCAATCAATGGAGGGGGGAAACCTTCTATACTGGGACAATTATTATTTTTGGTAAACAGAGTGCCCTCTTTTTGCCTACTTTTAGGGGAGCTGGTTTTTCCCCCACATTAAAAACGGCCTTGTGCCTAATTTGCTTTGGTGGGGAAGCAAATAAATACATTACATAATTAGAAAAGAGGGTTTTTAATATGAATGTCAATACACACAAAAGAAAAACAAATTTATAGGAGTATATATATATATATATATATATATATATATATATATATAAGCTGAACGTCTGTGTGTGTCTGCTCACGAATAGGCTCCTATATGGTTGACTATTATAGAAAACTGATCACATATAATAATAGAAGATGTATCGAGACACAGGAATGAGTATGTTTGATCTGGCATAATGATTCATTAAAATTGTGGGGTCTGCACCTGGTCCACAAAGTATGGAAATAAAAAAAATTTAAAAATTAAAAAAACAAACTTTTACAAGTGTTTTTGATATAGATTTACATAAGAATACTTTGATAAGTATGTTTTAACTTAAATAGGGATGGTATAATAAAATTGTGGGGTCTGCGTTCATGCCTAGCCTCCATAGAATGGAAATAGGCACAAACTTTAATAAAGACTTTTCATATCTATCTGCGTAAGTATACTTTGATAATTATGTTTCAGTTTGAAGAAATATGGTATAATAAAATTATGGGGTGTTCGTTCGCTATAGAATAGAAATATGTCACAAATTTTAACAAGGTTTTAATATAGATCCACAGAATATTGTGGTAAGTGTTTCAGTGTGAACAGTTATGGTATAATAAATTATGGAGTTTATCTATTTTATTTTTACTTTCATCATATTTTGCCTTGGTTTTGATACCCCCAAATTCGAAGCTATCTCTTTACAACCCTTCCTTTTCATAACCTATCATCTACCAATATATAAAAGCGAAAATGTATGTATGTATGTATGTATGTATGTATGTACGCTTTTTCTCGATGTCCACAAAAGGCTTCTTTCAGAGAAGCGCTCGCTCGCTTCACAACTTAAAACTTTTTATATCATCTATAAATTGTAATATCTCACACTTAACAACGGAGCTCGCCTGTCTATTTAATTTTATTGATTTTCAAACGTTAATTATTCGACATTCCCCGCATCGGCACGCGTTACATTCGGTTTTCGGTATAAAAAAAAGCGAAACTCGACTCTAATCACTGGCCGAAAGCCAGTGGTCTCTACGGTAGTTTTCATTTCGAGACGAGGGATCGGGTTTTTAAAAACAAACAAACCGATTTATTGACCTCATTAAAAACTGTCCCGCACAAAATGCTAACTGCTGAATACCTATCGCCGTCACGTCAATAAAAAACGCGCACCTGTTTTTTTTCACACTTTACTATTTTCCAACTGCGCGTCGTCAAGGCTTTTTTTTCACGGGCACCTGTTTTTTTTTTTTCACATACACCTACAAACACCCGGGCAACGCCGGGTACCCCTCGCTAGTACTTTAATAAATCAGAGTCCATTTTCTGTAGGCTGCTTTTGAATCCAGTCAACGACGGGTACATTTGTTAGTATATATAATATATATATATATATATATATATATATATATATATATATATATATATATATATATATATATATAGGATGTTTATATTATTAATATTTATTTGTGATTCGCGTTCTAAAATACGAAAAAGAGGAAATGAGATGGTTTATGTTCGAGACGGGATATTGCACCGAACTCACGGGTCTCCAATTAACCACTCAGTTGCAGCCGTCAGTCGAGAGTTCAAGTGTATTCGCTTTCAGATAGATTGGAAATTATAAAATAATAGGTAAAACGATCCGAGTCGAGAACGAGAATGTAATCAATTCTGACTTGTCATTAAATCACGTCTGACGTCATTTCCTCCCGCGGCGTTGATTGGTCACTATTCTTCAATAAAGAAAGACTGTCGAATCAAATGGTCATCTCGATTAGCTTTTGATTTTTTTTTGTTGTTTTTTTTTCTTATTGTTGTTGCTATTGTTGCTAGGCAACATGAGACATTTCTCTCACTTTTTGACATTTCATCTTGAGAGATGAGGTTAACAGGTGTATAGTGAAAATAAATTAATAATAAAAAATACAATTTAAAATGAGAAAATAATTACGATAATTACAATTTAGCCACTTAGTATTTTTGTTGCCTTTATACAATTAGCATAAGAAAGAGATGAGAGCGACCTTGTCTGTCTGTCTGTATGAGAAACGGTCTCCACCATATTACTGTCAATTTTTGTCTACAGACTTGAAACTTTATATATAGGAGATTTGGATACGTGGAACAAATTCGATTTTGTTTGTAGCCGGTAGAACTAGCTGCGAAACGGTCAACATTTAAAATAAATGGAACCTGGCCTGCGTAAGTCGTTTAAGCGTATTATTTCTACGCATGCTAAAATATACATTTATATCTTTAACCACGTTATTTTTTTAAGTTTTATATGCGTATGGACATACACTAAATAAGATATAAGATGATGATTCCGGCTACTGTTCTCATCTTGAACATTATTCGCACAACGTTTCGGCTGATGTAACCTCTGGCTTCTTCAGATGTTTCTTATCGAACTTAATCCCTAAAGAGCAGTACGTAACGGATAAAATACTAGGTACAATTCAGTTATAAGTTACATTCTTTTAGAGGTTGAAGGTTCCATCCTGAATGCGAGCGATACAAAGGATACAATTGCGAATTATTTAAGACTACTACCTGGTCGTGGCTGACAGAACGAGAACATGGATTTAATACAGGGTTCCGTTCTAAATTCTGCACAGATTTTCCTTTTCGGAGTTTAGATGATGTGACGTAATTGTCGGAAAATGGGATTTGAAGAACCAGCGCTCTAGATAAAGAGCACTCTTGCCTGCAAGTAATGCATGGGCGACTTTGTCAGCATTCCCTGATAAGTTCACCTCAGGCGTTTAGTAATAAACTAATCCTTCCTCAAAGGAAGAATGTAAAATCTATGAGGGTGGCATAGTGTTGGCTTTGGGGCTAAGGAAAAGCCCGCGCTTGCTACGATCTTGAGGAATTTATAACGATTATATTTGTGAGCATTCACATGATTTAGGAAGCTCCGTAAACAATAATGGCATTGTGGACTATGAGTTGCAGTGTAGGACAGGTAAGGCCTCAGCAGCATTTAACCAGCTCTGCAAGATCTGAAGAAACAAAACTTTACTCTCAGATCTAAATAATCGTTTTATTACAGCAACGTATTGTCCACACTGTAATTGGAAGCGAAACTTGGCATCTCAGAATCAGCTAGGGAAAGAAATTAAATGCGTTCGATTTTAAGTGCCTTAGAAGAATTCTAGATATCAAATGGAATGATCGAATTAGCAATCAAGAAGTAAGAGATAATACTAACCAGCAGGTAGTATCGTCAATAATTTGCAAACGACGTCCAGACTGGTTCGGGTATAATCCAAGATTATCTTTAGTGAGAACTGCCAACCAAGTGCGTAATGGCCGATGATTAAGAAAGAGAGGAAGACCACAACCGAACTGAAAACAGACAATCGAGAGATTTTATTGCAAAAGAAAGCAGCTGAAGGGACGCTGTGGACTTGGCTTCAGATCAAAAACGATATTATACTTCGCCTTCTTCATGCGTCGCAAAGCGTGAGTCTAATTCACATTACCGATTGCCCAGAGAGCTTAATTTATTTTACAAAGAGTAATGCTTTACGTTAAATGACAACTGTCAAAAACAGTCGGCTATTTAAAAAAGGTGATTTAGATATTAGCATCTGTGTTTCAAAATGTCGGTTTTTAATCATTTACATGCTGAAGTCTGTCAGCAAAGACATCAGTCTTCAAGTTTCTGCGCCTATCCACAGGAAGAGAATCTGGTCGTATTTTAAAAAGCTCCACTCGACGCCATCTTAAATACATCAGCAATTTCTTCCGCCTGTGGTCTCGTATTCTCCCGATCTCTCAGCGCCTCGCAAAACGTACACGTAATTCGATTCGTAAATGCGCCAAAGTACGTGTTCAGTGATAACGGATTTATTACGATCTTTTCGTACCTTCTTTTCTGGGAGATCGACAGATTTGCGGGAGAAAATAATGCTTTCGTAAAAGATCTTTTTATTGCAGACTAGCTTGCTTTCCCGGCTCGTTATTTCTTCGCAAAAATCGTTCAAACATGAATTTAAAATAATAAACATTTCATTGTTTCAAACACGAAATAAAGTCTAATCTATTGATATAGAGTAGCGGGACCTGTGAAGATTCCGCGGCGGCATTTTTCATATGTAATTTATTGCTGCTGGGCGTTCTCTGGACGTACAGTGTAAATGGAGACCACACGATATTATTGTAGCCCTTTTGTTAAAACTGTAAAAGTATATATCTAAGTAATCTTGTTAATGTAGTGTCAGAATGTATCTAGTTATTACGGTTTATTTCTAATATAGGGGTCTGTGACATATTTCCATTGTATGGACATCCGGCGCGGACGGAAACCCCACGATATCATTATACTATCTTTAGACAGACCAGATATTACCTTTGGGTCTTGGTTACAAGACGAAGAAGGCATATTTTAGTTTCACGTACATCCCAAAAGCGACATCATTTTTTTTATTTAATTGCGTATTTATTAAAAAGGAGGATAGAAGGTGGTAATAAACTACGAACATTAAATTAGCATATCTATATAATAATTTAATGTTCGTTGTATGTTATCAAATTCTATCCTCCTTTTTACTAAATAGGATCTCCCGATCGAATAATTTATAATCTGGAAACCATGACGCATGTACGTACGTACGTTAAAGGTATTCCGGTATTAATATGTAGATAAGCATTAAAATTGTCACAATTTCGATATAAAGTATCTTTTTTAATATGACTGTAAAGAAGGGCATAGAAAGAAGAAATCAGCTTCTATTTTCATTTGCTGTTCAGAAATTGATGGCAACTTGGTGAAAATTAAGTCGGACCCTCTAAAAAAAAAAGAGATATTTTGTCTAGAATATAAAACGTTAAAAACGGGCAAAAGTTATAGCCCGTTGACTTAAAATAAGTTCTTTAAACTTAATTGGTGGTTGAATATGGTTAAATTTGTACCTATTTTTGCATTAAATACTAGTCCTTATTAATTTCTAACCGAACATTGAACGGATAGCATAATATGTACTTCACTGCAGCATATACGAACAAAGATCCATACAAAATTTCAGCCAGCTCGGTCGTGTAGTTTCCGAAAAGAAGCGGAACTGACAGAGGGATTAATTGAAATAGAATATTGTAATAGAAAATTGGAGCTGTATTAAAATCATAAAAACCATTGAATTTTAAAAATAATGTCAAATAATAGTTAATTCATGAAATGTCTTTTTTTAAAACTAATATGCTAACCTTGCAACTAATATCGTATAAGTATAAGAAATATATAAAAATGATACGTCTATATTTTAAATGTTTTGGTTATTTCTTTTGTTTGACAGTCTTTTCGAATTATTTAATATTGAATCCAATCATTTCAGTTATTTTTATGCAAATTTTGTATAAGTCCAGTAAAAGAAAACACTCACTATGGTAAATAGTTTGGTTTGGTAGAGTTTTTTTTTTGGGGGGGGGGTAGTTTGGTTTGGTAGGTTTTTTTTGTTTTGTTTTTTATTGGTAAATAGTTTGGTTTGGTTTGGTAGTTGCCTTTTGGTAAATAGTTTGGTTTGGTAGTTGCCTTTTGGTAAATAGTTTGGTTTGGTAGTTGCTTTTTAGTAAATAGTTTGGTTTGATATTTGTTGTTTTTTTTTTAACGGCATATCACCCCTTTTTTAGTTTTTTCATTCCCATCCGGTCATTATAGAAAAAATGTTTTATGCGTCAATTTGTTTATATCTTAAAAAATTCAGTCATGAAGTTTAGTTAACGGTTGCTTTATGGCATATCAACTCTTACTGAATAATTTATTGCCTAATCAAGTAATTTCGGGAAAAAGGCTTTATATTTGAAGTTTTTTACATCTTCAAATATTAATTCATGTTATTGGGTGCTTGTTTTGTGGGAAGAAGTTTTTTATTATTATTTTGCAGAACATGATTGAGTTTTGCAAAAGGGAAAACAAAAATAAAATAACAATAACATCAATTTTTTTTTTTTACTTTTTAGATTAGGAGTCCGATAACTTCAGACAGCCTGATCTGGTAGCACCAAAATTATATAGCGATGACTCGTTAGTAAAAAGATTGGTATTTTTTTAGATTAGGTCCACCTCCACTATTTTTTTTTAAATGACAACTTTTATAGGTGTTCGACTATGCTGAATACGAAAATTGCATTGAAAATTTGCAGAAATAATTAGTTATCGAGATATACAAAGTTGTATTATGCGTTGTATTTTTTGGTAGCCATCTTTTTTACGCGCATGCAGTGTCAGTCATAGATAAATATATCTGTTTATGGCGCGCGCACGCGCGTAAAAAATGGCCGACAAAGAATACAATGCATAATACAACTTTTTATATCTCGATAACTACTTATTTCTGCAAAATTTCAATGCGATTTTCGTATTAAGCATAACCGAAAACCTTTACAAGTCGTCATTTAAAAGAAAATTGTTGAGGTGGACCTAATCTGAAAAGTTACCAAAAGATTTTTAAAGCATGATAGAAGACTGACGGACAAAATCTCTTAAGAAGCTGCTTGGACGAATGCAAACAATTTTTCTTTGTTTTCCTTTTCTCGTTAAAATTCTATTGTTATTTGGGGAGAGGGGAGGCATTGCTTTTATTATTACACAACTTGTTTTTTCTTCTCCTGTTTATTATACCTAACGCAACGTTTATTACCTCATCTGACCGAAAGTGCGTGATTTCACCTGCATGTACACTAGATGACTCCCAAATAAAACTATTTTTTTAGACCATCGGGCAATTGGGACGTGGTTATAAAAACAAATAAGAACAGGGAAAATTTTTGTGACGATAAAATTCTTCTTTTCGTTTACTCTTGTTAATCCCAAACAAGCGATATTGCAACTTGAAACGTAAGGGGCTCCTATTTAGGATCGTTTCGAACAGAGGACTGCGGTGAGTTGAGCAGTGAGATGTCTATTCACTTTACATTTAAACTTCCGCAGGTAAATACAATCAGGAAAGCAGGGAATAGAAATGAAACTCCAAAGTCCGAGGGAAGGAACTGTTAGAGTAGAAGGCGTTTTGGCATCTAGGGAACTCACCAGTGAAGGGGTGATATTTTGCTGTGTGTCTGGTTAATCTATGTACTTCGAGGGGGACACAAGTGCTACTAGTTCATCATGATACGTTCCATTAAAGTATTTGTAATACAGACAGGGATGCAACACTGCGGCGAGGAGACAGAGGTTGGAGTTTGGCCGATAGTGCGAGACGTATTAGTTTTGAGATTTTTTTTTTTTTTTACTCTGTAAGAGGAAGAGAATAGTAATAGATGCACCAGATGTGACAGCAATATTGGATAGATGGGTACTGTGAGTGATAAAGTATTCTATCTTTAACGTATCCTTCAAGTCTAATGTAAACAAGTTCTTTGTTTAAATAATTAAATTATACCCAATCTCCACCATTAGTAATTACGATAATATCACTTTACGTTCATTAACCATTTTGCTCGAGTGGCCTTCAGGTCTTGATACGTCCTTGTAAAAAAAAAATATATTTGTTAGTACCAAAATCTATGAAAATGTCATAATGAATAAAATCTGTTAAGGGACATAAAATAAGACCCAAATCAAATTCGCTACCGTAATTATATATGCTCGTACCTAATACTACTCTTGAATCTTGAGTCGAAAGCGAAGCACAAGGTGCATTAAGTAAGTTTCCAGACTTTTTCATATGGGTACTTTTATTGATAGTACAAACAGGAAACTCAAGTCCCCTTCAAAGTAATCTCCTGAGGCTGTAATTCACTTTCTGTACCATTCCAATAACTTCTGGAAGGACCCAAAGAAGTCCTCTTGTGTGCGCGTGTCAATGACCCTTGTCACAGCTTCTTTCATCTCAGTTGTCTCATAATGACAGCCTCTAAAGTTTTTTTTTTTGACCTTAGAGAATAATCAAAAGTCACAGAGCAAGATCTCGACTATAATTAGAGCGAGGAACTGTCGATGTCAATTTTGGTCCAGTAGTCTGTCACAAGGATGGAACTGTAGACTAGTGCATTGTCGCGCAAATTTTCCGCATCTTCAATTCCTCATGAATAATTGCGTGTACAGTTCTCACACAGACATCAAACTGTGCACTTATTGTCTCTATAGACACACGACGGTTCTTATCCAGGAAATTCTTTATTTGGCCAATCAACTCTGGTGTTCTGACTTCATTACTCCGCCCACACCTCCCATCATCCCTCACAGACTCTCTGCCTTCCTCAACTCAACTTCTGTCACACAAAAACTGATGTTCGATTCATGTAAGATGGTCCAAAAGCAGTCTAAAGTATTCTATACGTTTCTGTGGCATTTTTCCATTTTATTGCCTATAGTTCTTCTAACGAGTCCTCACGTCCAGATTGCATTTTTGAAATTCACCAGCTATGGCAATCAAGCTTTCGTGGGGTGTATTCTAATTCCTTCTGTAGCTGTCCATATGAGCCTGAAATCATGAAAATTAATAATCTCATAAAATGTATATCAGTAACTTACTGAATTTTCATGAGGCTATGACAATTTTAAATGCCTGTACAAAAAAAAGTGTGGAAATTTATTGAAGGCACCTCATAGCTTCGAAATAGTTTAGTTAATCTATATAGATCTCTCTAATTAATAAAGTTTTCTAAATTTTGACCTGTGGATTGATTATTGATTTTATTTGGTCGTGGCGTAAAGATAATGTACTAAGTAAAAAAAAATCAGTTCTAATTGACATTATTTTTAACATTTAAGGATTAATTCTCAGGGGGACAATATAAAGAATACAGCTGCGAATTACTTAAAACTTCTACTAGGTTATGGCTGACGGAACGAGAGTATGCTACCCCTGTAGGTTAAATAAAGGGCCCCGTTCGAAATTCTGCATAGATTCCAAAGTTTTGCAGGATACACGTGAAGAAGGGCAGAGGGAATAACACAAGATGAGAACAACAGTTCGAATAATTCAAATCATATAATAAGGTTTTCAGTTTGAAATTCTCATAAGCGAAAGTGGTTTAACAGTTCAAAAGAGATTGGAGAGCACAACGATCAAAAGTGACAACGCCCTAGATCAGGAAAAAGTCTCAACTTTTGTAAACAGCACAACGTTTGTTTTTTGTTTTTTGTTTTTTTTTTTGTTTTTTGTTTTTTTGTTTTATTTATTCGGTTGCGTAAGCAAATAATGATGGATTAATTTCATGAAAGTGTTGAACAATTAGATTCTCTGCATCTGTTAGATAAAAAAAAAATGGTGCCAATAGAAGTTGTACGGGCTTCTCTAATTATTGCTTTTTTTATCGGACTTGATAAGAAAGAAGATAAGTTATTATTGGGTTTTGTTTTTAAACGGTTGTTATTATTATTATTGGCTCACAAGGAGCTTTCATACAGGTCATCAAAGATCTCTCCTTGACAACAGCCTGTGGTGTTCCCTGGAAGCTGAATGACAAGTCTCCCCAGGTTTCCAGTACTCTCCACCTCTTTCGATAACATTTGCAAATAAATTTGCATTATCGCACCAGTTGCGATAATGCAAATTTATTTCTCGTTGGAAGCGGCTATTCGTCTTCACTGGAATAAGCCTCCCCAAGATACCAGTTCTCTTCTCATTTATCTGGCGATTATTATTATTATTTACTTACTAGGTGTAGTCGCACAAGTCATCATCAAAGATGTCTCTAGAGTTTTTAGTGACAACAAGTCTCCCCAGATTTACAGTCCTCTTCACCTCTTTCGATAACCTTCGCAGATGAATTTGCTTTATTGCAACAGCCGGTTACCATTGATTTGTCGTTGGCTGCGATCGTTGGTCCTCATTAGAATAAGCCTCCCCAAGGTCTCAGTCCTCTTTGCACTCATCCAGCGGAGGTTTGGCTAGTGCTTTCTCTTCTCGGTCTTTTATATCCTCCGTGACCCTTCTCTTGATTATTTGGTGTGGCGTCAGTTTATGGTGACACGCATGCACAAGGGGGAAAGATAAGGGGAAGGCAGGGACACAGGAGGGTTAAGTTAGAATTATACGGTGTTAGTTTTTATGATTCTATGAGATGTTCTTTAATGTTTACGTCTATAGCAGTTTTTTGTATGTCCAGCTTGTGTTTGGAGCTCATGTGTGCTAGTTCCACATTCAAGGGTTTTCCTTAATATTTCAGCCGATTTCATTATTATTATTATTATTATTATTATTATTATTATTATTATTATTATTATTGCTGCTGCTGTAGTTGTCAATCTAAATTTATCTTGTCTGAATGTAGTAAAATAAAGTTAAAAAGGCAGAAGCTTAGCAATTTGCTGACTCATTATTTTCTTCCCTAACACATTGTTCGACATTCTAAATGTTTGGTCTAATGAAAAATAAGTGGAAGGGAGGGGGTAGAAAAGATGATGAAGAAGATTATGAGAGGGAAGAAAATGATAAAAGGGAAAAAGAGAAGAAGAGAAAAAGAGTTGGGTAAAGAGAAAGAGGGGTTAAAGCAAGTTAAAGGGTGGTGGAAGAAGAAGAAGAAGAAGAAGAAGAAGAAGATAATAGAAGAGAAGGGGAGGGGAATGATAAACATAAGGACCAGGAGACAGGAAGGTAGGAACGGAGAAGGAAAACGAAAGAAAGGAAGAAACAAGAGAAAAGGGAGGGAGAAGATAAAAGATAATGACTAACAGAAGGAAAGGGGGGAAAGACAGAAACAAACAAACAAACAAATCTCTGCAAAATAAAAACAAATAATAACCGAAAAATAAAAAAATTGATTGCAATAATTCGCAGAAAAATCGAACTTTGTGATTTATGCTATCGTTTTAGACGTGGGAAGGATGTGTTTTGGGGTGAGGTGAGATCGCAATTGTTTGTCTGTTAGTTTTTGTTTGTTTTTGTTGTTTTTCATTAGATCTTTTGTATTGTTTTCTCCGGTTTTTATTTTTGTTTTATTTTTTGCTAGCATTAATTTTCTTTGTTCTTTTTTCGTCTATCAAAAATCACTAATAAAAGATGGCGATTAATATATATAATTGACAATTTCCTTTCTTGCGGTAATAAGATATAAAAATAAATAAAACAAAAAAAGGAAGCAGACGAAATATCGAAAAAAAATGGCCGACCGGATGCTGTTCGATTTTATAACCGGTTAAAAATAGATTCATGAGAATAGTTATTCCTCTTTTACGATTTAGCCACATTTTTAATGAAAAATAAAAACTTCATATAAAAAAATGGTGGATCTTTTAAGAATCAAAAACTAGGTCGATTGCTTCTTGGTTTGTGCAATGCTCGGTGTTTCCCAACGATTGAAATAATCAGTAAATTAAATAATGAAACAGCTTCCCATAATTCATTAACTTCCTTGCGTCGCTTCGTTCGCATGGCTCGTATTGCGCCGCCGGTTTGATTCGACCTTCACCTCGTTACATTACTGCATTCTCTGCAATTTTTTCGACAAATAGAGAGATATTCTGTTTCGTCATTTTCTCTTTGTGCACAGCGATAGCTGTTCAATATTTTCCCCGTAAAACCATTTTCCATTCTCTCTATCTCTCTCTTTCATATATATATATATATATATATATATAACACAGGAAATGGATTGTCCTTAATTCGCGAAGTTTCGAAAGAAATACTTTTCTTTCTCATCAGAGTGAGAGGGGAATTAGCAAGATGCGGAATCAGATGTTGCTTATAAATCAATTGGGGGGGGAATAAAATCCGATGAACGTGGGCAATACTCGATACTTCCTCTTCGTCCTAACTATCTGTTTCGTAGGTGACTATCAAGATATGCTCTTACGTCACGATATAGTGAGGAAGTGCTCCATCCTGCTGGAAGTGTTATTCTTTATTCCTAAGCATCGCTTGGGAACGTGGTATAGCGTATTCATGTAGCAAATTGAGATAATTTAAAGAATGTATACATTTTATTGGGACACCATATATATATATATATATATATATATTATTTTTAAAATATAATTCTCCACTGACACGTGTTTCGTCGTCTACGACTCATCAGAGTGGCTGAATCTAGCGAATTCGTTCAAAGGGGAAAGTATTCCCAACTCGCATTTGGGTAAAAATGCACTTTCGTATAAATAATTAAATTCGTTCAAAGAGTATCGCTAATAAAAACAAATAAAAGCATATATATATATATATATATATATATATATATATATATATATATATATATATATATATATATATAAGGGATGGGACGATTTCAATATTTTTTCCGATTCCGTTACAATTACCGATTCCGTATTAAATTCCCGATTCCGATTCTTTATAAATATTTAACTATAAAGTTATTTTTCACCATTACCGTAAAAACACATGTAAAATATGCAGATGTTTTATCAAACGTAAAGATACACTTGTGAGGGATGATCTATCGATTTTAGTTTTATTAATAGTTTAAAATCAATCGATATTCATTATTTTAGTATTAATATCAGCAGTAGTAAGAATTTTCTTTACAGAAAATCAAATAAAAAAAACTAATTAAAAGAATAGACTTTTTCCGCTTGACCATGTCTAATTATCCAATCAAATGCATTGTAGAAACCGGGAGTCAGAAAAAGCAGACAATCTTGACTATAACCAATTACACTTTACTGACCCTTTTTGAATCAGACAAAACATAGTTTGTAATCTAACCCAAGCTCAATGGGTGACTCAAAGGTTCACATTTTTCTAATATAACTATGTTGTTACATCACTTCAACTCTGAATGTGTATTGCTTCTTTAATCAACACAGCGAATCAGAATTTCACCATGATATCCTATTAAAGGTTTGTAACCCGAGGTATTGTTTGGGCGTTTTTACTAAGACCTGACGCTCTTTGAACTCTTTATTTTATTTATTTTTTTTTTTTTTTTCGAATAAACATTTCACATTCTGATAGTTAACAGATACTTTTATTTCATACTAGCGGGGGTTGGGCTGGCCAGGTCGTAAAATACACTTAAATATATTTTAATTCATGCAGATTTCGCGTATTTATTTTTACAGAGCCAATTCTCTATTGAATATTACATTGTACCTAATATATAGTACAACAGTTTTTCAACATGTTTTTTAATGACTTCACGCATTCGCTCTTTATTTCTTCTAAATTTTTGTTCAGGAAGCCAGTATCTTCAGACGGTCTGAGCTGGTAGCACATGGGTTCGATGTTTTATCCTTGATCTTTGAGGGTTAAATGGAACAGATGGCCAGAACCATGTGTTGTGGACATTGTTTAATATATATGTCAATTATTTAGACTCAGCTGATGCAAGTGCTCGACTGAACTCCAATCTATGCTCGCCCTTAAGCTTTCACAAATACACTCGACTAGCTACAACCATTATATATGATTTCCCCCCACTATCTGTGCATCAATCTAAACGCAGATTCCATGAACAAAGCTTCTTTCCCAGGATTGCTCGTCTTTGGAACGCTGTTTCCCTGGCTTGCTCCCCGCTTGCATACAACATAGTAGCCTTCAAACCCGATGTAAACAAGTTCTTGTTGAGCCTTCCGCATAAATAATCAAATTATACCCAATTTACACTATTAACAATTACTACACTACCGCCTTACATTCATTAACCATTATCCTCGAGTGGCCTTCAAGCCTTGATAAGTGGGGATTCTTCAAACCATCAATTGTTTTTTACTTCAGAGTCACCACTTATCAAGGCCTGAAGGCCACTCGAGGACAATCAACAGAGATGTCTATCAGGCATATGTATACAGTGTGATGATTCAGGGAAGTGAAATCTGGCCAGTGAGGGTTGAAGGCATGTGTTGCATGGAGAAATTATATGATGATGATATTATTGATGTGTAATGCGAGCCTTAAAGAGCGGCTTGGATTTGATGATCTCAAATGAAGATTGAATCTGCATAGTATAAGGGAGTGCGCAAGAGTAGATACCGGTGGTATGGCATCGTTGAAAGAATAGATGGGAGTTCTTGGGTTAGTATACGTAGAAGAGTCAAGTTGACAGGTTTAGATCACAGTTAAAGAAAACAAAAGAGAGGAAATTATATAAAACTGAGGGAATGGAGGATAAATATAGACTTGTACAGAGATAAGATACTTTGGAAGTCAATTTTTAATGCCGTCAAACGCATGCCGGCATGTAAAAAGGACTTTAAACCAAATATGGTGACGATATTCAGGAGGTCCTTCAGAAATTTGGAATTTATTCCCAATTTACACAAGGAAACAGTTTATTTTTTACATTAGAAATTTGTGTTCTAAATTTGTCTGGATTAGACCAGAAATCTCCATGTTCTATAGAAATCACGACCCAATTAAGATATTCTATTAGTTTCGTAGGGATTGCATTACAGGATGCATCTGGAAAATGCATCAGGGGAAGAAATAAGAAATATCCGGGTCGAGATGGAAAGTGTTTTTTTTTTATTTTTATTTTTTTTATTATTTTTTTATTTTTTACCCCCACCTCAAAAACACCATGGAACGGACCTAATAACCTAATGATATCCGTATCCCAACTTAAAAATGACCTCCCAAAACTCAGGATGCTTTTAAGTATTTGTTTGTTTGTTTTTCTGTGAGGAAGCTCTTTTACGAAGCAGATGTGATATATATATATATATATAGAGAGAGAGAGAGAGAGAGAATGCAAGAAACCTGACTGCAATTTTTGTTATGAACTGTTTAAACTACTTTGTGGCAACCTCTGGCCACTCTCTCGTCGTCTATCTATCCAATTTTTGGGTTTTTTTTTGTTTTTTTTTATATTTTCCCGTTTAACACCCTCCTGTCCCGCTCTGTCACTCTCCATCTATACATCCGTGTTTGTTTGTTTTTTTTGTTTTCGTTTGCTTTTTCATGGTTTATTTTGCTGATGTATGCATAGCGTGGGTTGAGGAGTGGGTTATTTTAAGGATTTGGTTCTATGTCCCCTATTCTCAATGATCCGTCTCGATGGAGATCCGCCGAGAGACGTCCATACATCAATTCCCATCTTTTCCACTCCTACAATCCCTTTAAGGATCCATTCGCGATTCTGGTCCCCTGAACTCAACGTGATCATTTTCTCCCTTTTTCCCCCCGGACGCATATTTTAAGGGGAAAGTTTAAGTGAACGGAACCACAATCCATTAGTATGTCAACCTTGACCAGGCACAGGTGCTCAGTGAGAGGCGTTAAAATCATCTTTTTTTCTAAGTGCGTGGATGCTGATTTGGAGGGAGGGAGTCACGTTCAATATTTACCGACACCGAAAATGTTTGCCATTCCATATGCCTTGATGATATTACATATTCAGCGATAATACCCTTACTTCGTCCCAAGAGACCTGAAGAGGATTGAACCGATATGGAGGTGGGGGTGCAGATGAGGACACTTTTGTCCGACTGAGAAACTAAATATGAGAACGTAATAATTAAGGGGAAAGTTTAAGTGAACGGAACCACAATCCATTAGTAGATAAATTTTGGTTTGTTTTAACAACTTTTAACACGTGGTTTTTTTGGGGTTTTTTTTTTTCAAAACAAACCGTGTGTTCACGGTTTAGTTAAAACGAAAACAAAATGACTGACATAAACATTGCAGAAGGACCCTTGATAATCACTGAAAAATCGAAACTTAAACGAAATACTGGCAGAAATACAGCCAATAAATGTCACCAATCGTGCGAATATGTAATGTTCCACAAGGATGTTTAATTTTCGAGTTTTTAGTGATTATCAAGGGTCCTCATGCAATGCTTATGTTAGTCATTTATTTTTGTTTGTTTGTTTTCATCTTTTAAACCACAAAATGCTTTAAAATACATTAAAGCACAAATAGACGGAGAGATTGTGCATATTTCTTTTTTTTTTTTACTTTTGAAAATGAGGTATTCCCCGAAATTTTGGAAACTTTACATCATATTACAATACTGGTGCGTCGCATAATGTTGGTAAATAAACATTGAATAATAGAAAATTATTAAAATAATTCAATATTGTCGTTATTCCTTTTACGTTACCCAATGATATATTGATGTACTCCTTAAAAACTACATTGTAATAGCCTTTAAACACAACTCCTTTTACACTATATACAATGCTTCAGGCAAACTACCAACATCATCCTCAGAAATAGACTGATTCGGATAAGGAGAATAATTACTTCTTATTACCTTTGGTAACATTTCTTTGTTTCATGTTTTACCCCTTTTTTGCTATGTTAGCTACACATAGGGTAATCCATCGAGTAAATGTATTTTTTTTCTTTTTGACGAGTGGGAGTGATTGCTGAGGTGAAAGTGGTAGATCAGTGTTTGAACGAATTCAAATTCTTCAGTTACCTTTAAAAACAAAAGTAAGAGAGTTATCTCCCCTCTAATTTACGAGAGTTATTTCCCGTTTAATTTTCATAAACTAAAGAGTATGTGTGTGACACTTCCATAAATCCAACATGTGATCAACTTTCAGGAAAATCGTAAGAAGTTAGAATATTCGATGTATAATAGAATAGTGTGTGACTAAACTTTTCACACGCCAAAATTTTTTAACTCGGTAACGTATGACACATTGTACTAGAAAAAGATGTCTATGACAACGGAGATGTATTTATTGCAATTCTTTGTGTTTTCGTTTATATTTAATTTGTTCTTTTCTGTGTTGCTATAGAAAAACTTGAATCTAAAAATTTATTATACAAAAGGTGTTTATTCTCTTTTCTGTTCTTTTGTATTTTCAGATATAACATGTTACAAAGACACAGGAATGACCTACAAAGGTCACTTCAATTTTACCAAATCCAAGTACCCGTGTCAGAATTGGAATTCACAAACGCCTCACCAGCATCAATTCAATATTGCAAATTATACCCAGCTAGGTAAGTCGATGGAGAAAAGAAAAATTATCAACGAAAAAATAACTGTATAAAACAATTACCGGCAGGTTGGTTGCATTATACATTCTTGGAGTTTGGCCCCATTCATTCTACATTTCAGGTTATCATGATCAAGCGTTCGATAGTCACCTATGCTATATATATACATATATATATATAGAGAGAGAGCGCGATATATATATATATGTATAGAGAGAGAGAGAGAGCGATATATATATAGAGAGAGAGCGATATATATATATATAGAGAGAGCGATATATATATATATAGAGAGAGAGAGCGATATATATATATAGAGAGAGAGCGATATATATATATATAGAGAGAGAGCGATATATATATATAGAGAGAGAGCGATATATATATATATAGAGAGAGAGAGCGATATATATATATAGAGAGAGAGAGCGATATATATATATATAGAGAGAGCGATATATATATATAGAGAGAGAGAGCGATATATATATATATATATATATATATATATAGATAGAGAGAGAGAGATTAATCTGACAAACTCAATATTCCCTGGCAGAAGCAAAAATAATTTCACAATTACAAAACCATACCTTTAAACTCAAATGTTATTCAGTTATAACATCAAAGAAAGGGTATTGGTCCAGGTATAGTCCTTGCAAAACGGTGGGTCAGTTTTGCCTCCCAAATTGGGAGCCAGTAGTTAACTCCTTTTGTTGGAGTGGTAGCGTGGTTTTCCTTCGAAAATGTCCATGATAATTGATGGTGTTCTCGGCAAGAGTTCAGATGCCTTTAATGTAGCATAAATCGAGTCCCTTGGAACTCTAATTGAATTGAGAAAAGTTCAAACATTTAGGTGATATAAACATGATGAAAATGTTCAAATGATGCCCTCCTCTAATTGCCTCTTCGGCACAATATAAAGGTGTCTCTACCTGTAGAGATTTCAAGTCCTTTTTCAACAAACATTTAGGTGATATAACATGAAGAAATTGTTGCGGCTCCGTTCTCGATAAGACATTCTTCTCGGAGCCGACTTTTGGGGAGTCTCGCTCTTGTCGGAGGTTTTCGTAGATTGAAAAACAAATGGATGTTTATAAAAAAGGTGTCAAGTAATTATCTTGGCCCATACAATTAACCAATCACAGACTGCCTACAAGAAATATGCGTAGGCTGCTTAAAACATGAAAATGACCTTGTAACTGGAATTTCTCACCACACACACACACACATATATATATATATATATATATATATATATATATATATATATATATATATATATATATATATATATATACTAGCCTCCCTCTCTCTCTCTCTCTCTCTCTCTCTCTCTCTCGACCTTTTCTCTAACTTATCTGATGACAAGATGTCACTCATTCTAAAATAGGTATCTCTTTATGCGAGGTGTATGCACAACTCAAGTTTCATGTGCTGTATGCAAATGACCGAACTGTGTACGAGGTGACGTCACGGCAAGGAAGAAGGAAAAGTATTATAAAAACAACCTGTGCGCAGATCGATGATTACATTCAGGAGGACAGAGATAGACGTGTGACACACGTGTGGGCTGAGAGCTACAGGCAAAGACGCAAAACATGGCCGAATAGGAGAATACATAGAAGCAAATGTTCTACTGTTCAACTGAAAATAAAGGAATCGAATTCTTTCTTTTTCATATGCAGAAAGATACAGAAGAATATTATCGAAAGTAAAGGTCAGAAATTGAATGCTACTAAAGTGCTATTCAGTGGTTTTAGTGTTGGAAACCACTCACCCCCAAAACCCAAGCCCTAACCATAAACATCAACCATAAACCCAAGCCCAAGTCCTACAACCTCAAAACTTAAACCCTCAAACTTCAGAAAGTCTTTTTTTTTATTCTAATCACGTTTTCCTCGAACTGCTAGTCTTTAGTGTACTTGTGCACTTATTGAATCGTGCTAAAATAATGACGTCATTATTTCGAAAGACATTCTTAACATTAGGAGAGAAGGGTGTTTTGTCACTATTCTGTACTTTCACCTAACAATTTAATAATAAAAAAAGAGACCGTAAAAGTTTAATTTAACTTGAAAATATTGTATAAAAAATAGTGCAGTTTAATAAGTACACAAGCACCGCCTTTTTGAATACTTTCCATTTTTCCAAACGTACCAACATGCAAAAATTTAAATTTTCTTTTTTTTGTTGTTTGTTTGTTTTTTTACTTGAGAGTCACCACTTATCAAGGCCCGAAAGCCAATCGAGGATAACGGTTAATGAATGTAAGATGATAGTTTAGTAATCATTAATGGTGTAAATTGCGTAGAATTTGATTATTTTGGGAGGCGGCTCAACAAGAACTTGTTGACATTGGATTTGAAGGCTACATGTTGTAATCAGTTGGGAAGCAGGCTAGCGGAACAGTGTGCTACATGCGGGTAGTTTTGGGAAAGATTTGTTCATATAATCACTGTGAATAAACATCTTGCTCCACAAATCTCTATTCAGAATGCCTCTATGAATATGATCCCTATTTATCAGTAGCCCCTTACATGCCATTGATAATATTTCTTATATGAAGTAAATAAATACAATAAAAAAACAAGTAAAAAAAAGTGTTGCACAGTTTGTATGAAGAAATGTACAGAAATATCTTTTATTATTATGGTGATGGTGGAATGATGGTGATTTATTCTTTAAAAAGGAGTTTTAAAAATATACTTATTACTAACCCTGAGTCTGAGTGATAAGCGCATCTAGTTACAACTAAGGTAATTCATTTTTACTATATTTCAAGTTAAAAATAAACAGTAATCTCCAAAAATCGATGCCGTCTTTTATTTTTTTTTCAACAATTGACGCCATCTTTTTTTTTTGTTTGTTTCAACAATTGACGCCATCATTTTTTTTTTTTTTTTTCAACAATTGACTCCATCTTTTTTTTGTTTTGGTTTCAACAATGGACGCCATCTTTGCTTTTTTTTTTTTTTGGTTTCAACAATTGACGCCATCATTTTTTTTTTTTTTTTTTGGTTTCAACAATTGACGCCGTCTTTTTTTTCAACAGTTGACGCCATCTTTTTTTTTCAACAATTGACGCCATCTATTTTTGTAGTTGTTTCAACAATTGACGCCATCTTTTTTTGTTGTTGTTTCAACAATTGACACCATCTTTTTTTTTCAACAATTGACGCCATCTATTTTTGTTGTTATTGTTTCAAAAATTGACGCCATCTTTTTTTTTTGTTGTTGTTTCAGCAAGTCAAATTAACGATAACCTATTCAGAGATAATAAATTTCCCAATTAGTTTTTGTTTTTATGTTCTAATGGGTTAGCGCTTAATAAGGCTCGAGAGCTACTCGATGACGACTGTTAATTAGTATCAGATGGATGGTGAGACAAAACTCGGCAGAACATGATTATCAAACAGGACGGCTCAACAAGAATTAGTTTACACTGGACTTGAAAATGACCGTGTTCTAGTTTGCTGGGAAGCAGCCATGCGGTATTGTGTTCTACAGATTGGTAATTTTGGGAAACAAGCTTCTTTCATGGAATTTCTGTTGAGATTGTGGTAGACAGCTGGAAAAAGAAAAGTATTTACAATGGTTGTAACTAGACGTGTTTCTGCAGTAGGTAATTAATGGGGGAAACAATAGATTGAAAGTTAATTGAGCAATTATTATAAAAACACTATGATAAAGTAGAGAACGACTAGCTACCTCTCTTTTGTAGGGAAAACAAAAGGACATTACTAGATTTCGCACTCTGTCAAGGCAGAAAATGTGCTCAAAGCAGCACCTTTCAAGATTTGGCTTAACTAATCCATCTAAGGGCATATTTGACTATTAGCTGTATTTTTCGATTTTTCGGCTCTTATCTATATAACAAGATTACCGATTTGCTTTATCTTAAATATGAATGTTTTTGAACGAATAGACAGAGAAACAGCTGATTATGTTTTCATGTTTATTGGCAAAAAGGCGACAGATTGTGAAAAAAAAAATAAAGATGGCCGCTCAAAATTTGTTCAAAATGGATTCGCTGTAAAATGATCGCTCCATTTATTTTTTCTTGTTTCTTTGCACTTAGACAGAGTGGAATTAAATACCGACCCAAATTCTTGCAAATTAGTGTCATATCCGCTATTTGTTAATTCCTTATTAGAAGTGAAGTTTAGTTGCGAAGGTAATGATGACTTCCATTTTTGTTCCATCCGAACAGATCAGAGGAGATTATAAATTACATTGTTAAAATAATACCACTATTTTTATTCCGCCCAAACAGATCAGAGAGGATTGCCAATTGCATTATTAAAAGTAATGCCTCCTATTTTTATTCCGTTTGAATGAATCAGAAGGATCGCAAATTGCATTATTATCATGATCTGATCTGAAAGTTCCATCTCTCTGTTGCAGATATTAACGGAGTGGTACTGTCATGGACGTGCGTCAAAAGGAGAAATACGTCATTGAATTCTTACATGCAGAAAAAAATTGAACCAATAAACATTTACAGGCGCAGTTGATGTCAGCAGAGTCATGAGATAGGTTCATCGATTTCAAAGTAGTGACAAAAATGCAAGGGACATGGCGTGCTCTAGATTTTTACGACCGAAACATCATTCATCGCTGGCAAAATGGCATTGAGAATGGTCGTAACTATGTAGAAAAATGAACACTGAAGCACAAAAGGTCGCACGTTTTAATGGTACCACTCTCATCTTTGTAGCTTTTCAACGTTTAAGATTTTGAGTTACAAAATAGGAGGTATATGAAGAAAAAAGGGTTTATATAGTCAACTGTTTTTTAGTTACTTATTTAAATATGAAAATACATTAATTTATACTAGCAGTTCAACCCGGCTTTGTACTGTTCATAACGTTATGTGCATATATATATATATATATATATATATATTAAAAAGTTTGACTCATGTCCAGATAACCTACATCTAAAATTTCAAGTGTTTAAATCCCAAATTAGCGGAGGAGTTTGGTAGAGTCTGCAAAAGTAAACTCTTTCAACTTTGACTTCTTTGCAGCCAAATTTTCGGCCAGAAACTGATTAAAAAAAACTTGCTGCATGTCTGAATACCCTTTATATAAAATTTCAAATGTTTAGACTCAAAATTGGCTAAGAGGTCAATTTTTTTTTAACTTTGACATCAATTTTGACCTCTTAACATTCATTGTTTTGGGCTCAAATCAAATTAATAAGTTTGATCCATGTCCAAGGAACCTACATCTAAAACTTCAAGTGTATAGATCCAAAATTTGCGGAGGAGCTTGGTAGAGTTTTAAAAAGTCAAATCTTTGAACTTTGACCCCTTGACAGCCAAATTCTTGTCCTAAAACCGATTAAAAAGATTTTCTCAAATCTTAATACTCCTTATGTTAAATCTCGAGTCTGTAGACTAAAAATTGACAAAGAGTAATTTGGTAGGGAAATGTAGACACACAGAAAGACAGACACACACAGACAATTTCACTTTTATAGATATAGATTTCCCGCTCTTTATTCATGATATACTTTAAGAATTCTTATTTCAAAATGAATGGTCCTGCCAGATCAGGCTCTCTGAAGATGCCAACATGCTGACCTAAAATACACCAACTATTGATGTTGTTTGCTGTTTTTCTCCCCTTTGCAAAATTCAATCACGTTTTACAAAGTCAAAACAAAAACAGTTTACCTCTACAAAACAACAAAAACCAAACACCAGGAATATAAAGAATTTGAAGCAGAAACACTTTTCTTCTGAATTACTGGATTCGGCATGCAAAAAAAAAAACATAAATAATAAATAAATAAATAAAAACAGAAACAGCTTAAAAAAATTTTTTAAATTACATATAAGTAAAATTAATTCAGCAAACAGAAGAAATTTGCATCACTTACGTCATTTTATAAATATCAAAATAAGGATATAATGCTTCTTTACCTAATACCTAGAATTATTTTTCTAATTTTAATAATACTTTACGTTAAAGTTACACCGGTGTAACGTAAAATATTCTCCTGTAAAAATTCTATTTACCCATAAAAGAATAAAGACTATTTGTAAGATAGTTTGTTTTTTTTTTTTTTCGATTTTCGACACTTATGTTTTGTACAGAAATTCATCCGATATCTGAGAACTCTGCCAGACATATAAATTATCTTTGTGTGAAATTTGAAAACGATAAGCTCGGTCGTTTTAGAACATATGATAGAACTCATACATACACATAAGTGATTTTATATAATAGTAGACACACACACACACACACACACACACATATATATATATATATATATATATATATATATATATATATATATATATATATATATATATATTAAAAACAATATATATGCCGCTCCCCATGTGGGGTACCAAATTGGTGAAAGGGAAAATTATTCCCAACTCGCATTTAGGCAAAAATGCACTTTCGTAAATAATTGAATTCATTCGAAACGCAACGCAAAAACGAAAACAAATAACATCAATATATATATATATATATATATATATATATATATATATATAAACTACTTCATTTAATCACATAAATTAATATACGAAATTATAAATTTATGCGAAAACTTTAAGTATTTACTTCAACAGTGCTCAATACGTAGGTAGTTAGTTATAAAATATATATGGCGATTAAGCTACACAGAATATTCCGCGTTTTATCCACGCTAGGATTCATCAGGCTTATATATATATACACGCACATATATAAACCTTCTTTGCAGTTTCCTTTACCATTTCTTGTCCATCTATAAGTCTTACACGCTCTATCGCGTCCTCTCAAAAAGATAAAAGAAAAAATCTGCTTCGTTTCAAAATCAAATCTTTTACGTCCCCCTTCTCTTTCATTTTTGCCCGAACCACCGATTCTTGCCGGTGAAACTAACTCTCCCCTAATTGTCCAAACGGTCCGGCCGTAGACTAAATTGGGCACTCAACGTAAACACCCCCCTCCAACACAGTCTGAAATCCCCTCATTCATTCTCTTGCCAATTTTAGACTCCCCCAATACGTTATTCCCCAAAACTCCTACCACCCCCACCCACCCCACCGCAAGAAAATGTTCGTCCTTCCTTGCAAAAAAAAAAAAATAACTGTCTATCGCCTCCTTTTCTCGCTCATTCTTTCTCAACTCCAGCCTCCCTGCCGATAGTCCATCGACGCCACCACACTCTTTCCATCTCCCGAGTTATTCGTACTAATTGACATTTCACTGCCATTATATTAAAGATGAACATGTATGATTGGATGGACATGTGGGGGAGGGGTTACGTATTGCTGAAGAAGAGCGAAGTCGTTGGCGGTGGAGGGGGGGACGGTTAGAGCTTAAATTTTGACATCATCTTAATATCGATGGCACAGCATCACCCGAGGAGAATTCTTCATCATTGACATCAAACCTGATTTTACTTTCTTTTTTTTTTTTACTTACATACGCTTCTTTCGAGCAAGAGTCAAGTTGTAGAATTTATTATGATATGATCTCAGGAACCTTCCAGGCATTATCTCCTCCTTTGGGATGAGGCGTAGGGTTTATTTATTTCCGACTACTCTGGGTTCACTTACGGCAAGTGCCGATGTGACTATTATAAAACCCGTTCAAAATGACCGATTTGGGAGTCTGAATTCCCACTAAAGTGATCTTGTGTCTTACTTTATTTGTCTACCTAACAAGGTAGCAAACTTAGGTACGGTTGTGCGGGAGCGTTTATACATAGTGGAACGATAAAACTGTCGCCATACTGAAACAACGCTGCAGCCTATTAAAACTTATTGAAAGAATAAATTCAGGAAAGTTGATTATGTAGTAGAGCTTACATCTATTCAATGTACCCGCATTCAGCCTTAATCACCGCTTTGATACGGGTCCGGAATTGGGAGCATGCTTTTTCTACTAGCGCCGACAGGAGCTCGGCGAATACTCAACGGATGGCGGCGATCGGGCTGGCTTTGGTGCTGCAGGACATTATGTTAGTGATGTTCTCGACGTATGATTAAACGAAGTAGTCCAGTGAGTTCAGGTCCGGATTTGCATTTTCAGGGTGCTTTCAATAGTCCTATTGTCATAATTTAGATCGGTAGAAAGCATGAGTTATATAACGGCGCATCTCCGATCTCGCTCGTTGAACATTGTGTCACTTTCAGACATGATAGGAGGCTCCTATTGCTCTTGAGATTTGTACACAACTGGTTAACTAGTAGATAGTCTGCAACAAAAAAGCGAAAACCGGTTTTCATCAAACGGAAATGGAATCATGTCGTCTTTTCTTGTGTGACATGTCCCTGGGCTTCACGTAATTAGAATATAAAGATTACCTTCGCATACTCAACGAAGAAAGGTGAAATAGAAATCAGTTGAAACTTTGTTATTCTCGCCCATCTTTTCACTAACCATTGGTCGAACTTTTATCAAACAAAGAATTTGATTGGTTAGCTAGCAAACTAAACACTACGCATTTATATAAAACCCCGTGGTAAACATCAGTTTCGTGGATTGTTTTTATGATGTAAAGTTTTCCTCTGGGACTGCCTGACTGTGAAAAACAATACCGCAGGAATGTTTCCCTGCTAACTACAGCGTGGTCGTTTTCAAGTTCAATGTAAATAAATTCTTAATTAGCTACTTTCTTAAACATATCAAATTCTTCTCAATCATCACCATCATTACCAATCGTCACGGTGTTGCCTAACCCTCTACTTGACACTATATATATATAATGGACTCCCCATCGAATTCCGACGTATAGGGTTCAGACAATTAAGTAGTCTGAAATCCACATAGATGATTTGTTTTTAATAGTGACGGCATTGTATAGAACTATATATACTTTTTGAAACCACTGCTAAACTCAGTCGGTGCAATTGATTACCACAACACAAAGCAAACAGTAGACCTCAGTAGAGATTTCCTTCTAGATGCATGTTCACGAAAACTGAGGATGCTACACTCCTGGTGGTTTTAAACGCGCCCCCAATATACTAACCTGGAAATTAGTAAGCCCTAGCGCAATACATACAGCGCCTAGTATTCCCATCTGCTACTGGTTAAGCTCACCGTAACTCAACCCCTATAATCTAATGAGAACCGGTGCCAGTGTGTCAACATGATTATGCCCCCTATATATATATATATATATATGACAAGAATCTCTCGACGGAGGCAACCTTTCTAGGGCAATTGCTCTTGACATATCTAAGGCCTTTGATAGGGTATGGCATAAAGGTTTACTTTATAAGATCTCTAGCTATGGTATAGCTGGGAATGTCTTCTCAATTATTAAATCATTTCTTTCTGATAGGTTCATAAGAGTAGTAGTTGAGGGGCAAAAATCAGAAGCTCACAGTATTAATGCCGGTGTCCCTCAGGGGTCCATCCTGGGCCCAACTCTTTTCCTGATCTACATTAATGATCTTCCAAATCACATCCTTACATTATTTGTAGACATTTATGCTGACGACACTACCATTTATGGTAGCACATCTAAGACAGTAAACGACCAAGTTCTCTCCAATTCTCTCTCCTCTGATCTTGAGCACGTAGTACAATGGGGTAAGGAGTGGCTGGTTACTTGTAATGCATCTAAAACCAAGCTTCTCTTTACATCATCAACATTCTGATCCACATCTGGCATCAATTGAAATGAATGGCTCTCGTCTTCAGGAGGCCTCAAGTTTTGACAAGCTTCTTGGCTTGACCATTACTCCTGATCTTAAATGGAACACGTACATCAAATCTGTTGTCAAGGCCGCTGGAAAAATGATGGGATCTTTCTATCGATCCGGTAGATATCTCACTGCTGATGCTATTCTCTATCTATATAAGAGCCAGATACGTCCAAGGATGGAATACTGTTGCCACATCTGGGCAGGAGCTGCTAAAAAGGACTTGTCCTGCCTTGATAGAGTTCAAAATAGACTTCGTAGCCTCGTAGGAGATGTCCTTTTCTCTTCCTTGCAACCTCTATCTAACAGGAGAGATGTTGCGAGTTTGTCTCTGATGTATCGTTATTTTCATGGAAAGTGTTCGACTGAGCTTCAATCTATGGTCCCCCCTCGCCAAACTTTCACAAGAAACACTCGTCTAGCTGTAAACACTATCAATAATCCCCCCCACTCTTTATCTGTGCCTAAACCTAAACGTAGATTCCATGAACAAAGCTTCTTTCTTAGAACTGCACAGCTGTGGAATTGTCTTCCGTTTTCCTGCTTTCCGGCTGACTACAATATGGTTGTCTTCAAGTCTAACGTAAATAAGTTCTTGATGAGCCGTTCCATATAAGTTATCAAATTTACCAAATTTTCATTACTAATGATTACTATATTGTCCAATTTCTACTGTACACTCTTTAACCCTTATCCTTGAGTGGCCTCTTGGCCTTGATAATGTGATGATGCCTATGTAAAAAAAAAATTATTGACAGAATACTACATAAACAATTTTCAATAAATCCTTATTCCGTTGAGTTTTAAAGAATGTTATTCTTCTCTTCAAAGAAAGGAATAATATTAGCAAATTATTATTATTATAGTCGAACTAAAAATCGGATTATTTCTCTGCAATTACTTTTCTAATTAGATTGTTTTCACTCTACAACTCACTTACGCGTTCCGCTGACTTTGAACTACTGACTGTTTATTTAAAAAAAAAAAAATTACTTCGCTTTTTTGATTTACCATCGAGTGAGACTTCATGTACTCTGGATCTTCTATACCCGGTTTGTTTTTCTTCTCCATTCCCCCCCCCCTATTTTCACCGGTTTTGACTAGCATGCCTTCCTCTGAAGAAAAGAATAGCATTCTTTGAAACTCTGCGGAATAAGGATTTCTTTAAAATTATTTTTGAGTGGTCTGTCGACCAATAGATTTACTTATAAATTTTAATTCACAGTTTGGATTTCTTTTTATTATGGCAAGCTCTACTCCCTATTGTGTTTGTATAGACAGTTTTTTATTTTGTTGGGAATTATATATTAATATGGATATATTTATATTAGTTTGTAGTTTACACTTGCTTTTATTAGGTAAGCATTTCATTCCTATATATTCTTATAAAAATGCTTATATATATATATATATATATATAAACATTTTTATAAGTGAAAAAGTTTTATTGGTGATGACAGTGATAATTGCAGTTTCGGAGACTACCCTCCTCTGCCTCGGACTGTGAATAAGGTGGCTCCTGTCCCCTGGACTTGCAACATCATCTCGGGTGCCATGATTATAGAATTGATCCAATTACATGGCTTGGGTTTTGGTCGGAAGAAGGAGAGGGGCGTCGCCGGTAGTCGGCTGGCGGTTGGTCGGTTGCTGGGTGGAGACGTGGAAATAAATGTGGGTAGTAAAACTGGGGGTAATGCGAGGGGTTATAAGGTTATCTTGGTGCACACTGGTTGGGTAGACACATACAAGGCAGGTGGGTTAAGCAGTGGTTGGTCAAAACGAAGATGGGGAGCTTATGTTAACCGTCACGTTATTAGCGCCCCCGCCACCACTACCCACACCAATGTCACCTTCTTCTTGTCCTAGCCTCCTCCTTTTCGTTCCACACTCTTGGGTCATTATTGAAGTAATTATTCTATCTTTCATTTTACTGTCATCCTGGCGAATGATTGACTTTGCAAAATTGCAACCCATATGTTAAATTGAATATAGAATAAACCGCCCTTAATACCTGAATAATTGGAACACCGTGGGAGTCCATCTTTCTTTTTCCGGCGAATAGAAGAGATGGATTGAAAAAAAAAAAAGATGGACTGTAGGAAGTTAGACGCTCTTGTAAATTAAGTGAAAATGTTCTCTCTCTCTCTCTCTCTCTCTCTCTCTCTCTATCTCTCTATCTCTCTATCTCTCTATCTCTCTCTCTGTCACTCACTCACTCGCTAACACACACACATCAATTCAGGCAATAGGAATTAAAAGTTTACTTGATAATAGCAAATGTAAACTTAAAACTAACATAAATATTAATATTTATATATTAATCTCAACTAAATAAAAAAAAAAGCTCAATACAAACAACATAGGAAGTAGAGCTTATCATAATGAAAAGAATTCCAGATTGTAAATTGGGACATTCTTTCAAACTCCGCAGAATAAGGAATTCTTGAAATTTGTTTTTGGAGTATTCTTTCGAACAGTATTATAAATTTAAATTTGGAGTATTCTTTCGAACTTAAATTTAAATTTGGAGTATTCTTAAATTTGGAGTATTCTTTCGAACTTAAATTTAAATTTGGAGTATTCTTTCGAACTTAAATTTAAATTTGGAGTATTCTTTCGAACAGTATTGTAAATTTAAATTTGCAGTCTTGATTTCTTTATTTATATATATATATATATATATATATATATATATATATATATATAATCTTGGAAATTTTTAACCTTTAAAACTAGACACCGCCAAAAATGTCCGAAAAATCAAGTTGTTGTTGTTTTTTAAAACGAAATTACATTTATCAAAATCCATTATTTCTGAGTAACTTTTTTTTTTCCAGAAAGATAAAACCCTGAATTTTATCATATAGAAAGCAGAATAGTGTAAAACTTTTTCTACTATTTTTAATCAAATTTTAAATGTTAAATTTTCCCCAAAAGTTAACAATTGGCATTTTTTTGTCTTGCACAAAAAACGTATATAAATAGTTTTAAAAAAAAAAAAAAAAGGTTTTTGAAATAATTAATTTATTTATTTGTTGTCTAACTAAAATTTAGGGTGATTTTCTATGAGAATATGCAAAAATATTATAATATAAGTACCTGGATTTCAAATAATTCCCCTTATTCATAT
>NC_136483.1:179668985-179681485 GCF_053919585.1 Euprymna scolopes
GCTCCAGAATTTATTTTTCCTCATAATGGATTTTTTATCAGGAATTTAATGACGCATGTCTTCTTCTGACGCATATCCACGACAGGCGTTACTTTCTTAGAGTCTCACTTCGTCAATATCTGCCACACAGAGATGAAATTTTCAAGTCATGAATGCATAAGTTCAGTAATCATAACATGTAATTTGCAATTCCATCATTCAGTAATTCGGATGGATTAAAAATAGGAGGCATTACTTTTAGAAGGTGCCTCGTATTATGTATGATACCTAACTAATTAAAAGTTTATTACTAAATTACAGTAGTCATAAAAAATTTCCTTAGCATAATGCCTAATATGAACAAGAGCTCCTGATCTTATAATGTAAGCGATTTGTACCTAACATTATTGAAGGATATCTTAATGCATGAAATTACAAAATAAAATATTAGGTTAGTGCAAAAATGTCGTTTTTATCATGTATATATACACGTCAAAAAAACGACTTTATTTTTGCACCAACCTAATATTTATTCGCATCCTTCATTTTTTTTTTCTGATTAGACAACGTCTGTTTTTAAAAGTCACTTTTATGTGTCTACAAATTTGTTATTAAATACGTTGTGCACTACGCACACACACACACACACACACACACACACACACATATATTTATAGTTATCTAAAAATATTTATGGCAATTTGTAGGGAATTGTCAGGTTAAAATTGATAGAATTTACGTTGCCAGATCTTTATAAACATACACGCAGTGTTTTATTTAGCTACTTAACCAACTAACCAGCCAGATTCATTGTTACTTCCTCACACTCGTTAATGTTTGCATTAATCAATGGCAGGATTTCTTCAAACTAAATACTATAGCTCTAAATATTGGAAATCGACACATAATATATCTCCTTATATCATTTAATTTTGATACCTCAAAATTATATATATATATATATATATATATATATATATATATACTAGCAAAATTACCCGTGGTTGACTGGGTTCAAAAACAGCCTACAAAAAATGGACTCTGATTTATGAAAGTATGATAGGTTATGAAAAGGAAGGGTTGTAAATTTGGGTTGAATTAGGGGGTATCAAAACCAAAGCAAAATATGATGAAAGTAAAAATAAAATAAACACCATAATTTATTTTTTTTCTACACAGTGGTCACCACTTATAAAGGCCCGGAAGCCACTCAGGGATAAGGGTTATTGCAAGTACATTACGTTAGTGTGGAGATTTAATGAAGTGTTTACTTAAGGGGGCGGTTCATTAGGAATTTGTTAACATTGGACTTGAAGACATCCAAGTTGTAGTCAGGTGGGAAGCAGGCAGACGGAACAGTTCCACAGGCGTGCAGTTTTAAGAAAGAAGCTTTGTTCATGGAATCCACGTTTTGATTTAGGCACAGATAAAGAGTGAGGGAAAATTTTCACAGTGGATTCAGCTAGACGGGTGTTTTTCGTGAAAGATTGGCGAGGGGGCACCAGAGATTGGAGTTCAGACGAGCACCTGCCATGGAAATAACGATAAAACAAGGATAGGCTCGCAACGTCTCTTCTGTGGAAGAGAGGTTGCAGGGTAGAGAAAAGGGCATCCCCCATTAAGCCACGAAGTCTATTTTGTACTCTGTCAAGGCAGGATAGGCTGTTTTTAGCAGCTCCTGCCCAGATATGGCAGCAGTATTCCATCCTTGGACGTACTTGGCTTTTATATAGATAGAGAATTGCATCAGTAGTGAGATATCCTCCAGAGCGGTAGAAGGATCCCACCATCTTTCCAGCGACCTTGGCAACAGACTTGATGTACGTGTTCCATTTCAAATCAAGAGTAAAGGTCAAACCCAGAAGCTTGTCAAAACACGGGGCTTCTCCCAGACGAGAGCCATCCATCCCAATTGATGCCAGCTGTGGATCAGAGCGTTGATGATGTAAGGATAGGAGTTTGGTTTTAGATGCATTAAAGGTAACCAGCCACGTCTTCCCCCACTGAACCACGCGCTCGAGATCAGAGGAGAGAGAATCAGAGAGAACTTTGTCATTTACAGCCTTTAATGTGTTGCCGTAGATGGTTGTGTCATCAGCATAGATGTCAACGAATGATTTAAGTATGTGTTTAGGGAGGTCATTGTTGTAGATCAGGAAGAGAGTTGGGCCCAGGATTGACCCCTGAGGGACTCCATCATTAATACTGCAGGCCTCTGATTTTTTGTCCATCGACCACTACTCGTATGAGCCTCTCGGAGAGAAATGATTTAATGGTTGAGAAAACATTTCCAGTTATACCGTAGCTGGAAATCTTGTGAAGTAGACCCTTATGCCATACCTTGTCGAAGGCCTTTGATATGTCAAGAGCAATTGCCCTAGAAAGGAAGCCTTTGTCAAGAGATTCACTAATCCTGTGAGATATAACCGTCAGCACATCTGCGGTAGATCTTGCAGAGCGGAAACCATATTGTGTGTCACTAAGAAGGTTGTTTCTGCTAAGGTGGTTGACTATTTCTCTATTTAATATGGATTCCAGCAACTTACTCATAACACACAGGAGACTTATTGGTCTGTACTGAGAAGGAGATGACTTATCACCTGAATTCTTAAATCCAGGGCAAACTGATGAGGTTTTCCAGGGAGTCGGAAAGCACTTCTCATTAAGGCAGCGCTTAAACAGTTTCGTAAGTATGGGAGCAAGTTCTGGTTGAAGCTTTTTTAACACTATAATTGGGATGCCATCAGGGCCAGTTGCTTTACTTTATACCATACGTGTTCACACTGAAACACTTATCACAATATTTTGTGGATCTATATTAAAAAACCTTGTTAAACTTTGTGACATATTTCCATTCTATGGAGGTCAGGAGCGAACGAACACCCCATAATTTTATCATACCATATTTCTTCAAACAGAAACATAATTATCAAAGTATACTTACACGGATAGATATGAAAAGTCTTTATTAGAATGGAAATATGTCACAAAGTTTAACAAGGTTTTTTAATATAGATCCACAGAATATTGTGATAAGTGCTTTAGAGTGAACAGGTATGGTACAATAAATTATGGGGTTTATCTATTTTTACTTTCATCATATTTTGCTTTGGTTTTGATACCCCCAAATTCAACCCAAATTTACAACCCTTCCTTTTCATAACCTATCATACTTTCATAAATCAGAGTCCATTTTCTGTAGGCTGTTTTTGAACCCAGTCAACCACGGGTAATTTTGCTAGTATATATATAATTTTGAGGTATTCAAATTAAATGATATAAGGAGATATATTATGTGTCGATTTCCAATATTTAGAGATGTAGTATTTAGTTTGAAGAAATCCTGCCATTGATTAATGCAAACATTATCGCAAATTCAAACACAATCAAACAACGTGGAGGATTTTATAATAAACTTTTATTAAAAGAACCTTGTTTAATTTTAAACACAGGTTAACTCTCACACCATAGAAAACAGCTCGTATAATAATTAATACATATAATCAGTCAATATATTACATAAAAACATACACTCAACACATTTCAGTACCACATCCAAATTTGAATTATAACGGATGTATTTATTTAAAAAAAAGCAATTTCAATATATATTTTTAATATATATATTGACAGCTATGTGACGTTATAAAAAGTCTTACTCTCTTTCACAACGCCATGCCCACACCCTTGAATTTTCAACGATTTTTCCGTTTCTAAAATGGAACAGGGTCATACATTTCATTACATCAAAAATATAGTTTCAAATATATGTACTGGTGTTTTGTTTTATTAATTTCATTCATCCAGAGGAAGTCTCGAAACAAAGACGAAACGTTGATGAACACATAACTTGGTTTGTTCCTTTTTTATTTCTCTCTCTCATATAATTATTATTTTACTATAATTATTAAATACCTACAGACACTAGTGTGTCATTTTCTCGGGAATCTTCAGTGCAGGGTGTCACGATTAACACCAGTAGACAGATTCGAACTCGGCAACACGAGCCATCTCTGGCTCGATTAGCAAAGACCGTATCCATTAACCATTAACCGTGTGAAATAACGTTGAATTTAAACATTTTAATTTTTAAATGCTCTTTACATCAGAACAGTGATCAAAAGCGTTATATGATGATCTATGCATATATATATATATATATATATTAGTCGCCGGTGACCCGACCATGAGGCAGGTAGTACTGGGTTACAGACTTGTTTGGTGAGGAGGGCGGCTAGTCTCCCTGAAGGATTAAAAACAAGACCTTCCAAAGGGCGAATGAACTCTTTTTCTGGGTCAACGTCCAACTAGCACCGTGTATATTTGTATGTGTATATATGTGTATTGGGGTAGAGAGGGCTCCCGTAAGCCGTGGTGAAGGCAACCTTTCTAGGAGAAGCAAATCTCTGATTTAAAAAACCATAAAGCGGAAGACCAGTACCCGCATTAAGCTGGTCTGCAGTTTAATTTGTTGCTGGCTATCTTGCTCTTGCTTGTTGCTGGATCTCAACATTTTGAACCGAGAGAGAGACTTAGCTGTCGTACAAAGCTAAGACTCTGTAACATCATATTTGTATAGATACTCCCTCAGACATTTGGGCTCATGGATTTTAAATGTCTGTGGGAGTGGCACTCGTCTGACAAGACGTTGCAATCATATATATATATATATATATATATATATATATATATATATATATATATACATCGTGATATGATAAAGCTTTTGGAGTAAAAATCTATTACGTATTATGCATGAAATCTGAAGAAACTCACTTTTTAAATGAGTAAATAGCATTTCCAAGATGGCGGCAATCATGCTTCTATCTTGAAAATCCATCGATTATCTTAGCATATTTACTCGTTTAAAAAGTTTTTCTCTTCATGCGTAAATAGTTTAACTCGACAGATAGTGTAAAACTGTAATTGTGTTTAAGAATAAAGATAACTTGTGAGTACGTAGATAGGTCTATATGTTACTAGGTACTGTGTACGTGTGTGTGAGAGAGAGAGGAGTGGGGGATAAGGATAGGTCGAGTGTTCATTTTCAATACAACCTGGTAGCCCATATTTATGCCTCGCGCTCAGGAATGTGTCTTCACTATGCAACTCAAAACTCACAAGATTACATTAACTCAAACCAAAACATGCATATAACAAAAAAAAGAATACACGTTCCTCGCTCAGTGGACAACGTATCCACCGGTTTCGTTTCTTTCTTGTCGTTGGTCCGTTGCTGTCCTTTTTAGGCTCACTCACCATCGTATTTCTATCATTGTTATTATTCGTCCTCTTTTGAGCTCTCGTTCGTTCTTTTTCACTCCTACCACCACCAAAATAAATAAAATAATAAAACAACCCGATATCTTTCATTTTATCTAATATCGTGTGTGTGTGTGTGTGTGTGTGTGTGTGTGTGTGTGTGTGTGTGTGTGTGTGTGTGTGACTGACTGACTGACTGACTGACTGACTGACTGACACACACACGAGCGTCTCTTCTTCCCGCGACGACACACATGCCCACTCCAAGCCCCGGCGTCTGCACAACGACATCTAACGGCTGAAATGCTAGAAACGTATATGCTAGGCTATCGTTTCAAATATGGCCGATCATAAAACGATAAAGTTGAAATGTAGGAAAGGGAGAATAGCTGATGTTTATTTATTTTTCTTGCCTGGACCAGCCTGTCACAAAGCGATATAATTTATGATCCTGATCAGGTGTACTTCAGAATAAAAAATACAAAAACTCACTTAAAAAAAAAACAATATATATATGTATATCTTTCATATGTAGATACATTTATAATATAAATTTCTTTATACAAATGTGTTGGCTACACATGAGCATATACGTTTTAGTTGCGAGCTCCTTCGAAATTGCAGCTGAAACATGTATCACGTATGTAGGCAATGATTGTATAAAGAAAGTGATACTAATATATATATATATATATATATATAAGTAAATGGCGGTTTGCTTGAAGCATTGCTGGTAAAGAAATATATGGAAATTTTAAAAGCCAAAATAAATCTCTCGAGCTCTTTCAGCTATCATCTCATCAGAAAATCCAGAGCATACAATGAAAAATAGTATTTTTCATTGTATGCCGTCGATTTTTTTTTTATGAGATGATAGCTGAAAGAGCTCTAGAGAGATTCCCGCTTATGTTTAAGTGTGTGTATGTGTGTGTGTGTGTATGTAGTTCGGACGATGTCAAAGCATCGTTAAACTCATGACTCACGCAGCAACCGCCAATAGCGTAGTGGTTAGGAGCCTTAGCTGTCGTACAAACGGTCGGGTTTCAATCCTGGCTTGAGGTAATTGCCTGTCAAGCCGCACTGATGAGCTGTGAAACAGCGAAACAGTACTGTATGTGGATGACTAATATATATATATATATATATATATATATATATATATATATATATATATATATATATATATAACGAACAAAGAGGTGGAATGCCACAAAGTTATTACTATTATAATTTCAGCTACAGGCAGACAGAAAATCCCCATAGGATATTCTCTGTGTGTCCTAAATTTTCGGGGGGGGGGGCTCAGTTTTCAAATTTAGGCTTGTTCCCCCTAAAATGATTTCATGTTGATATAGTCCCATCGAGGAACCTTGCCCTAAACTAGAGATGAGCCAGCCGTTTCTTAAAGGTAAAATATAAAATTAATTTCTGTGACAGCTTTTCTCCTCCTACATCCCCTACAAAAATAGGAGTAGTTGCTCTTGTTGATAAGGTTAGAATTTGACCTCAGTTGGTGTAAATCTTTTCTGCTCTCTACCAAACCCCCTTACACATTGTTGTTGTTTTTGTTGTTTTTTTCATTTGATATCTCGGGTTTTACACCTGGCGGTGAAATTTGATAGCCTTGCCGTCTCGGGCCTCACGTCCCTATTTTCCATTCAACCTTCTGACTGGCCTCTATATATTGCTCCTTTCTTAATGTATCTCGTGGGCGATAACACTTTAAAAAAAAAAGGAGGGAATAAGTGGATTTAATTGTAATTCTTTTCTTTTGTTTGCCTTTCCCTTTTTCTTTCTTTCTTTAAAAAAAAACACCCCCTCTCTCTCACCTCCCGCTTAGGTAGCTTTACGGATTTAGTCATTCCTTTTGATAAAATTCAGAAAGCCGTCACTGAGTTCTTCTGTGTATGTGTCGTATACAAGGGAAATAAAGAATAAAATGAGGCTTACCTACCTATATTCTATAATGGAACCTTCTGAAACCCCAGCCTCTTTTATTATCTAATCTACAATGTTATCCCAATAAATCATTTGGTATACATCTTAATTTCTTACTATTAAGTCACCCAATGGATCACGGGTCGTCTAATTTCTTATTAAGCTTGCTTAAATGGTCGACTATAGTCAAGGACGAGCCAAACGTTCCATTTTCATTAACTACTACATTAAAATGTAAGGAAGGATGCCAATCCACTTCAGAATTATTTCGCTTGCCATGCCCGTATAAAGGTGAATGTTTAGCAAGATATTATCAATTGCCATTTTTTAAATATGGCTCGACTGAGGAGAGAAACTCGGTCTTTCTGCCCATTAGCGAACGCTTTTTACCATTATACTAAAGTAGCTTGGGTGCCCGGCGTTGCCCGGGTGTTTGGAGGTATGTGTTGAGCAAAAAAAAAAAGTTGTAGTAGGCAGGCAGGCTCGAATCCGTACCGCGAAAGAGGAAAATAATGTGAAAAAAAACTTACGTCTTTGCCGTTGCGCCCATCGCAAAACCGGAAGTGGCCAAGGTTTAAATTATGGCTAGTCAATCGAAAATAGGGGATGACTTTCGAAAATATCGACGAAAAAAAGCAACCCCTGCCTGTTTAAAAGTGCATAGTTGAGGGTGAAGTTATTAATGTTTTTAGCCAATTTTTCGATATTTGACGTCTGAAAGATCGAACTTCAAAACGATACTGATCTCGTAAAAATCCGTCGCCTCTGTCTAAAGTTTTAGGCAGACATACAAACATGCATACATACATACATTTAAACAGACAGGTGAGCTTTATTATACCAAATGAGCCGATATTGAGTGACTCATTAGTAGAAAACAATAGACGACCTGTGATCCATTGGGTCAACGTTGGTACATTGTGAATTAAATATAAAAAAAATATGTCAGACAGGATTAACAGTACCAAGCAACTGAAAAAGAAAAAAAAATTATGTCATGAAGTTGTGACGAAACGGGCAATCTAAAACATCTTCAAAACTTTTCATCACATTCGCTAATAAAAAGTGTCATTTTCTAGCCACCGGAAGAAACCAATTCAAATGTTAAAGGTTATGCGCCTCCTAAATTCACCATTCACAAAAAAGTATGTGCTTATGCTACCAACCGTGTTGCCTTGAATATACTTCAAAATTTATAATTACTCGTTAATTAGTTGAGATTCTTCTGTGTACATATATATATATATATATATATATATATATATATATATATATATATATATGTGTGTGTGTTTGTGTGTCGATAAGATTTTACCATAGAAATCCTTTTTTGTTGCTGTTGTTGTTGTTGCTACTGCTTATTTCTTTGTAATCTAACCTCGTTTACTCGAAGCTCAAGATCAAAGTGTAGTATCTGTTTTTCAGATGCTGCACTTCTATTTCTTGTTCTCTTTTGGTGGAGGAGAAATCCTTCACGACTGAGACAATCTTTATTTTTGTACCTTTTCTCCACGTTAAAAAACGACCCTGGTGTCTAACTCTGTCCCGTGGGGAGGCATAGTAAATAGGTACTCATTAAGCGATAAAGAATTCCTCCGAATAATTAACCCGTCGAGTTAGTCTTTTGTAAGTTAACCTTGCAAAATTGTCAGCCAATCAAATACCAGATCCACGATTTTGAAATCTAAATACTGTCATCTTCCGTTCAGTCCGTGCACGTGAACACAGACGAACGTGACCCGTTGACCTTTGGAGAAGAATCACAACCCTGGCAAGAAAATGACACACGACAATTTACTACGACAAAACGTGAAAATTTATGGATATTCATTTTGCTTTTGCACGACATATGATGATAATTTTGTAACGAGATATGACGGATGCACGGTATTTCCATGTGCGCCCGCCGAGTGTCAGTTTCTAATATGCACGCGTTTTTGTACCAAGCATCGATCATGGCGGATGTGTCGGTTTCCACCGTTTACAAATGGATTGGAAAAGCGTTTTTTTTTCTTTTTTTTTTTTTTTTTTTTTTTTTTTTGTAACAAAAGGGTTTCCAAACTATATGCGTTAATCAGACTACTGTTCATCGGCCAATGTACTCTCCGGCCTTTTTCACATATATCTTTTCGAATTTGGTAACCTAATAGTCAAATTTCGGAATATATATTACTTGGATTATTCAAACTACTGTTCATATATTGGCTGTTATTCACACAACGTTTCAGCCGATATAATCTCCGACCTTCTTCACGTATATCTTTTCGAATTTGGGAACCTTATAGTCGAACATCGGAATCTTTATTGGTTGAATTATTTAGATTACCGTTCATATCTTGGTTGTTATTCTCGCAACGTTTCGGCCTATCTAAGCTCCGACCTTCTTCAGGTTACTATTGTTGAACTCTGAAATCTGTATAGCATTTTAAATGGTGCTTTATTTGATTCATATAGTATGTGTGAATGGGGGAAATGTGTGATATGTTATTGAAATGCAACCGAATCAATATTAAAAACGGAAACAACGCGGCCCCATTTTCCATTTCACAAACTCATTTTACCTTTTGAAGTTTAACGACTATGGTTTATCGCAAAAGTAAAAGAACAAAAAAAATTATTTCCCACTAGTGATAAGGATGATTCCAATATTTTTCTTGATTCCGATACAATTACCGATTCCGATTCTTTTAAATGTTTAAATATATAGTTGTTATTTGTTTAATTATTAGATGAGGAGTAGGGGGCAAATTACTACAAAACCCATGTAATATCTTGATATATTTTCGCAAGCATAAAAATACACTTGTTTGGAATAATCTAGAGACGTTAGTTTTAATAGTAGTTTCAAATCAATAAATATGTATCATTTCATTATGAATACGAGCCGTGGAAAATTAAGTTTAAAATACAAGCAAACAAAAATAGACAAAAAAAAGAAGAATCATTTATTGGCATTGGAAAATAGACACGCATTTTCCCGATTCCAATATCCCCAAAAGTTTTGATTTTATTTGATTCCCAATTCCGATTAATCGTCTCAAAACTACTTTCCACCATTCACTAAGATACACCAGAAGAAAGTCGGAGGTTACATCGGAAATATTGTAAGAATAACACTCAAAGTAAGGGTGGGCCTGAACGAGAATCAACCCCACTATAATTTTTATAGTATGTTTTAGTATAGTTTTCAAAGTTGGAGGTGTTTTTTCTGAAAGCCGTTTTTAACATGGGGAGGTTGGGTGTGTTCATACTATTAGGTCGTAAAAAAATACCAACTGCAGAATACCGGTTCAAATTATAGGATGAGCGTGATTCTCGTTCAAGTCCGCCAAAGTAAGTGTTATTCTCCAACTGAAACATAGTTTTAGCATTATTAAATGTAGTTGTCAGTGTTCGACTGTCTATGCAGTTGAACTACAAACTGAAAAGAATACGTTCATAAAAATGGGCGAGTGTGTATTTCTAGGAGTGTTCCTTAAAGTTGAGGGGGGGGGAGTAAATGGATCCCTAAAAGTAAAATTTTCAAAAACATTTGGAATCCACCTCCCAAAGGATAATATGCTGTCAGACACACTGCATGCTCGCGTCACAACGAGGAGAACTGTGCTGGGAACAATAGACGAAATCCAAACAAGACAAGCATGACGTTTTATTTGTCGACTTATTTCAACCTTCTTCCCAACTCGCGTAGATATGTCTATACCGACTTTCACAATAGGCAGTCATAAATTGAAAAGTTCAATAAAAATGTTAAATGTGCGCTGACGTGTGTAGTCGTCATAATTACAGCCAAGAAATAAAATCAAGGCTCCGAGTGGTGGAAAGAGGAGCTGTCGAGCCAGTTTTGAGCTGTACGCTGCAATAAATTGAATCGTCTTCGATGCTATCTTAGTCATAAAAGTCTTTCTCTTGACGTATCCTGTCTTATCTTCGGCATTTTGAAATAAAATATAAATAAAACTCAATTTTAAACAACGCATTCCAATTAATATATGTAAAAAAAAAACCGGAGGCTTAAGAAACAAGAAATAAATAGATTTAGCTGCCATTATTAAATATGCGCCATAAAAATTAGCAGGGTTACCTGGAGATGCCCGGAAAAATAATCTCCATAAATTATAGAAAAGGGCAAGTAAAACTAAACAATCTCATAGTGTCCTTTGAAATGTTTACGGTTATTTTTTAAACAAACCAGATTAAGAAAAAAAAATTATTATGTCCCGGATGGAGATTGAACTCAAAAACCAATGTCTCCAAGTCCAACGTAATAACCGATTGACCAACAGAGAGGAGTTGGAAGTAGCGATGCTATTATAAATAAGACTGCCTTTTTCCCCCTCCATTTCTCTTGAATGTAGGTCAACCGACTATGAAAAAGGTAAAATAATAACCAAGAAACGGTTCCTTTGAAAAGTTGTATTTTAAATTTTTACATGAGGATAATGAGAGTAGATGATAGTGTAATAACTCTTTCGGCATAATTTAATTATGTTCATTAATACTAAGTAGTGATCAGGATTGAATATTAAAATTAATATATCTTTCAACCTTCTCCGGGTGTATCTTATCAAACTCGAGGAATCTCTCTGCCAAACTCGGGGAATCTCTCTGCCAAACTCGGGGAATCTCTCTGCCAAACTCGGGGAATCTCTCTGCCAAACTCGGGAAATCTCTCTGCCAAACTCGGTGAATCTCTCTGCCAAACTCGGGAAATCTCTCTGTCAAACTCGAGAAATCTCTCTTTCAAACTCGGGGGATCTGCAATGAATTTCGAACGGAACTATATGTTCTTGGTAAAATCCGATTGTAAGTGATACTCTTCTGGACGTTGAGGGTTCAATCCTCAGTGCGCTTGATATTCAAAATACAATTGCGAATTAGTTAGGATTTCTATCCGGTCATGGCTGACGGAAATAGAGCAAGAAGGTCGGTGGTTACATCGACCGATACGTTATGAAAATAACACTCAAGGTCGGAATAGTAGTCCGAAGAATTTAATTAATACGAATCGACACGACTTATTCAATAAATAGATTTATTCAACGACAGAGAAACATGTGGAAGTTTGTAATTCGGTCAAAGTTCGATTTTACGTTAACGAGGTAAAATCTAATTTCTGAATGATATTCTAATGTCTGAATTTAACGAGACAATGTACAAATATATAAAGAATAGACATTTTCGTTCGTTAAAAACGGGAAAAAGTTATGGCCGTTGACTTAGAATGAGTGCTTTATGCCAAATTGATGGTTGAATAGGGATAAATTTTGCTAAATTTTTCATTAGATACTAATCCATATTAATCCGTAATGGATACCATA
>NC_136483.1:179686485-179848985 GCF_053919585.1 Euprymna scolopes
GCCGTGGCCAAAATATAACGATCTGCCTTCTACCGTCTGGCATTATCTGGTAGTGGTAGCTAGCGGAAGCCACTGGCTTTTATTGTCATTACTGGCGATTAGTTGGTTTTGGCGATTATTTGTGTGTACTGGTAGGCATTGGGTGCCTTTGCAACTTGCAGTCACTAGTGGCCATGACCAGTGTCGGCCTTCATTAGATTGTACCTAACTGAAATCGTCTGTCTTTTACATTGCATTGTTTGTCATTGGCTGTCATTGGATGCCTGTGTCGACATCCAGTGACAGCCAATGATCACTGGCAATTAGTGATGTTTTGGGGTGGTTACTTGCATTTACTGGTTGACAAAGGCTGCATTTCCAACGGTTATTGTAGCTTCTCGAAATGAAATCGCCTGTTTGTCATTGATGTATTTAGGCGGTTACTTGTGTTTGGTCATTGTTAACCACTATCGTTCATTACCAATGTCGAACCTCATTTGAATGCTCTGAAATGAAATAGCCTGCCTTCAATATTCATGCACTATCATCCATTGTATGGTACTGTCATCCAGTGGTAAGCACTGTAGGTCACTGGCGATTACGACTGATTAAGAGTCATCAAGTGCTTACTGTCACTTCTGGAAAAGGGTAGACACTGGCGAAAACGGACCAATAAATCGCCCGTTTTAAATTTTGGGGCATTGTCTTCGAGTGGCGGGCACCGTCATCATGGTGGTCATTGCCCTTTTAAGTTGGCTACTGTCATCTCATCGCACTGGCAGGTACTGATATTTTGAGGTGGTTTACCCGCGGTTACTAGTGGGTACTGTCTGTCTTAACAATTATTGTTCACTAGCCGTAATCATCACTCAAAGACGACTATGCCTAATGTCGTGCTTTGTTCCAACTCTGATCAAAACAAGGCGTACCTTATTCTTATCTCTATGCAATCGTGATTTACTGTGACGTTGTAGATATGATTTTGTACTTGTGCAGAATAGGAAGAGTGCTATTCAACTTAAATGTAACTTATACGCTTTTATTTTGGAATGAAAATATTAGTTGAAAGTCCATAATAGTTACAAAAAGCAGTTGTTATTATTTGAGCACTGTCCGTATTCTTCATAAGTACCAATTTGTGAAGTGATGAGTGACAACGACGACTGTTACGATATCGTTTTATCAAATTGTCAGGTGAAAATACAGTTTTAAAACGTGCAGCGCGTAAGCAGATGTTTTTTGACTAATTTTGTGTTTGTTTGTTTTAATTGTGGATTTATCTGTAAAAAAAGGTCGAATTAAAAGTATTTAAAATTAGAATAAGAATGTTTTGTTAGGATAAAATACTTGAAACCGACACTGCGTACGTAGGGTCAGTTTTAGAAAAGTAGATCTGATTAAGTTTAAGTGCTGTATATGCATCTCCCTCCTTTTTCATCTGTTTTGAAATGATTTTCACAAAATTGTAACCAGACTTTTCTGTTTAACTTGAAATATAAACTAATCTTAAGTGACGTTCAGTTTTATTTTGAAAAAAAAAAAGCCGATCTTATGTTCAAATTATTCGATTGTTGTTGTTTGATGACGATATTTTGATAAGTTCGTGAGAGGTGTTCGAAATTCCCTTATTCCGATATTACCTTAATCCGATAAACGTATTCGAACAGTCATTGGAATTGACCTGGACTTATGAAGGGGAGGGATCTTTATCTCAAGCATTGTGATAGAAAGAATTAATAGGAAATTTATGGGAATAAAAACTTGACACTGATGACGCTGGTGTAAAATAAATGTTTCAAATCTTAAAAAGACAAAATATCCCCGGTGTCGTTGGGGGAAAGGAAGGAGATATTAATCACTGAGTAAATATTGTGCTACCACAGTTAAATGGCTTCTCTTGATTAGTAACTCTGCTAGGAATTATTATAAGAATGTATGATAAAGATCTCTGCTAGGAATTATTATAAGAATGTATGATAAAGATATGAAAGCGACTTGTCATATGCGCAAAACCTACATAAGATATTAGCTAGTAGTTTGACCATATTAATGTTATACGTTTGCAAAACTGTTTTTTACTAGACGAGAATCATCGACATCGTTTTATTAAATAATAAAAAAATATATACAGAAGAAGAAGATAACCTCCATGATGTAACCTGATGCATTTAACTCTCAAGGAAGGAATATTTTTATTAGTATTTTGGATATTATCTTCCAGGTGTTGCCGATCAAGTCAATGCCAAATTTGTAGTTATTTATTTTGTAGTTTCAAATATTTTACCTGGACACACAGATACTGCTGTACTTAATATAATAGATACAAAAATTGCCTTTCCAAATAGTCACCCGTCTGGTACTGGCCAGGCTCAAGGTTGCTTAACTTCGGTGATCTGACGAGAACCGGTGTGTCAACGTAATTGCGCCATATATATAATGATAAAAAAAGAAATACGTAACAAGGATCTAAAAACCTCCCACATACCTATCTTATATTTTTACTAGCGACACTATATTATCTCTCGATACGTTGCCTGCACCACATAACCGATGAAGTTGCAATGTACCAAACGGCCTCTTAATTTCCCCGTCCCCGAGTGTTCCTTATTTTTCATTCCAATCTTATGAATCTCATTACCTAATTCCAACCCACCCTCATTTTCAATCTCCATCCCCAACGCAGCCGAACGTGTATACCCATCTTCATTCATTTTCATTCTTACATATATTTTCGCTCGTCCCCCCCTCCTTCACTCGGCCTTCCTCGAATTTCCCGCCACGCTTTTTTCTCTATTTCTGGATCGGTTTACCAATATCCTCCCGCTCTTCCCTTGCTTTCCGTAACGTGTACTCTTTACGGCAAGCGTATTTACTCCCCCTCTTCCTTTCTCCCTCCCTCTCTCTCTCTCTCTCTCTCTCTCTCTCTCTCCGTCAATAACCCTCTGATTCAACCGCTTCCTACTAAATTAGAACTCAACCCATCCATTCTTCCCGTACTTTCACACTTAAAGATATATGTCTTCCTATATATTTCCTTATTCGACCCTTCGTTTTCAGTGCTCCCTCGTATGAGAACTTCTCTCGCTTCCCTTACGCTAAGACGAAGATCCATCTAAATTCGAATTTACTGAGCTGTCAGAAGAAGACAGTTGTTCATTTATTGAATTGTTTCGGCCCGGTCGCCATTTTTTTATGTGTTTTGTTTTTTCATCAAAGGACAAAGAATTCTTCATTCGTTGCTTTCCGTTTTATTTTTGTTTTTCAATTGGTTAGTGATGCACGGCTTTGTCGGTCGGTCGGTCGGTCGGTCGGTCGGTCTATCGCACTCGAGATTTAAATGGTGTGTTTATAATAGGATTTCGAACTTTGACAGAGCGATCGTTTCAGAACTTGGCTTTGACAGAGCGATCGTTTCAGAACTTGGCTGTGACAGAACGATCGTTTCAGAACTTGGCTTTGACAGAGCGATCGTTTCAGAACTTGGCTGTGACAGAGCGATCGTTTCAGAACTTGGCTGTGACAGAGCGATCGTTTCAGAACTTGGCTGTGACAGAGCGATCGTTTCAGAACTTGGCTGTGACAGAGCGATCGTTTCAGAACTTGGCTGTGACAGAGCGATCGTTGCAGAACTTGGCTGTGACAGAGCGATCGTTGCAGAACTTGGCTGTGACAGAACGATCGTTGCAGAACTTGGCTGTGACAGAACGATCGTTGCAGAACTTGGCTGAGACAGAACGATCGTTTCAGAACTTGGCTGTGACAGCACGATCGTTTCAGAACTTGGCTGTGACAGCACGATCGTTTCAGAACTTGGCTGTGACAGCACGATCGTTTCAGAACTTGGCTGTGACAGCACGATCGTTTCAGAACTTGGCTGTGACAGCACGATCGTTTCAGAACTTGGCTGTGACAGCACGATCGTTTCAGAACTTGGCTGTGACAGCACGATCGTTTCAGAACTTGGCTGTGACAGCACGATCGTTTCAGAACTTGGCTGTGACAGCACGATCGTTTCAGAACTTGGCTGTGACAGAACGATCGTTTCAGAACTGCGCTATGACAGAGTAATCGTTTCGGAACTTGGCTGTAACAGCGCGATCGTTTCGGAATTTGGCTGTGACAGAGCGATTGTTTCGAACTTGGTCGTAAGTGTGTGATTCTATCAAACTTCGGAAAAACGGAGCGATTATTCTAAACGTGGGAGTACTGGACTGATTATAATGTGGATATTTTGGTGTCCAAGCTCCCTTATCAGATGCGCTGTCTGTATATCTTCTGAGCCCTGCCAAACGTTTGAAATAGTATTTCATTTAACCGCAACACAACAAACAGAAAGCTACTTCAAAATCAAACATTAATGATAGTGTCTGTGAAATTATGTTCCTGATTTTTTATGACGGTTGATGAGTTGTACCATTTGGATTATTTTGACTACTGTTTTCATCTTGAGTGTTATTTTTACAAAGTTTCGGCTGATGTAATTTTCGGCCTTCCTCAAATGTATCTTGTTTAACTCAGAAAATTTCTGTCGAACTCTGGGATCTGCATGGGGCTTCGAACTTTATTTAATTCCCGGGGGTAGCATGCTCTCACCCTGTCAGCCATGGCCGGGTAGAAGTTTTAATTCCCAATTGTAGTCTTTATATCGCCTTGACTGATGATTGAACCTTTGACCTTCTGAAAAGTGTTACTTAGTACTTTATCTGTTACGCCACGGTTCGCAAAGATAAAGTACTCGCTAAAATATATCGACCGAAACGTTGTGAAAACAACACTCAAGTTTAAAACACTAGTCCAAAAAATCTCAATGATAATGCAGAGTCTTTGAAGATATATATACTTTACGCGATAGTAGCGCAGATTGAATAGACATTTCTTACAAAAGAACCAAAATAGGGATTATGTTTGTTTCGCATAATGACAAATGAATCCGTTTCAGTTATCCCCGACCGCGTCCTCCAACAGCAAGACATATTCATCGCGTATTATGCCAAATAAATTTGATAAAACAGAAAGAAATGAATCAAAAGAAAAAGGCAACTGTCACCAAGAATGTCACGTTCAGATTAAACTAAAACCTTCGGTTCGATTGCGTTGGATTCGTTGGCGCAATTATATTTTTTTTAAGAAGCATTTTACAGCTTTTCAAACTAGTTTCGATTTGCTAAGACTATGAAAAGAGGCTGTTTATTTAAACTATTAATCTTACCTTTCTTAGTTCTGTGTGAAAAATATTAACGCCATTATTTACAAAATGATAAGCATATATATATATATATATATATATATATATATATATATATATATATATATATATAATAAAGTCAATGCAAAAGATTTTATTGTTTTTAGAACAGGTATTTTAAATTATTGTGATGTATTTTATGCCTAGTAAGTAATTTATAACTTTTTCTTTCGGATTATTGAATCATCAATCATAGTTTTCTGCAATATTCTCACCCGTGTTGACCCGAAATCGACCTTTTTATGTTAAAAGCAACGGAATAATCTCCCATCATGATAATGCTCGTTCTACTGACCAAAAATCTAGGAAAAATTAGTTGAGAAATTTTGTGTCATCCTGTGTATTCTCCTGACCTAGCTCGTTCGGATTATCAATTATTTAAATGACCTTGCATTAGCATCATGAAAGGAGATTGAACATGAGTTAGGTTCATATTTCATGTCAGAACTTAGAAGATTTTACAAGCGAGACATCGTTGACAGATGGAATCAAGTTATAGCAAAGGTCGTTATTGTTATGAATTAAGGTACTTTTTAAACAGTTTTTTTTTTTTTTTTTTGAAGATGAAATTTTAAAATCATCAAAAACTTTTGCACCGACCTAATATTTCCAGAATTTAATTCCGGTAAATATTTTACTAGAAATGAGTTCCTGCTTACCTGTCCCATTTCCAGAGCATAAGGTCGATTTTCAATGCGGTCGAAAAATCATGAACATGAAGAAAACATTTCGAAGCGCATATATCATGTAAATAACATGACGCTCATGAAACAAGAAGGATGGCAAATTAATTTTTCTTGCGATTTCAAAGCGCATATCGAGACGTCGCTTTGTCGATATTCCAGCCAACTCATTCCTCAGATTCTGCTGCCAACCAACATCAAATGAAACGACAACCACTCGCAGACATATTGCTAAATCATGAAATTCATTTATCAGAACGTGTTTACCGGATATCCCAAGTTCAAAATGACTAGCTGAAGTATTTGTTTAAGTAGGGTCTCACCTGCGATTTCTCACCTGATATATTTAATGTATATAGTGAAATAATTCTACGAAATATTGAGAATTATGAGGACATTATCATAGATGGTCACAACATCAACAACCTGAGACATGCAGATGGCACAGTCCTTATCGCCGACTTTGATGAAGACTGCAATTTGTTTTTTAGTCCTCATATTCAAAGAGCTAATGTTTCTGACAAAGGAAGAAGAATTACTGTTTCTGGGCTGGAATCTATCCATTTAATACTTACAGTTTGCTAGATTTTACCTTGAAGCCGTATATTAAGGACATGTAAATTTATAGAAGGCAATACAATGCAAAGTTGTAAACGATAGTCACAAACTGAAGTGAATTAAGACATGATAGTGAAATAAGCTATGCAAATTCACATTCATTAATGTGTGTGTGTGTGCGCGTCTGTGTGTGTGTGTATTCGACAGGTAGATAGAATCGGAATCGAGAAAAATATTGGAATCGTCTCATCACTAATATATGTGTGTGTGTGTGTGTATTCGACAGGTAAATAGAATCGGAATCGGTAATTGTATCGGAATTGGGAAAAATATTGGAATCGTTTCATCACTAATATATGTGTGTGTGCGTGTTTGTGTGTTTGTGCATGCGATATAAATGAAATACTGAAATGCCGTTGGATTACAGATTGTACAATACTGTAAAAATAAAGTTCAAATAAATAATATTAATATTCTATAAGACAATTCCAAAATTCTATATAGTTTAACTCAGAATTTCCGCATATACTAGCAGGGCTACCCGGCGTTGCCCAGGCTATATAAAAAAAGAAAGATAAAGTTGTGTTTGAATACACCTGCTATATCAATTTTTATCTCGAGCAATTCCTAACAAAATATATAATTTTTACTTTTCCTGGGCAACGCGGCCTTTTAACATACTCGCTCTATTGAAGATAGGACATCCAGTAACGCCGCGTAGATTTTTTTGTGTAAAATTGTATAGCAAAACACAATGACATTTTATTGTAAATACCCTTCTTAAAAAAAAGAAGGAAAGAAATTCATAGTTTTAAGTGGTTACGATTTTTTTAAATCCCGGGCAATTCCGAGTAGATTATCTTGGAAAAAATAGTATAACAAAAGAAAATAATGTTACTCTTACCGGGCAACGCTGACTTTTAACATACTTGCTCTATCAAAGATTCCACCTCGAATAACGCTGCATAAGTTTTCTTATATTAGCTTAAAGGGAAATAACTCTCATAGAGACTTCCGGTTTTAAACACAATTGTTGTCAGATATTAATAATTGAAAATAAATTAAATCAAATATTAATTGAATTTAAAAAAACTAAAATAAATATTAAATAATATTTCTAAATCGTTCAATTAAAACAATTATAGCAAATAAGATCGAGCTAATTATTAAAATAGATATTCTTTAATGTAATATGCAAATGAGGTTACTCATTCAGTGCAGATTACATTTGAAAAATACTATATATATATATATATATATATATATATATATATCACGCATAAAATTGAATGTGTAATCCCCATTTGATAGAAATATCCTATAACGGATTTATATATTTCTTAAACGGGACAGTTATACACGCAGACAAACACGAACGCTACTACTTGTTTCCGTTAATATAGTCAACTGGAGGGTTCGTATTGTTTTATTTCGGAAAATAACCCTTCATCAGACATGTGTTCGACTTTCAAATGTGCATATTATATATTATTATTCTTGTGTTCGTGAGAATGATGTAATTTGTTGCTAGTTATAAGAATTAGCAAGAACACTTCATATGAGCATGAAAATTTAATAGAAAAAATAATAACTTTACAATTCGCCATCTTACTTATTCTCTCTCATGGTCTGCACAGGGGGAAATAACTTTATTCTTTTAGAGTTATTTCCATTTATTTCCCCTTATAACAATTGTAAAATGAGAAAATTCCGTAGAAATTGTTTTAAATCTATTATATTATTTAAAATTAATAATATAGAGATTGTGTTGATACTCAATGTTATTTAAAGTTGTATTTTTAGCCATTTTTTACATCTAGTAGCTTTATGCTTTGTCTGGAAGAATTTTCATAAAACTAGCCTGGGTGCCCGGCGTTGCCCAGGTGTTTGGAGGTTTGTGTTGAGCAAAAGAAAAAAAAGTTGTAGTAGACAGGCAGACTCGAACCCGTACCACGAACGAGGTAAAGAATGTGAAAAAAACATGACGTCTTTGCTATCGGAAAACCGGAAGTGGTGAAAGTTTAAATTAAGGCTAGACAATCGAAAAGAGGGGATGACTTTCGAAAATATCGGCGAAAAACCGACCCCTCCCTGAGCGCGAAGGAATTCATGTTTTTAGCCAATTTTCCGATATTTGTCATCCGAAGGGTCGAGCTTCAAAACGATACCGATCTCGTGAAAATTCGTCGCCTCTGTCGAAAGTTTTAGGCATACATACAAACATACATACTCGTTGCATAATGACAAATTAAACAGAAACCTTTTTCCTGCACGCATGAACAGACTTGGCATTTCTCAGTCGACAGTAAGACGTTATAAAAGTTATTTGAATTTTTTTTAATAAAAAAATAGGATTTAAAACCAATCATTGTCAAGTAGTGAATGTCTATCACAGAGCGCCCCATAAAAGTAATTTTATTTTTCCTTTTGTCTTTTAGATAATGACGCATTTCTTTCCTGCATTGTATTTTAATTTCTTTTTATTCTCCACCCAGAATCGAACTCCTACCCTCTTCCCTTGTAGATGTGCGCAGCATAGAAATATAATGTGCAGCAAGGCGTGGAATTACTACGTCTGTCAAATTCTGAGTTGTGAAGCAAAATATAATAAACCGAAAAAAAATAAATGAATAAAACGTCTAATTTATTTTCAATTCCTCGATGATATAGAATTTCTAAATTAAGATTTATTGTCCGACGCACAGGGCTGCTCCCAGAAATATGAGTAAATCATATACCAATCCTTAAAAGACAGATTTTTTTTTCTTATAGCTAAAAGTGAATATATTAAATGATTTGTTAAAATGTGAAATTCTTCGCATGCTCGCATTCGAGTAGAGTTTTAAAGATACACACACGCGCGAGCGCGCATATATATATATATATATATATATATATATATATATATATGTGTGTGTGTGTGTGTTCAAACATCATTATGTATGCATTCTATGAGAAAGAAGTAAAATAAATAACTCATAGTTGGCTGTTGCTGCTGTTTTATGCATTAATAGTATAAAATATTTACGTTCGCATGGGGCGATTATTTTGTAGACTGCATAATAAAGAACATTATGTATGCATATTTGCATGGTTGCTGACTTTATAATTCCAGAAATATTAGACTGATTATCTATATATCTATAAAAGTGGACGTGTCAGTGTGCATTTTTCTTCGCAATAACTCTGTCATTTGTCAGTCTACGGACTCGAAACTTGATATACAGAGTACTGAGATTTAGGAAAATCTTTGTAATCCGTTTTCGGACAGGAATTTGGCTGCTAAGGAGTCAAAGTTCAACGATTTGACCTTTGAGAACTCTACCAAACCCCTCCGCCAATTTTGGGTCTAAACATTTGAAATTTTAGGTATAGGTTCCTTGGACATGGATCTAACTTAATAACTTGATTTGAACCCAAAACAATAAATGTCAAGGAGTCATAATAGGAGTCAATGTTAAAAAAAATTGACCGCTTTTTTTTTGTTGTGCTCAACATACACCTCCAAATACCCGGGAAACGCCGGGCTGAAATGCTAGTATATATATATATATATATATATATATATATATATATATATATATATATATATAATGAACTCATTTCCCCTCTGATTTTGACCTTAATAGGATTAAAAATCAAAACATTTCATGCACGTGTAATATGCACAAACTGCAGCAAAATATCTGAGGCGTGTTTTAGGCCTATTACCTTTCCACTTCCTCGATTATTGTAGATTCCTATATTCTTTCTTCTGGGAATTCACTGTCAAAATCGGTTAAAATCTATGGAAGTGGTAAAATCTTTTCTCTCTAATAAATTCCTCCTTCCACCGCCACCACTTAACACCGTTGTTGGATCGTTCACAAGGGACAGTTACGAAAGAACACCGGTTTGGGTTTTCTTTATTCCGTAGTTGCTTAGAAAAACTGGAATAGAATTTTGCTTAACCAAATCGAAGGGTCATTTATGCCATTGTTTTTTTGTTTTTTGTTTTTTCGCTTTTCGCTGGGTTCCCCTCCCCCCGACCACGTCCATCATTTTTCCCCCTTATTTATGCTTTGTGTTTTTCCGATTTCTTTTTTATAGAAGTTTTACGTTTGTTCGCTGTTTTTCTTGGGGGGGGGCGATTTTTTCAAGAAGTTTAGCATCGTTTTTTATTATTATTATTTAAACAGGGCTATTACTTCGCTTATTCTTTAGTTTAACCCCCCCCCTCCTTTACACACACCTCCAAACAACCGGGCAATGCCAGGTACCCCCGCTAGTTAAACATAAAGTTGGTTTAAATGTATACAGGTTTGAGATTTACAAAGCGGTGGTATTGTTACATGAGTTTATGGACACGTGTGTGTGGTTGTGCGTGTCAGCTAGAACATTTTCGTTCCTAAATGCTATGCTATGTAGAAAACATAAGAAATGAAACATTTTGTGGTGAATGCTCCATACAATGCATGAAACCACTTGCTGTAAGTTAAAACTACTACATTAAGTCAAAACCTAATAATAAGTGTTGGATGGATAGATTCCGACCCATGAAACAGTAATTCTTCCCCCTTTATCAGAAACATCGAAATCAAAAGGACGAAATAAGGAGAGAGTTACGGGTCTGCCAAAAATAACCCAAAGATTCTCTACTCAAGTTAATTATAAATTATGGCTGATTAGAACAATTAAAACATGTTTATTTCCAAACATAACTCAATCCCAGAACTAAATCATATTTTTGCATCTATTTTGCGTTATTAATCTGTATAGTGCAAAATAAAACTTAGGGAAACAAACGTTGATTAACTGTTATTATAGTTGTTGTATATTTATTGTTTTTTCTCTTTCTTCTCTAGGTGACCATAACTTTTGCCGTAACCCTGACAATGAAGAGGATCGTCCCTGGTGCTTCACAACGAACCCACAAGTCAGGAAGGAAATTTGCGATATTCGCAATTGTGGTAAGAAAACAAAGAATTTTTTTTTCTCATTTTCAGTGGAAACGTCACGTACAGTAAATACATTACTAACGCAATTCGTACACGTTTAAATATGTACATTTATTTGTTGTTGTTGTAGTAATAGTAGTAACGACGTTTACACTGATCGAGTTAAGCCAGTTTCTTCTTTGCCCATCATTACATCTCGAATCATGCCAACTTCTCCATACTGGTCTTTCTTGGACCCTGTCCGAGAGAGAGAGAGAGGGAGGTGGTTAATGCACTAGCTCTGATGTGGAAAAATATTCCAGGCATCAACGAATGGTGGGTTTGTAAAGATCTAGGATACAATCAGGTCAGAATATTTTCTAACAGAGTAGAGGGAGCCAACTTTCTTTCCAGCAGTCTTGGCAATGTCTTCTACCCATTTCTTCAAAATAATCCTACCTGAGAATTTTAAGCCAAGGAGGTTGAATGATGAATTCTCAGGTAGAATCTTATTCTTCATAGCAATCGAAATATTATAATTATTATAACTATGGTTAATATGGTTGACTTCAAGTCCAATGTAAACAAGTTCTTATTAAGCCGTCCTCTTTAATAATCAAATTGTATCCAATTTACACCATTAAGGATGTCTACACTGTTGTCCTGGTGACCCCTTTATCCTCATCAACCCTTATTTTCAAGTAGCCTCCAAGCCTTGATAAGTGGTGACTCCCTTCTAAAAAAAAAAGTGTTACACATACGGATTGTGTGAGGTTCGAGTATCACCAAGCCTACTATTTAATTTCACTAATAATCTTTGGAAAGGTCTTAATCCATATATCTTCCCTTCAGATTTGGATGAAATAACAGGATAGGCTAGACTAAATTCGAATCTTGGCTATGCAACCAGATTCATGGCAGCCCATGACAAAGGTCGCACGAGATGGCTATCCAATTGTGATTTCACCGTTGAAGTCCGATCACCTGTTATTCCTAGTTCTCAACTAAATCCTTTTTAATTGTTGTTGTCTAGGTCCCCCAGTAGTTCACCACCACGTTTGCACCATCCAGGTAGAGAGATAAAGAGGATTACATTGCAAAGTTGCTCTCCTTTCACGTGACGAGCTGCATACTAAACCCATCGAAGACTTCACTGTAATAGAGTGGATGATAGAGATTTTAGGTTTATTTACAGACATCAAGATTAAAAGTATAGATGATTTAAAAGTTCGTGTATATAGACGAATCCAGAATGTGTTGGTCAAAATAAACTCAGCAAGTGGCAGGTTTCTAGAGATGGTGTTTTATACTGTAATTAGATTCAGAAAATGTTTGTTTTAGATAAAGACTAAATGATAACTAAAGTCATCCATAGAAGGCAAAATGAAGTTTAATAAATTTTACTTGCGTAAAAATAGAATAAATTTGTAAAGATATAGATTTTACAATGACATTTCCATATAGTTATTATAGGTTTTTTTTGGGGGGTGCACAGTGCCTCTAAGTCATAAGGGGTTATTATTTGGGACCAGATTTGCAGGGACATTATGTAGGGAGTTGAACAACGAGATAGTTGTTCTAATCATACTTGAACTTCTGCATGTCAGTATAGTCAGGAAACACGGTCCTGGGAGGGAATTCCAAAGTCTAGCAATTCGAGGGAAGAAACTATTTTAGTTAGAAGGCTTTACAGCATTTAGGGATCTCTACAGTGTAGGTGGTGGGATTTTGCTGCTTGTCAAGTTTGTCGAGGGGGTACTAGTGCTTTGTGTTCGTCTAAGCACTTACCATTAAAGTACTTTTAAAACAGATACAAAGATGCAACATTTCGGTGATGGGACAGAGGTTCGAGTTTGGCCGATCACTAGTTCTACTACTTATTATCACTAATACTCTTGGGAAAGATATTAATCCATATATCTTGACTCTATGCTTGAGCTATGGATTAAATAATAGGGTAGACTCGATTCTCAAGCTTTGGTTGTTCAACAAGTCTAAGAAAGAGAAAAAATCCTTTGAATTAACATCAGGTTTTCCTCTGCTTATCCTGGCATTGTTTTCAATCGTCTTGAACTTTTTCTTTGCCACTTGATTCAAACAATATTTAAGAGACGTGCAGTTAGAGATTGTGCAACCCTTTACAACATAGATTCTCTGCCAAAGGACCGTTACATAGAGTATCCATTGTCTCTAAAATTGAAAGCAAACTTTTTTTTTAAGTATAATGTATAAATTTTAGACTTTAGCCCGTTTGTAACGAGCAAAAGTTATAGCCTATTGACTTAGAATGATTGCTTTATGCCAGACTATTAGAGTAAATGTGGTATTGTAGAGATTAATTCCTATTAATCCCTAGCTGTGAATCCGACGGATACCATAACACTTAGTTCACATCACCTTATCATAAGAAAGGTCCATGCAAAATTTTAGCCAGATCGTCTCACCAGTTTCTGGGAAAAATTCTAGAGAAAATTTGGTATTGTGGTATTTAATTCCTACTAATCCCTAACTGTGCATGGAGAGGATGCCATAATATTTAGTTTGCTGCATCTTATAGAGGTCCATACGAAATTTCAGCTAGATCGGCCCAGTAGTTTCCAAGGAAAACAGTACAACAGACAAACAAAGAGAAATAAGGTGAAAACTAAAAAAAAAAAAAACTTGCATACATTATGCCAAACAACCTAGTTTGAAACACATTTTTTGGTCACTCGCCATCAATAATTTATTGCTGAATCAAATCTATTGCTGAATCAAATCCATTGCTGAATCAAATCCTGCTAAGTAATATGAAACGCAAGTTTGCTTAGACAAAGAATAGACAGTGATATAGAAAACATTAAGTGATTAAACACAAAATCTTTCAGTTTTTTGTAGTGAGCATTGTTCTAATATACGAAAACTCACATTTTGATACAACTACGATGAGGATCTCCATTATTTTCGTCAAAATTGGAAATCTTTTCAAATTTTCATCAGCTACAGACAAATAGCAAAACTGCCTTGTGGATTCTTTGGGAAAGATTATAGTGGCAAAAATCCTGTTTGGAATCCCATTAGGCAGATGGTGAGTCATTCCCAGCAACTCCTGCAGCTGTGCTGGTTCTGACCATATTGGTTTGCCTTTTCATCGGGCATAGCAATGCCAAGCGGGGGACCCTGGTAATTGGGCAAATATAGGTCCACTTGTCATCTGACCAGGCCTGCATCTGGAAAAGCAACTCCAACTTCGACTGTTTAGCTACAGCAGATGCTGCAGGGCACCAAACTAGATACAGAAGCCCATTGTCTCACGAGACAGAAGGTTGGCATCATCATCTCACCAGGCGTCCACCATATTTCGTTTAACTTGGAAAAAATAAATACAAACAAAAAACACATAATCATTATTTTTTTATCCTAATCCAGAACACCGTTTTTGGGGAGCTAGATTTTCACAATAGAAGCAAGTAAATAGGGACTGTCAACTTCTGTTATTAAAAGCTTCCAAGTCGCCACGCTATTCCGTGCATGTGTTGCATGACATACTGTAGTTTGCTGATGCTGAGCACTCGTTTCATTCATTTATTATGAATTAGATGATTCTATTGTTGACATTCAATTCTCCGATATCTTTCTAGTTAGAATTATTTTTAGAAAGATATCAGGTACTTATGGAAGGAACCACGTGAAGGTTGCCAACATCAGTAAATTAAAAAATTTCTATGGAATAGACTAGTTTCGAACTTGACGCACCAGATTGGGAGTCCATGTTGTTAACCACTTAATCTGAAGATGCTGATTTGGGGGATGTAATCATATGAATTATGTCGGTATGACCTTGCGTGCGTGCGTGCGTGCGTGCGTGCGTGAAGAACAATGTTGTTCTTTATCTTTTAATCCTCATCCTGTACATATTTCCGCTTCTTCTTCAGATTCTTTTAAGGTCTGCTTCCTCTGAAGATGAAGATCCTGACAACTAAGAAAATTCTGAAGGGTTAAAACTAGAATCTAAAAAAGATTTTATCCATCTTCACATTCTTCTTCTTCTCCACATTCTGGACATTCCTTTTTATCTATTTCAATGCTGCAAAAAAAAAAAAAAAAAAAAAAAAAAAAACATGTGGCGTTGTCAAAACTAATTCCTGTTTATATAAATTAGTTCATTACTCTGAAATTCTGTAAAAAAAAAAAAAAACATTTTGGGAATGCGAATGTTTTTAATCTATTGAGTGCAGCAAGTCAATAAAAAACAATGGGTTTTTTTGTTGTTTTTTTTCCAAGGTCGAGCATCAAGTTGTATTTATTTCTAACATCCTGTATTATTCACCAACAGTCTTGTTTCGGGTAGTTCTTCGTGAATGTATAGTTGTTGTGTTTGGAGTCCACGCATGAATGAAAAATACAAACTATAAAATCAATAGAACAAGTCATGAAGGCAAATTGGCTTAAGTTTAATGAATAAATCGAATTTGAAAATAGATCGTAAGTTCGAGCATTGAAATAAGTTTTCATTTCTCCTCTGGACAATTTCTTATCAAATCTTTTGCACGAATGTCTTCGGCCCTTATCCATTCACATAAATTAGTTTATTATTCTGAAAATTTGTAACACACAAAAATTTATCGTTAAATATTTAGAAATTTATAAAGAATTGTGAATTAAGTATGAAATCGTGAAAAATATTGGAATCGTTCCATCACTAATAACAACTATGTCTTTTCACACATTAAAAGTGTCAATGATAGTCTAAAACACGAAAAAAAAAAAAAAAAACTTCGGTCCGGAAAACATTAGAACAAACTTAACAAAATACAAAAAACAAAATCCAACTGCCTCCCAACTTCTCATGAACTTGAAAATAAATCGTAAATCCAAAAACTGACATCAGTTTTAATTTTTTTTTTTATGGACAATTTCTTATGAACTCATTTTCACAAACATCTTCGGTTCTTGTTTGCACACTTCTACCACCAGATTTTCTTCCATCTCTCTGTCGTTGTATCTTGCCCTTTAAAACGCATGCAAATTACTGATACCCACTAAAACTCAAACACTGAACACACACTCATGGGCGCTTTGGATCCGGTAAGTGTATATATCTATCATCATGAATAGGTATATTGAATTTTATCCAATATAGCTGGAAACTAATTTAGGATAAATTAATATTGTGAATATTCAGCACATCCGTCTCCATTCGTTTATTTGATCAATTTTTCTGGTCAAATGGTTAGTTGCACATACATTTCTAGCAATATCATGTGATCACACCTGTTTCTAGGCATTCTGGTGGACAGAAATCTCACAGGAACTTTTGGAAGTGCTATTACTAAACGTCAACTAACTCTCTACTGTTGACTATTTCAAAAATCCTCCTTTTGCAATATTGTAATGTGTTGGCTCAAGGGATAGTGATGTCTCGGCAATGGTGGTAATAATAACAGAAACAATTATTTCCTTGCGTTTTTTTACTCTGTAATTGTAATAATATAAGAAAAAAATGGTTAACAAAAAACTTGCTCAGTGTCATAATGCATTTTGGTCTTTTCCTTTACAGTATTGTAAAGTTACATATTAACGCATGCTTTCCATCGCCTTCTCCGTAAGAGGGGAAACTGAAAGCAGAGCTGCGAAATACACAAACCCCAGAACCAAATCCACTCATCTGCAAAAGAGGAAGACATTTCTCTCTTCATTGTTATAAGTCACTTCAGACTTTTGTACTTGACGTAGTTTTATTTCTAACCTTAAACTTCTAATGGAATTTTTTGATTTCTCCTTACGATAGCCACATGTGGAAAATTGCGTTTTTAACACTAATTTCTACACAACCGTATCCAGTCTTACTATACAGGTGAAGAAACGCTTCACACAAGCTTTTATAGTAAACACTAACCATCTCGTAACTTCTGACTATTTCAAATATGCTTCTCTTTCCTAACACGTGACCCTGCTCGCCCAATCAGAGATTTTTGCTATCTCTCAGATTCTTTTACTTATTGACCCCTCTTAAAGATGGCATTTCCTTGTAACAGCTTAATGTTTTTCTCTCTTCTTTCTTCAATTCTTTTTCATATTCTTATCATTCAGGTCATCTTCATCATCACGCTCTAAACATCCTCATCTCCGTCTTCTATGACCCAAGTTTATACCACAATAACGGTGGCGTTGCCAGATCTATTAGTCCGTTAGTCCGACGTTTTTTTGTTTTCAAAGAGAAAATTCAAATAAAATAAAAAGAAGAAAACCGAAAAAAAAATCCCATTTGGGAATAGAAATATTTTTTTAATCTATTGAATGAGGCGACTCAGGCCGAGGTTTTCAGTTGAAGTGCGAAATAACAAGCTTGATCGATAAAAATCAATTTTAAAAAAACAACTTGGGATAAAAAACAAATTGTAAAAAAAACGAAAAGAATCTTTTCCCGACTATGTTTACGATCGACAGATCTTTTCGTTTTAATTACCCAAGACCTGATAATTGTTTTGCAAACTAAATAAAGATATTTTCAGTGACATTTAAGGGAAACCTGACGTTGTCCGGGAATGAATGATTATCAACGAATGTTTCACACTCCCATATTTCTTTTGTCATCGAAATCGGGTAAATCATCTATTTTTTCAATCAACTCGATTGCCTGCTCTAGTTGGGGACCCACCGCAGTGCACCGGGAGAAAGCTTTACATACCTACTTATTTCACAATATATTGTAGTCTACATTGCACTGTAGAGAAACTAATTAATCTGATTTGATTAGTAGCAGGTTATCAGCGTTGCCCGATCGTAAAATACACTTAAATATATTTTCATTTATGCAGATTTTGTCTTTATAATCATAGAGCCAATTCTCTATTACTTATTATATATAGTAGTGGCCGCCCAGTAAATATAACATGTTAATGCACAATTCATATTATTATAGAGCCAATACTCTATGGATTCTTATATTGTATCCAATATACAGTAGTGATTTAAAGAGAAAAAATAAATGACGTGAGTGCCATTAACCAGAATCGAATCCAAAACATTTAGTGCTCAAGCATTATTCGTTACAGGCTGAGCTAAGTTCATATGCATATAGAAACTTTAAACATAACGTTGTTACAGGTATAAATAAATCTATAGTTATGCATGCATAGAATTAATACTTATAGGCGACTTACGCTTACAAAGATCCGATTTTTGCAATTTTTACCTCCTTAGCAGCTATTTTTAACAGCTCAAAACAAAATCGAATTTGTTCCACAGATTCAAGTCCTCTATATAACAAATTTCGATCTGCATACCTAAAATTGGTAGAGTAGTTTGGTAGAGACCATCCTATATGCAGACAGTCATATATATATATATATATATATATATATATATAGCAAAAATGGTAATTAGTAAAAACCTGAACAGAGCGCTCAATATTATTGCAGAGCAAATATACATTTTTTATTACCGTTTTATCTGTTTAGTTACACATGATACGGCTACCGAATCGTATCAACGATCCAGTAACTTCAGACTTTACAGAAATGATTATTATGATCAGGACAAACAATATTAGAAGCAGTACAAAAAAAAGAAAAAAGTGAAAAAGAATTTCAATTCTAATTCGACAACTGTTAAGTTTTAAGATTTAATAAACATTGGAAGGTGGTAGGAGGGGGCGAGGAGAAATAGGAGGAGGGGGAGAGAGAGAAAGGGTGGGAAAGAAGGACGTAAGATGGGTAAAACTTTGAAGTTTTACCCATCTTACGCCCTTCTTTTCCACCCTCTCTCTCTCTCTCTCTCTCTCCCTATTCCTCCTTGCCTCCTACAATGGACTGTCCAGTGTCTTTGATCTCTGTACAATAGTTTGTCAGTACAACCTGACATGAGTATACTTCCCCTTCCATGTAAACTATGACCAAATATTCAAAATAGTATTTGAAGTCCAGTGTCTCTGCTCTCTCTCTGCAATGGACTGTCCAGTGTCTCTGCTCTCTCTCTCTCTCTCTCTCTCTCTCTCTCTCTCTCTCTCTCTCTCTCTCTCCAATGGACTGTTAGTACTGCATGACATGAGTATACTTCCCATTCCATGTAAACTATGACCAAATATTCAAAATAGTATTTGAAGTTCAAATAAATTTCCTCAGACGGTGATACAGTGGCTCGTATGAACATTGGTGCACCTTCCACTAATGATGTCAACTGGGGTATCAGCATTTAGCTAGATACTCCACCAGACCAGATGAATCGCTGTCAATAAAGCGATTACATCAGGGAACCCATTGATCGATTCCTCCTCAGACTGAAAGAAGTGATGCAACGGCCAGCTTAAAACGTGGCTCAGAGCGGTTAACACGATACTGAACAGATTCTGTGTTCATCAATCTACAGTGTTCGCCGTTGGAACCGAGGCTGGCTGTCGGTGGTGCCAGCGTTGGCAATTGATCGCTGGGCTTGGTCAGCTTTCGTGCGAGATGCAGTGAATTTATTGGAAGGAGCTGGCTTAACTGATGCTGGGTGAATGCCGCCTCAAGAGAAGCAGTAGAAACCAGATGAAGTAGTGTCATGAAATCCGTTAAGAGACTATGTATCTCATAGAGAAATCAACTGTTAATTTAACTTATTGATGTGATATATTTTAATTAATATATTTTTTTTATTTACTATGTGTTTATTTTGTTTATTATTTTCAGCTGGTTTTGTCGAAGTAAATGAAGTGATGGAGGACACGGTCGCCTACAAAGGTGACACAATCCGCATGGAATGTGAAATTACCGGTAAACCTGTGCCCAAATATAACTGGACAAAAGATGATCTACCATTACCGTTAGATAAGCGTTACAAAATTCGGGAAACTAACTATGGATCAAGGTTTGCACAAGATTTTAGTTTCCTTTTTTTTTTTTTTTTTTTTCTTTTTTTTTCTTTTTCTTTTTTTTTTTTTTTGCATCTATTTCTTTTCACTCCCAGACATCATTTTTAATTAGAATTTTTCTACGTGATTTACACTTATTCTTAAACTCATAAAGAAAAATAATTCCAGCTGTAAAGTAAACAACAACTATTATCCTCCTGCTGATTTTTATTTTTAGGTGATTATTTAAAAATATCCCATCATAGTCGTCAATACCATACTATTTTTTTTAATGTTGTATCAAAGCACATTAATCTATTATCTCTACTATTATATACAGGAACTTTGTGCATGTGTGGGTGTAAGTTCGTTCCCTATCGACTCGAAAACGGCTAGGTTGATTTTTATGAAATTTCACACGATGGTACTTCATGTGCCTGGCAGTGTTCTTAGATAGGTTTTCTATCGTGATGCCTTCAATAAATATCGATAATTAAAATAATCCGATGAAAAATGTTTAGAGCACAATTGAAGCACTATACTTGACAAAATGAATCAAATGAAATCGGCGAGAAAACAGTTTCCTCAACGGTTTCCATTTGATTTAATATATTCATTTCGTTAAAGTTTTTGACAAAGAGCGAAGGACTGCTCGAAATATCAAAATAAAAAAATAAAACCCAGCATTTTAGGCTCATATACATACACACACTGAAAATACTTCGAGACCTATAAGTATAATAACAAATTATATATATATATATATATATATATATATATATATATATATATATATATATATAAGCTGTTTGCACTAGAAAATTAAAAATTGATGTCTTTCGCAGTGACTAAGTTCACAATATATTATAATCTACATTGAACTGTAGCGAACCTACTGTTGATTTTATAAAATTACTTTTTATATATAATGGCTTGGATTAAAGTTTAAAATGCAAAAGTCAAGAATCATGCTTCAATTGTGCTCTAAACTAAAAAAAACTAAGCAAAATACTGTTAGAAACTCGTTTAATATATGTTACCGTAACATAGGCTGACATATATTCGGGGGGGTTTTAACATAATTTTGCACATTTTTTTAGTTTTAACTCATTTTCTCAAACTTACCGTGTTAAGCAGAGAGTTCTGCGCCATTTTAAATTTTCCAATACATCGGTAAACATCGTATGCTTTTCAAGCTCAATAAACATGTTACATTAAATAAAAACACTAAAAAATTATCCCGCTAGGAAGAAAAGTAACTTATCCTACCTTTAACAACATTTATTTGTTATATATTTATTTTTTGACAACTTTTTCGAATCTATGTGTATAGTAACAGAAGCCCGTGAAAACCGTATGGTATTGACGGCTAGAGATTATGCAAAAGATAGAGTAATTTTAAAAGAAAATTTCTTATTTTCTAACAAATTAAATCCTTCCATTCTGGTACAATATTACGTTTTCATTGTCGTCTGATTGTTAAAGTTCGCAAATCTTGAGTCATTAAAAAAAAAAATAAGTAAATCGAATGCTACGAAAACGAAAAGATGTCAGTGGAAAAATTAATTGTTTTTTCTTTTTAAATTCGCCATTTTTTCTTTCTTTTCACATTAAAAGAAAGAGGAAAAATTCCGATTGTCTATTGAACGTTTTTCAAGAGTTTGTCTTTTTTTTTCCTTTTTTTTTTTTTTTTTTGTTGCTTTTGTACAATCAACACCTGTTGTGTTTCTTGAACTGCAAATTATGAAAATAGAAATTCTCAACTTTTCTGAATGATTATTTCGGTTTCGTATATATTTTTCATCATCTTTAATGTTTTTTTTTGTTTTGTTTTTTTTTTTGTCCGCGATAATGTGAGAATGTTCCAGAACAAATGAAAGCTTTATAAGGAAATGTACAATGGAATATTTTTGACATCGTAAAGTAAAAATCTAAAAAAACTTTTGAAGAAAATATTTTCTTTCGATAATGTTTTACAGATGTTGCGATGCGATAGCGATTTTTTGAAAGATATAAATTTGCTGAAACTTTTCCTACAAGCTTTTTATTTATGGAAACCAAATTATTTTAGTCATTTTTAATTGTATATCGTATTAAACCTTACTCACAATTAGACTCATCCTTATTGATTGCACTGATTTTATAATAGCGAGAGATGGTTTAGATAAAGAAAAAAATATTAAGAATCTATTTGAAAAAAAAAAATCAATCTCCACACCATATTTTCATGCATTAAAAAAAATTAGCCCACAAGTAAAGGCCTTCCATGTAATCGCCATAAAATGACCCAAAAGGTTGATATGCCGTAAAATTCAACAAAACAAACAAGTCATCCTTAATTCTACCAATAATTGTTACTCCATTTCTCGTGAACATCTGGTGTTAACTAGTGTTATCAGATCTGCCTGTCTGAAGATATTGGCTTCCTGACCTAAAATACATCAATGTTATTGTTTTTCCCTCCCCATTACAAAATTAAATCCTGTTCTGCAAAGCCAAAGACTACAATATTTTTCCTCTAACAAAAGCCAAACAATGAACAAATATTTTAAGATACAAAGAACATGAAGCATAAAAACTTTTACCAAAATGACCGAATTCAGCTTTAAATAACTCGAAAAGGGTTGATGTGCCGTAAAACATAATAATCAACCAACCTGAACACTAGCCTCGTCTTTTATTTAACCCACATTGAAAATGAGGCTGGGTTTAGCTTAGTGTTATACTGATCAACACTATATCAACTTTTCTCACTACTATCAGCATCATCAGCATCATCAACCATTACATGCAGTGGTGTGTTGGGCAGCAACAAAGTCCCTCCACCTCCGCCTATCTTGAGCCAGCCTAGCCAGTGAACCCCAAGAATGCTGCATAGCTTTCCTCTCCCTTTCCACCGTTCTTCTCCAAGTTTCTCTCGACCTTTGTGGTGGTAACGTCCTCTCGGCTTTGGTCACTAGCATTCATATGAGTTTCACTGGACTCAGAAAGCCCCTTACACACTGAAGTAGGAGTTCTCTTTGTTGCCGTTTCTGTAACATACTCGTTTTACGAGAAAGGGTCTCCTCATTACTATGCAGTGATAATACTGGTAACAGACAATCATTATGGCCAAACCAAGAAGAAACGTCTGGAACTCTAACCACTCGTAGAGAATAGAGAGAGTTTTGTTCGTGGTTTATTCTTCTAGGTTTGCCGTGTTCTGTTTGGTAGTCTTTTTATGATTAGGTTTCGGAACAGTTTTATAAATATACTAGTAGTTCCGCCCGGCTTTGCTCGGGCCCTATGTACTGTTCATTACTTTATGTGCCTATGTATATATTAAGAAGTTTGAATATGTACGGCAATGCCTTTCTATATAATAGTCTTCCTTGACTACCATAGAGAAAAGTTGGCAGAGACCGCAGACGTCAATTTTATTTTTAACTTTGACCCCAATTTTGACCCCTTAACATTTAATGTTTTGGGCTCAAATAGAATTAAAAAGCTAGATCTCTGTCCAAGTAATATGTATTTAAAATTTCAAGTGTTTAGACCCAAAAATTGGCGGAGGAGTTTGGTAGAGTTCTCAAAGGTCAAATCGTTGAATTTTGACCCCTTAACAGCAAAATTACTGTCCTAAAACGGATTAAAAAGATTTTCCCAAATCTCAATATCCCTTATGCCAAATTTCGAGTTATTTGGTAGGAAAATGTACACAGACACACAGACAGACACCTTCACTTTTATAGATATATAGATATAACTATACGAACAGTTTTTTCTCTTTTTCACCTGTCTATTAGCCAAGTCTAATTATACTTAACCCACTTTGAAAACAAGGCTGAATTAAGGTTAGTATTACACTGGTCAACTTTATTGAGTGGCTACATAGACTTAATTATTGAGTTGCTACATAGACTTAATTACACTTAACCCACATCGAGAATGTGAATGAGTTTAACTTATTGTTACTGTGATATACTCAGTGCGTCACGACATGGTCTCTTCTCGACACTATGAAACGTGATAATGATGGCAACAGAAAGAGCCAGACCAAAAGCAGTCTGGTTTCAGTTATGAATGTTTAACAGTTTTTGCTTTAATCAATGTTCAGAAGACTGCATGCGCGGCAACCGAGAAGGCAGAACTGCTTGCTCAGTGATTCACCTCCAACTCCACCTTAGAGCCAACAAACAACTCCCTCTCAAATATCCCTATGTGGACTGAAACCACGCTTTATGATTTGAAAATTACATCTTTTCATGTCCGCTAGAGGGATCTTTGTGGCCTTCGGGCCAAGATCAAAGTGTAGTATCTGTTCCGGCAGATACTGCACTTAAGATAATTTGTACCAGTCAATGGAGGGGAAACCCTCTATACTGGGACAATTATTATTTTTGGTAACCAGAGTGACCCCTTTTAGGGGAGCTGGTTTTTACCTCACATTAAAAACGGCCTTGTGCCTAATTTGCTCAGTGGGGGAGCAAATAAATACCATCTGTTCCGGCAGATACTGCAAGCTATGACTAGCTATGACTAGCAAAGACCAGATGTGGGGGCAACCCCACATGCCTGACCATTAACCAGCTCCCATTTCCCACCTCTCGGGAGCTGGTCCCCTTTTTCCCTTCCCCCTCCCTTCACTCCTCACATTAAAAATCGGCCTTGTGCCTAATTTGCTCGGTGGGGGAGCAAATAAACATCATCTGTTCCGGCAGATGCTGCAAGCTATGACTAGCTATGACTAGCAAAGACCAAATGTGGGGGCAACCCCACATGCCTGACCATTAACCAGCTCCCATTTCCCACCTCTCGGGAGCTGGTCCCCTTTTTCCCTTCCCCCTCCCTTCACTCCTCACATTAAAAATTGGCCTTGTGCCTAATTTGCTCGGTGGGGGAGCAAATAAATACCATCTGTTCCAGCAGATGCTGCAATCAAAGACCATTGCCCTTGTGGCAATCTTCTGGCCCATGTAGGGGCAACCCTGCATGGGCCAGCTGGCAAATCATTATCCAGCTCCTATTTCCTATCTCTCGGGAGCTGGTCCCCTTTTCCCTCCCCCTCTCTCTCCACATTAAAAAACGGCCTTGTGCCTAATTTGCTCAGTGGGGAAGCAAATAAATACAGCCTTCAGGCCAAGATCAAAATGTAGTATCTGTTCCGGCAGATGCTACAATCAAAGACCATTGCCCTTGTGGCAATCTTTTTGTCCATGTAGGGGAAACCCTATATACCAAATGACTCTCACTATCCAGCTCCCATTTCCCACCCCTCGGGAGCTGGTCCCCTTTTCCCTTTCCCCTCCCCACTTCTCTCCACATTAAAAAAGGCCTTGTGCCTAATTTGCTCAGTGAGGAAGCAAATAAATACCTTTTCATGTCCGCTATATTATTAAAAAATTAGAACACTTCCAAGGCGTGTAGATTTGATCTTATCCCTGCTATATTAATTAAGAAATGCTCAGCTGAGCTAGTCCCCATACTTTACAAACTCTACAACAAATACTTTACTAAATTTTGCTTTTCTAATAGCTGGAAGAAGGCTTCTGTGGTACCAGTGTACAAGAATTCTGGTGAAAGAATTGACCCCCCCCCTCAATTATCGCCCTATCCAAGTCTCCTGCCCCTCTTTGCTAAAATCTTTGAGACCTTAATCAATCAGGCACTAGTCTAGCACATCACAAAAGTTAATCTCTCTGACAAACAGTATGGATTTAGGCAATGTTGGTCTACTGCAGATATTTTAAGTCATATCTGAACGCATATACTATGCAATGGATAAGGCGGGCAAAGCCAGGATTATAATCCTTGATATGTTCAAGGCCTTTGACAAGGTCTGGCATGGAGGGCTGCTAAATCGTATGGTATAACTGGATGAATAATAAATATAATCAGATCCTTTGTAGGCAATAGGATCATCCAGGTTTTCATTGATGGACGTTCATCCATAACATTAATGCTCAAGTGCTTCAGGGATCGGTCCTTGGACCACTATTATTCCTGATATTCATTAACGACTTCCCTGATAATATTGTGTCCGAGATGGGTATATTTGCTGATGATACAATGTTCTATAACATGCACAAGGGAAGAACATACGTGCACAAATCTAAAACAATGGTTTACAAAATAATCTCCACAAATCATCAACTCCTTATTGTTCTCTTTTCTGAATGTGATTTTTAAGTTTTCTATTGCTTTTTGTAAAATGTTTTCATTCATTACGGACAGTCAGACTATTTACTACATCTTTTTTTTTCTCATCTTCACTCCTAACAAGGCATATCGTCATTTGGATGTAAGGGGCTACTATTTGGAACTATGTCTAAGAAAGATTAACAAGATGTTGGTTTACATTACATTTAAATTTCTGCATATCGGTACAGTCAGGGAAGCAAATAGCAGGAAGGAATTCCAAAGTCTAGCTGTTTGAGGGCTATTAGAGTAGAAAGCTTTCTAGCATTTAGAGACCTCAACAGTGAAGGGGTGTGATTTTGTTGCTAAGTGGATTTGTCATGGATACGTATGTTTAAGGGGACACAAGTGCACTGAGTTCATCAGAGAATATTGATTAAAATATTTGTAAAACAGGCACAGGGATCCAACATTGTGGCGATGGGACAGGGGTTGGAGCTTAGTTGACAAAGCTGGTCCTATTAGATTGGGGACTCTTTTTGGAACCCTAGTCAAGAGGGAGAGACTAGTGGTAGATACACCAGTCCAAATGATGCAACAATTTGGCTCATCTACAGGTAGAGGAAGTTCAATATCTGTTATTAATCTGTTTTGTGTATTTTTTTGTATTACATTTGAATTTTACCTCATTTTTCAGCATTTTGCTAACAAAAACAGGTGAGATGCTATTTCGGAAGTTAGTATTACCAAAAATTGTAAATTTGTATAATTCGAAATTATAACCTCGTCCATAATCCACAGACCCTCGTCCATCCACAACCTCTGTATTTTTTTGTTTTGTTTTTTTTTTTAATCAGGATTTTGTCTTTTTTTATGATTATTTCCCCTCCTCCACTGAATGCACTCGAACCGTCGTTATCGTTACTGCATCCAGCATGTCAATTTAAAATAATTTCAGCATCATTAACACCAGATGTTCATTTCTCATTAGTTTAATGCACCTTCGCTTTTATATGTTATACGGAATTGGCCGGAAAAAAGCGCAACAGTTTTATTATGTAGTTTTGCATTTTCAAAATGGGGATAAAATATTAAAAAAAAAAAATTTTTTTAATATTTTATCCGCCAATTATTTCAAGATCAAATAACATCACTTCAACTCCTGCAAGCAACAGCTTCAATAAACAAAAAAAAAGAAAAAGAATGTTTAAAATTAATGTTTCAAAATGTCTAATTAATATAAACTTGTATTTGGCAGCCAAAAAATTAATTAGCGTTATTAAATTTTATTTGAGTCATTTTTTTTTAGTTTCCTAAATTGAAAACAGTGGAAGAAAGCATCAACAATGTTGAAAAGATTTTCAGTGTAAAACTAAAAACATTTCTATTCTTGGACTTCTCAATTACTTCAACTTCGAATAATCTCTATATTAGTAAAATTATGTGACCCTTTCACGTGTGTCTGCATATTTAGAATCTACTTGACTTGCACAGCGTTCGTATTAGTTATGTTCTTCAAACTACTGTTCTCATCTTAGGTGTTATTTTAACAATGTTTCAGTCAATGTCATCTCCACCTTCTTCAGGTTTAGCTTGCCAGAGTCGGGGGAGAATCTCTTTCGGCCAGAGTCGGGGGAGAATCTCTTTCGGCCAGAGTCGGGGGAGAATCTCTTTCGGCCAGAGTCGGGGGAGAATCTCTTTCGGCCAGAGTCGGGGGAGAATCTCTTTCGGCCAGAGTCGGGGGAGAATCTCTTTCGGCCAGAGTCGGGGGAGAATCTCTTTCGGCCAGAGTCGGGGGAGAATCTCTTTCGGCCAGAGTCGGGGGAGAATCTCTTTCGGCCAGAGTCGGGGGAGAATCTCTTTCGGCCAGACTCGGGAAGAATCATTCCACCAGACTCGGGGGAGAATCTCTTTCCACCAGACTCGGGGGGGGGGGGGAGTTTCTTTCCACCAAACTTGAGGAATTTGTGCAAAGTTTATTTATCCACAGGAGTAGCATGCTCTCATTCCATCGGCCATGACTAGGTAGAAGTCTTAAGTAATTCGCAATTGTGTTTGGAATTTCACCTGCACTGAAGATGTAACTTTCAACCACCAGAAGAGTGCAATTTATATTTGAATTTTACCAAGTATTTTATTCATGGGTTCTTGAATACTAAAGTTCGGAAGTTACATCGGCTGAAACGTTGTGAAAATAACAATGAAGATGAGAACAGTAATCCGAATAATGTAAATAAATCCTCATCTCAAAAATTCAAAAACGTTTTTGTATTCACTATTAATAGATTATTCACGGAAATGAAAAATATCGGAAAATACCAGAAAAATAGTAGACCCAAAGGTCTACTCTTCTATTAATACTCCGTGTATTTATACAGGTGACTGGAGACTGTCTGTGAATTTAATCTTTGACGCTTTCTCCTTTGCAGGAAGCTAGTTCAACCCACCTAACATAAATGACGTGCGAAAACAACATATTTGAATTATTTTGTCTTTTAGTTCTCACATTCCATGAGCAATGTTTGTGACAAGGAGGAGGCATTGCAGTTTTCTTGGTTGGAATATATCCATCTAACTCTTTTGAGTGTAAAGTCATTCTTGAAATAGAAAAATGTAGTTCTGAGCAAAAAATGATATCAGCATAAATCTGGTCAGAGAACAAATATGTAATTGCACTTACTATCAACGGAAGTGGAGTGGTCTTCTCGTTTTAATACGGTAAGCAAACTAGAGGATGCAACAAAATTCGTACTAGCATCTGACCGATTCGTTCTTAGCACACATCATTATAGACTTGCCCAAATTTATGAAGGCATACCCTTCTTATACCCTCTTAACATGCTTGTCATTTAAATAGGGTGGGTCTTCTCACTGCGTCAGTTGCTTGGAGACTTGGGTAGAAATATCAATCAAGAATCCATTCTCTACAATCAAGCTCAAGGTGATTGGCTAATTATCTAGCTCAGTACTTGTCAGACGGATATATATATATATATATATATATATATATATATATATATATATATATACACACACACCACCACTACCTAGGAGGTCCACCCTTCAAGGCCTTGTCACCCAGTTTTTAGTGGAGTAGGTTCATTGCTTACTGCCTGAGACTCCTCTACTAATGAATGTCAGCATGCTCCTTCTTTAGGGAAGCTGACTTGACACTTCCCACCTTCTGACCTTGTGTCACATCATTCCGTGTGTGATGCATGTAAATATGTAATCTTCTCATATGATAAAAATATTGCAGCAAACTCTTATGATTAGTTTTTGACCTTGAAGTCGTATTTTTCTTTTAAGTTCCTTGCATTAAGTGGCTTTATGCATTGTCTGCGGTGATTCCCATTACAAAAATCCATTATTTTTTTTTTTAATAAGATTGTATTTAAATTAAATTAGACAATTTAATCACTGAGAAGGAATTTAGGTTTATTTGTCATCAAGTCAGATATTTTAATAATGTGTTAATAGCTAAAACAAAATAAAATAAAAAATAAGAATGGATTATTCTGACCATTCAAAATTTGAAAGTCATATAAAAACATTTAAACTTTTAAATATCATTTTTTTTTTTTTATCTTAACTAAACCGAAATAAAGGTCGCTGTGGGTTGTTGCAAATTACCAGGTCACAGACTGCTAAGCCATTAAGATTCTTTCCTAGGGCATTGCAGATAGCTCTTTTCTCAGATGGGGGAGGTACTCTTCTGCACAGAGTGGCAGTCTGCAAATTTGTGGTCTGTCGACATTGCTGTGGTACGATATCTTCACGAACCCGAGTTGGCCGATGGTTTCGTGATTACCACATATTTCGACTGGTCTTTCTCTGTTTCCTTCCACGCTCACGTTGCTTTAAGATCCGTAGAAAGAAGAAATGAGTACGGTCCAGTCGACGAAGGTTGGGTTGTTGCTGGAGGGAAGAAAAGTTGCCAAGCACACAAAAGACAACGTCGGAAAGCGCTTGTTATAAACAATAACAACGTTTATTTACACAATCTTTAAAAACACCACGGAATGGGAGTGATTGTGGTTGACTGGCGGAATAAAGTTTTCTTAGAAAGTCTTAACTGCAATTAGGAAGCGTTAATGATGTAGAACGGAGTGGCAACGGATTTGGTTCTTTAAGCGGCGACAAAAACGAACCAACGTTCATCAACAAAGTAACCCTCCTGGGGAGTGATAGTACTACATTGCAAGCTAATATGAAGAAAAACAGGGATCGTTTTTGGATTCAAAAGCTAAAAGTTTACTCAAATATATGGAGCATATGGCCGCTTCACCAGACAAGCCATGACTGGTGCAGTGACCACCAGTCTCTCCTTCTTAGAAAAGTATCAAAAAACGTTTTTAACTCAACAGGTTCCACATTGTCTAACAGGTTCTAGACCATAGGTTCTCAATGGGGGTGAAATTCACCTCCAGGGGTAAACTTTGAGTTCTCAGAGGGTGAATTTTCAACCTATGTACGGTTTTAACCTTTTTTTTTATTCATTAGTTTTAGTTTGGCCTATTAAGTAGTTTATCATGAATAAAAAAAATAGTTTACTTTTATTCAATTTTCATATATCAATCAATATTTTCAATTTGCATAAAATTTGAAAAATTTATTTAGAAAAATAATCCATGTAAAACTGTAAACGTAAAATCTATGTTGGAAAAAATAAATAAAGAGTTTTATTAATATTTGCATTAATATTTACTGTGTATTTTTTGAGACAGGCAATCTTGAAAAGGACGAATTTCACAATAGCCCCTCAAGTCTGAGTGGAGTGAACCAAAGTTGAGAAAAAATAAAATAAAAATTATAACATTTTATTAATTCTGTGACTAAAAGATTTGCCTATTTAATTTATACTTTAGAATCCTGTCATTCATCAGTTTTTTTTACAAGGGAGAGTCACCATATATCAAGGCCAGAAGGTCGCTCGAGGATAATGATTAACGAGTGCAAGATGATCAGTGAGACAACGGCATAATGATTGGTAGTGGTGCAAATTTGGTAAAATTTGATTAAAATGACGGTTTAACAAGAACTTGTTTACATTGGACTTGAAAGTGATCATGTTATAGTGAGTTGGAAAGTAGACCCACAGGACAGAGTTCTGCGGGCAGGTATTTCTAGAAAACAAACTTTATTCAGGGAATTTGGGTTTAGATTTAGGCACAGTTAGAGAATAAGGGAAATTGTCTACAGTGGTTGTAGGTAGACGAGTGCTGTTAACCATATGACTAATTTAAACGTAACCTCCTCCTCGCCGACCTAATTCAGACATTCTGGCTGCAGTGTGATTGTTCTCTTCCAGTTCTCATGTCGATGTTTTAATCGAAGCCATCATCATGCCAAACGCACATGACAATCTCGATTTGGTAAATTCTTCTCTAAGAAGATTTCGCATTCTTCATTAGTTTTGCTTCAGTAAATCCGGGATTATTCATGCCAAGTTTTTATCTCAGAAATCTCTCCTGATCACCCACCCCCACCCATGACATAGTGACATTGTTAGATGTTGATAAAGACTGATATACAGACAGATATAAAGGCGATGTAGAGTCAGAATTCGATTGCAAGAACGTGTTCATATGTACTTTTGAGACTGACAAGAATTCTTGTCAAAAAGTTAAAAATCTTAATTTTAATACCATGCAAAGTCATTTCAAATATAAAACAGTAATTAATCACTAAGGACAATCTTACTTATTACAAGACTAGCCTGGGTGCCTGGCGTTGCCCGGGTGTTTGGAGGTGTGTGTTGAGCAAAAAAAAAAAGTGGTAGTAAGCAGGCAGGCGCGAACCCGTACAGCGAAGGAGGAAAAGAGTGTGAAAAAACAAAACGTGACGTCTTTGCTGTTGCGCCTATCGCCAAACCGAAAGTGTCGAAGGTTTAAATTAAGGCTAGTCAATCGAAAAGAGGAGATGACTTTTGAAAATATCGACGAAAATTGCGACCCCTCCCTGTAGAAAAGTGTCCAGTTGTAGGTGAAGGAGTTAATATTTTTAGCCAATTTTTCGATATTTGTCGTCCGAAGGGTCGACCTTCAAAACAATACCGATTTCGTGAAAATCCGTCGCCTCTCTCAAAAGTTTTAGACATACATACATACATTTAAACAAACAGGTGAGATTTCTTTTATAGATGACCCCCCAAAACATGCCGTCCATGGTATCTATATGTGTGTGTGTGTGTGTGTGTGTACAACTCTCCTACAGCCCACACCACTGGACCGATCATGACAAAACCTGACATGATGGTGGTCTCTAACTTACAGATGGTGCACATTATTTTTCAAGGTTAAGGTCGGGACTTTGCTTTATGCTCGGGTACCTACAAAGCGGGTACCCAAACATACAACAAAGTCCCATGCAAAGCGCGGGTATATTGACTAATTGTTAATAATCATCTAACTACAATTAACACAAATAAACTTCAGATTAAGTCTGTCTTGGACAACGAGTTTTAGTTATGAATTTCCAACATTTTCATAATTTGAATTTAAAGTTGTTTTTTTAAGACCAGACAAGTTTTTTTAGTAAACATAATTGTTCACTAAAATTAAATTCTTTTAAATTCTCTCATATATATATATATATATGAGAGAGAGAGAGACTCAAGAACTCTCATCAATTCTTTCAATATAGACATACCATTGGAGTCTCCTGTTCTGAGCATATCTCCCTGTATTGTTCAGACTTAATCTTTCTGAGATTATGAAATAGCTACATACATAGTATATGCGCTGATCGTGATCTTGTGTGAATATATAGAGGAAAAGCACTGTTTATGTGGTAATCTAAATTTGAAGGGTTTTTTTAAAACCGGACAAGTGCAAGACGTTTTTTTTTTTATATAAACATAATTGTTCATAAAAATTAAATTCTTTCAAATCCTAAGGAAGTGTTTTTTGTTTTTTCTTTTTCGTGCCATGCCAGTGTTAATGCTTGGCACGTCTTCAGATGGATTTTAAACTCATACAGTGTATGATGAAAAAAAAAAACTTGGTCGACAACTCAGCCATGAAGTGGTTTCATTGTTTGTTTTAAGCCATATCAACTTTTTCAGGTTATTTGATACCGAATACAGTAATTTTAGAAAATGTTTTTATGCTTCAAGTTCTTTATTTTTTATTATGGAAATCGTTCCAGACAAGGCAGGAAGCCACTTAATGTAAAGAGCTAAAAAATCTCACTTTAAGATCAAAAACTTGCCAACGATAAGTCTTTCATGGAATAGATTCTGGCCTAGAAAACAGCAATTCTTCCCTATTTGTCAGAAACATCATTCCTAGAATGTGAGGACTAAAGGACAAAATAAGGGAACAAGAGTTATGCAACTGCCGAAAGTAAATCCAAGATCCTCTTTCCACTCTCTTTTTTATATCGTCAAATATTTATTCATGGTGTTTGGTTTGGTTGTTTTGTAGAAGAAAATTTTTCTTTATATATTTTACTTTGGAGATTATGATTGAATTTTGCAAATGGATAGGAAAAAACTATAACATCAATGTTACATGCATTTAAGTCAGTGTGCTGATATCCTCAGACGGCCTGATCTAATAGCACTATTCGCAGAAAGAATTGTGATTTTTTTTTAATTAATTTTTATATGGCATTTTGAGAGATAGGGATGGGGGAACCCAGTATTTCCTTAAAATAGGCCAAATCCATTCTCATAATTTAAGGTTGGCTAATTAATTAAAGCGAGATTAGTCATAGACATTTTAGAAAGTTTTGACAGCATTTCTGTCCGTTACTTAGATTCGGCATAATCATGTTGACGCGTCGATTTCCATCAGATTGCAGATATTAAGCACCAATGAGCTTGGCCAGTACTAGAGGGGTGACCATTTCGATATACTAGGTGTGGGGGACAGCACTACTGTCAAAGAAAACGTAAGGCGCCTCCTTCCATACACTAGTCTATGGGAGACCATTGGGCAAACTCAAAAACCCACTTCCATCTCCCGATCAGGGTAATGTGAGGTCATGGAAACCAAGTGACTGGTGTAATAGAAGTAAAAAATAATTCTGGTCAGTTTCATATCTCATTGTGCCTGGAAGATCATCTCTTTGAGTACAATGGTCAAAACAATCGCCCAGTATGAACACTTCTCGGACAGAAAGAAATTGCAACGTCTGTACAACTGCAAAAAGGAAAAAATAAAATAAAATAAATAAATACTATGGCAATACATCAAACACTTTTGAGAAACAGCATGAATGGAGTTGTGGATGATGAGCAACAATTAATTAATGAATGCCTTGAGGGAGAAAGATAGATATAGAGTCAATGCCGTCAATGTCTGTACCAGGCAGGACACATCTTGAGTAAATGAATCATTTACTTGTTTTCATGAAATACAATTACAACCCTCATATGGAAAACCTGTCTGAAAATTGTTTTTTTGGTCCCCCAACAAAAGGAGGATGGACCTGTAAATTCACCCTTGTCCATCTGTCCGCACTTCTCAATAACTACGCCTTGGAATCTTTTGAAATTTTACACAAACATTAAACAGAATATGGGTAAAAAAAAAAAAATAACAAAACGGATTTTCCGGAAAACTTCGGTTGCCCCCCATAAGGGTGCGTTTCGGGTTAAAATGGCTAAAATTGACACTTTTGTGCTTATTAAAAAAAATGATGTCTTGGATTTTTATAAAACTTTCTGAAAAGTTGTAACTAACTGATTTCTATATAATTTTGTTTGTCTATACTTCGTGATAACGCTTGGGTGTGCCCCAGGGACTCTTTTAGGGCTAATAAAAACACTCCATTTTTCGGACTATTTTACCATATTTGTGCAAAATTTTCTGTGTATGCCTATTAGCAGTTTTGCATGGTGCTGAACTCATATATAAATATGTTAAGGCCTTGGGGACTTTTGGGGCTAAATGGGGGAGAGGGGAGCAAATTAGTCATTTTTTATGCCTCGTTCACTGTGCACAGGGGACCATACATGCTTCACTTGTTTAAGTTGAAATCTGAAATTGTTTTAGTTTAGGCATGCAAGGTTTTCGGATTGTAGTTAGTGCTTAACTGAAAGGAGTTCAAAGGTTATGACGTTGGTCAACACCGACTTAACATTTAGTTTTCATCCCATTAACGAATCCCTCTCTCAAGAAATTGGGCATTCTTTAGAAGTCCAGTTATTGTGAATCAGAGATTATTCAAAAGTTTGAATCATCGAAAATCCAACAATTTTTTATATTGGTTTAAGAAGCGGAAATAAAGCTTATGTTGAATCAGCCTCGGTTGTAACGTCTGTTTTACATGTTGGCATGTGTTGAACGGCTTTTAGTAATTGACTTCCGAACTAATATATCCCTGGTCTGGTTTATTATGTATTCCTCTTTTCCTCAAATCTATGCCTACCTCTTTCCACTGTCCCTGATATCTCAACTGTTATACATCCAAAAACTCAATAACTCTCATCAATTCTTTCAATATAGACATATCAATGAAGTCTTCTGTCCTGTGCACATCTCCCTATATTATACAGATTAATCTTTCTGTGGTTATCAGATAGTTACATACATAGTATAATTCTCGTGTTTTTTTTTTGTTTTTTTCTCGATACAATTGATTGGTCGAATGTAAAACGTATGCCAAGAACCGTAGACTTCTGGAAATCCCTTCCATCTGCCTGTTTTTCTCCTCCCTGTGACCTTTATCTTCTTTTATTCTCCAATACTATTGCTACACTATCCTTTTGATTACTGTACACACAATAACCCTTATCCTCGAGTGGCCATTGGACCTTGATAAGTAGTGAACTCCATGAAAAAAAAAAAGTTTCAAACTTTGAAGTAATTTGAGAAAAAAAATAATTAGTTTGTTTCTTTAAGATATAATAATGGATTTAGTTATCTCGAGATCACCCTCCGATTCAGTCGTGTATTAAATTGCATTTTATTGTCCTGAAGAACATAATCTCAAAAAGTACTTGGCTATTCAAAATCAAATATTGATTTACTAGCCTGCAATTTATCGATGACCATATATAAGAATCAGACTTGCTTTTTTTATTATAAGGATACTTTTTTCTGAAATGAGGTGTTATTTACTTGTTGAGGATGGTTATTCTGACTTTGGTTATTATATTTACAACATTTTATCTGCTATGCACTCTGACCTTCGTTGTGAGATATTTTTGATAGTGAAAGCCTTTCATTATACACTTAATCCATCTATGTATCTCATGATTTTCGATATGTAATATCATCAATATTCGTCTGCTGTTTTACATACTGTAGCATCACAGACAAATCTTTCTCGTGTAAAAAGATGGCTTACACACGCAATGTCATATAGTTGTAACATAATACAAAGCTGTATCGACTTTATAGTTTTCCTAGTCCATAGGTTGTTGAAAACCTCTCCGTGACATGGCAAAAAACATATTTGCAGACTATTTCTTAAAAAAGAAGTCTGCTAAAGTTTGGTTATGTCCATTACTTTATTTAGTAGTACTCTTCAAATTAAGTCCTAACAGTGAAATAGTGGCAATAATTAAAGGGAGATTACTCAGTTTTCTACATTCGTATTGTTTGAATTAATTTTGTTATCCTTTTTTTCTTTGTCAGGCTGAAGATTCTAAATGCCGATCCAATGGACTCTGGTATGTATACCTGCATTGCCTACAATAATTTTGGACATAAAAATACGACAGGAAAACTCAAAGTTAAAGATGGTAAGTCTAATAAAAATTTCTGAATTTATTCAACCAATCATGTTTGTTTTTCGATTTATGGCATTTTTTTTTCATTTTAGAAATGTTTAAAAATACGTATTTGACGCTTGTATTAACCCATTAGCTCATACTATTCTATAAAAAGAACGCCAAATAATATTTTTTTAAATCCATAAGATTTATAGATCTATGCCTATCTCTTAACTGTCCTTGCTATCTTAATTGTTATACATCTAAAAACTCATCAATTCTTTTAATATAGACATACCATTCAAGTCTCCTGTCCTGTGCACATATCCCTATATTTATAATTACTGTGAACAAAGGATAAAATTCATCTATATTCATTGTTAGAACCCTCTTAAAAGTTCTTGTGAAATTTGCTAAAATTTTATTGGTTCAATGATATACGAACTTAGATTTAGACTATCAAATTGTATGCATGTATTGCAAGTTTCGTATAAAATTATTACTTATGAATTCATGCACAAAAGTGAATGCAAAGAAAATATTCAGTGTGTTTTTACTTATGATCGAGTTTTCGCACAAATATGTTGAAACAATGCCGTCCTATATATCTATATATATATATATATATATATATATATATATATATATATAACGACATTGTTCAGTCTTGTCAAACTACGGATATCCACTGAAGGATGCTTACACCTAAAATTATTGTGGCAAGAGTTGCGCAATCTCTAACCACACCTCTCCTGAGTCAGTATTGTTTTAATTCAAGTTGCAATTATATGTAAGTTCAGGGCAACAGGAAACAATGCCAAGATCCCACCCCAACACAGTAGAGATCCCTAGATATAAAAGATCTTTCTACTCCAGTAGTTTCTTCCCCAGAACCGCTAGACTCTGGAATTCCATTCCAGGTCCCTGCTTCCCTAACTGTACTGACATGCAGAAGTTCAAGTGTAACGTGAACCGACATCTTTCTGCCCTAATCCCAACATAGTGCCCCAGTAGTTGCTGCCCCTGATAGTAGCCCCCTACACCAAAGTGGCAATGTGTCTTGTTTGGGGTGAAAATGTAATTAAAAAAAAAAGCGGAGAGCACATACAGCGCCTAGTATTTCCAAATCGTCACCCATCTGGTACTGGTTCGGCTGATCATTACTTAACTTTATTGACCTTGTGAGAACCTGTGTATCAGTGTGATCATGCAGAATGTAATTGCTAAGCAGAATAAACAAAGACGATGTCAAAATGAGTCTTGCAATAAATGTAATATAACATGCAGCCGCATCAGAGATTGAACTCAACTATAAGTTTGTAGTGTAATTCAAATCTTGTCGGTAGCTGAATACTTGATACTTCGCTAGGGCTATCAAGGGTATTTTTATCGTAATGCCATCACTAGATGGGTTACCTACCATGGCTTAAGAGAGGCCCATCTATCCTTGAGAGAAAGATAGCCCATGCCAGTTTCCCAACCTGGTATTTTACCTCACAGTACATACAGCATCTCGCCTTCCGAAATGGTCACCCATCTGGTACTGGTCAGGCTTGACGTTGCTTAACTTTGGTGATCTGGTGAGAACCGGTGTGTTGACATGATTGTGCAATAGTAAGTCATTAATTTATTGTCAAAAGTGCAATGTCACTTTTTTAACTGCTTTGCTTCTTATTATATTGTATAAATTTTATCTTGAATGTTTAGCATCTTGATGTTGAAGATATATCATACGTATTCAGTGTCTTGTGTACAGGAGTGTCAATATTTGGCTTTCTAAATAAAATTAAAAATAAAACTCTTCTTTTCAATTTGTCTATTTTAACTTATTTTTAATCATTACACAAAGTTTCAACTCAATAGTAAAGAAATGTGGATGTCCTAGGACTTAGTGGTTTAAAAGTAGGCTGTTGTGTAGATTTTCTAGCTTTGCTTACGAATTTTTTTTTTTTCTAATTCAGAATATTCCTCCAAAAAGACGATGACAGATCTGATTCCAGGTAAGTGAAATGTTTTGATTCGACATTTTTAAATGTCATTCTAATAAACCAGACATTGATCTCTCAATATCACATTGTAATGAAATAAGCCGAGCCACATCTATTTTGCGAAAGGAATAAAAATGTCTACGAGGCGCAGAAGAAACGGACTATCAGTTCCTGTGTCGAACCTTGCTTGTTAAACGAAAATTTAATGTTTGCTGTTTTGCAGCACACCAACGCTTTTTATTTGATGCCAATACATAGTGCAATTGCTTGTTTAAACAGCAAAACAGAAAAGATCAGTGCTTAGCCTAAACAAATGCTGACACTGTTTCAAACCGGATAGAATAGATTTAGTTTTATTCCTATATTAACTTAGCTAGAATATGATTGACGTCATAAGGCCCCCTTTTTAGTTTTTGTTCCTACCCTCCCTTTCTCTCATGTTTTTGGTTTGGTTTGATAATCCCCATTCCAAGATTAGATGACAGATTTGCTACTTTGTCACAGATGTCACCCCTCTTTTAAGGACTTTGAATAAAGTAATGAGGGAGGATTATATCTTTTTCCGACTGGAAAACCTGCTTATCTGCTACAGTTTCTAGTGGGGAGGGGCAGTTTATACTAATAAACCATATTTTACATTGTAAATACCTCATTTGTCTTTTTTTTATGTACAATTTTTTTATCCCCCCAACTCCCCACATCATATTTATATTGTCATCTCGATTTTTAAGATGTTTTTTTCAACTAATGCATTCGTGGAGTAATTCTGGTGTTGTAGTGAAAGAAACTAGTTAAATAAATATTAGATAGGTCATCATTAACCCCATCTCCTTTTTAGGCCTTGTGCCATATTAATGCATTCGTGGAGTAATTCTGTTGTAGTGAAAGAAACTAGTTAAATTAATATTAGATAGGTCATCATTAACCCCATCTCCTTTATATTAATGCGTTTTTTGTATTAAATATTTCCTAATAAATATTTAGCCTCTTTACTATACCAAAAATATTGCAACATGAAATTTTCATTTTATTTACAGAACTTTCTGGAAAGCAAACCCCGTTAACGCCTACTGGTTCAAGTTCTGAAGAGAGGTAAGATATTTTTCCATCTTCATAAAATTGTAAAACTTAAAAAATATAATTTATTTTCAAACAAAATAACCAAAAGGGAAATTTTAATCAAACTCCTATTGAAGGTTTTCTTTATCCTTATGTAGGATATTAATGTTTGGTTGAAACCTAGCAAATTCTTTAAGGCGTAGTTATGTCCCTTTGATCAACAGAGTGACTACCCTTTGGAAGAATTGCATTCTGGGACAGCAGATCGTTGGCTATTGTTGCTTGGAGTATGGAGGAAGCTTCAGGTAGCCACAACTTTATCACACGTCCAGCATTTCCAGTTATCATCCTATTTGTGCAGCCATAACTTTTTTCTTCTTATTATTTTTCGCTTACATCGTATACACGCACCATTTGGGAGCAATGCATTTAGTTTTAATTTTATTATATCTGATGTCACAATGACTCTTTCGTGCCAAATTTGGTGCCATTCTTACCAATAGTTTGTAGTCTATAAATAGTTAGAATTGAAATTCAGTAGTAGTATATTAATTACAATTTATTTTCCCCCTTTTTTCAATTTGCTTATTTTGTTTGTTTTGTTTTTTTGTTGCGATGGGGCATCCTACTGGATGCCAGACATTCATTTACCTACTATTTCAGAAACTCCAAGCGAGAGATTTTAAGATTGTAACCATGACTTTAAGCAGATTTTTTGCATCTCGCTTACACTTGGTTCACCGGGTAAATTCACCAGGTAGTTTTTGGAAATTTTTTTTCATAAGTCTGGTTGCCCTTATATTTACTGAAATTATAGCAATTTTCCTAAGATTTCAAATTCTTTTCATGTCGTACATAATACTGTTGTATTTGCTTATCTGTCGGAGAGTCTTCTACTCTGATAGTGTCTACTCTTAAACTGATAGATTTTGAAACTCCCTCCATGCTTCTAGCTGTACTAACATGCAGAAGTTTAAACGAAATGTGAACATATCTTGCTGCTCAACTGGCTATATAGGATGTCTCCGTAGACATGGTCCTTAATACATAATATCCCCTTACATCTCGATGGCAATGTGTAATTTGGAGTGGATATGAATTTTTTTTTTTTTTTTTTTTTTTGTTTAAAGTAGTTGGAATTAGTATTATAGTAATCACAAAATAATTACTAGAATGCGACAAGCCATGACAGGCAAATAAAATTATTGGTAATATTTTGTTTTCTTTAACGTAATTTTAATCATCTCGGAAATCCTCTTTTTATAGCAAAAGAAAATGTCATTCGGTACATGTGAGAGTCTGACAACTTCCGGTTGGAAGTTTAAAATGGGAACTTCTACGCTGCATGCATTTTTTTAAATTGTAACTATCTCGTGGTCTTAAAACATATTAGCGTGGCTGAATTTAACTGGATTTTAACTGGCACACTAGAGACTTAACCCAACGTTAAACCAGTAAGAAAAACTCCACTAGTTTAGTAAACGTATGGTTTTTATACATGAATCGTTCCAAAAATAGGCATCCTGTTTTAAACTAAAAAAACTAAAACGTTGAAGAACTATGAAGACGGGAGTGGTACCATTAAAACGAACGTCCTTTTGTTCTCCAGAATTTTATAAAAGTCCAGAGCGTGCTGTGTCACTCACATCTCGGTTGCCACTCTGAAATCGGCGAACCCATCTTCTGACTATGCTGGGTCATCAATTGCTTGACTTTGTGAAAGTTCAACAGGCGCCGGTGAATGTTAAATGGTTCAATTCTTCTGCATGGAGAAATTTGACACTCGTTTACGACAGATGTTTTTTTAGTGTCTAACACTATCAATATCTGCAACAGATGAAACTTACAGCTCATGAATGCACGAGCTCAGTCATCATAACAGGGCAATTTGTAATGCTCTCGCACAGAATAAAAAAAATAGGAGACATTACTTTTGGAACGTCCCTTGTAGATATTTTTTATTATTATATTTACAATTACATACATAAAAATGATACATTCAATGAACTACTGGGATTTATCCCAATAGTATAGCGTTATAGCCAATACTCTGGAATCATGGTTTCAAATATCGTGAGGTTCGGCAAAACTGATGAGCTTTAGCAGACGAAACATTGACCTTTTCTTTTTTTCTTTACCTTTTCCATTTACCTTGTTTTCTTTGCAGTAATTTTAACTATGTTCAGAAATTGTCCTCTAATGGTATAAACGAGTATCATTCGGTGCATCTTACGATATAAACGAGTATCATTCGGTGCATCTTACGATATAAACGAGTATCATTCGGTGCATCTTACGATATAAACGAGTATCATTCGGTGCATCTTACGATATAAACGAGTATCATTCGGTGCATCTTACGATATAAACGAGCATCATTCGGTGCATCTGTCGATATAAACGAATATCATTCGGTGCATCTTACGATATAAACGAATATCATTCGGTGCATCTTACGATATAAACGAATATCATTCGGTGCATCTTACGATACAAACGAATATCATTCAGTGCATCTTACGATACAAACGAATATCATTCGGTGCATCTTACGATACAAACGAATATCATTCGGTGCATCTTACGATACAAACGAATATCATTCGGTGCATCTTACGATATAAACGAATATCATTCGGTGCATCTTACGATATAAACGAATATCATTCGGTGCATCTTACGATATAAACGAGTATCATTCGGTGCATCTTACGATATAAACGAATATCATTCGGTGCATCTTACGATATAAACGAATATCATTCGGTGCATCTTACGATATAAACGAATATCATTCGGTGCATCTTACGATATAAACGAATATCATTCGGTGCATCTTACGATATAAACGAATATCATTCGGTGCATCTTACGATATAAACGAATATCATTCGGTGCATCTGTCGATATAAACGAATATCATTCGGTGCATCTGTCGATATAAACGAATATCATTCGGTGCATCTGTCGATATAAACGAATATCATTCGGTGCATCTTACGATATAAACGAATATCATTCGGTGCATCTTACGATATAAACGAATATCATTCGGTGCATCTTACGATATAAACGAATATCATTCGGTGCATCTTACGATATAAACGAATATCATTCGGTGCATCTTACGATATAAACGAATATCATTCGGTGCATCTTACGATATAAACGAATATCATTTAGTGAACGAATATCATTCAGTGCATCTTACGATATAAACGAATGTCATTCGGGTCATGTGAAAGACTGAAAACTTCCGGTTGGAAATATTAAAATGAGAACGTTTGCACTGTTCTTTCAAAATATTTTTATTTGTTTTCTTTCTTTATTTCAGCCATGGTAAAGGATCCTGTCTTCTTTTTCAAGGAATCCCCTGCGCCAAATTCTTGGCTAACAAAAGTGTCTACGTATCGGATAAGAATGATCTGGTTGAGATCGAAAAGGCTTACACAGGTAAGACATTACTTTTGTCGGTTATAGTCAAGATAGTCTGTTCCTTTTGACTTCCGGTTTTTTGTTGTCCATTTGGCTGGATAATTAGATATGATCAGTAGGACAGGAAAACCATATTTAACATAGGGAAAGCGAGGGTCTTTCACGTTATTGAGAAAAAGATAATCATAACCAAAAGGCACCGTTACTTTTGCGATAGGAGAAAATAGATTAACTAAAATAAATTTTTAGGTTACCTTTAAAATCTTTCAAAACACAAATAGTGTGTAGAGGTTTTAGAGTCATTTTCTTAACAAGATCATCCAGGGTGACCGGAGAAGCATAACAGTGAACAGAAATTAGTTATAGCCAAGATTGTGTACTCTTTGACTTCCGGTTTGTGCTCCACAAATGTCAGGATGGTGACAAGCAGGATGTGGTCCCTTCCGATTAATGATTATCTTTTTCTTAGATAACGTGAAAGACCCTCTTTTGCTCATGTTAAGAATGGCTTCCTTGCCCGCTTGACAAGGAAAACTTAAAGGGAGGGTAATGGCATTGACGCTGTTTTACAATTTGTCACTGTGTAGAGGGAAACAACTCTCGTTTACTAAGAGATTCGTTCATTTTTTTTTTCATCTCCTAATTTAGGACGCGATATTTCATTAAAATCAAAACATTAAGAAAAAAAAAGTTGCGACGAATGTTTTTTAATGTACCAATGTTGATAACGTTAATAATAAAGAATGTAGTCATCACGCGATTATTAGGAGAAAACCAAGGAACCCACGATATTTCCATTAGATAAAAAACATTTAAAAAAAGAAGTTCGACAACTTTTTTTCTTAATTAAAAAGTAAATGTTATGGTTAGGTTTGGAAACACTCCTGAATTGTGCATATACCCACCTTCTCATGAGAGCCTAAAATCTTATGGAAGACCCATCCAACCAAAAAAATCTCCGGCGAACATCCATTGGCATCATCTACTGTCAAAGCAAGAGGTGTTCAGTTTACAGGCCATTGTTTTAGAGCAGTAAATGAAGTTATTCTTTCCCTACTTCTGTGGGATCCTACGATCCATGCCAGAAGTAGAATCCTCATATATCGAGTGGTCATTGTAAGGGATGCTGATATTGAAAGGCAGGACCTGGAAGCAGTCATGTATGACCGAGAATGTGAAAGCTATCATCTTGATTACGGTCAGAAGATGATAATATTGGTTATGCTCACAGACGATTGGTTGATGGTAATATTTTGCTATTGAATAGTCACATAGAAAAGGGAGTGTGTATAAAAAGACTGAGAGATAATAGAAAATAAGGAAAAATGCTATGGTGGAGATTGGGTAGTTTATGCAATTCACGGCGTCGGAAATAAACATACATTAAGAACAGTTGAATAAAATGTATTGAACATTACTTTATATTGAGGACGAATCCATAAATGTTTCTTATATTTTTTTGTTTGTTTTGTTCTAATTTTCAGTTGCAGTGACGATGATTGGCCAATCAAATGACCTTTCCCCCAACTGTCACAAATTTGCTATTTTGTCGCTCTGTTACCATGCTTTCCCGCTCTGCGACACAACAAGCAGTGTGCCAAAGGCCCGCTTGCTCTGCAAAGATGAATGCCGCATCCTACGAGAAGACATTTGCAAGATGGAATATAAGCTTGCCAAAGAGCATCCGCTTATAGGTGAGTATCCTCCGTATTCTCCTTACGAATTATATCTCTTTGGGGTTTTCCCTTATCAAGCTTTACAAGCAATTCAGGTCGTTGGGAAGTATTTTTATAGGGAGTGTCAAGAAAACCAATTTTGTTGCTGAAGATGATCATGATGAGGATTCATTTCGTATGAATCAGTTTATTGTTAGCATTCATTTCCCCAATATCTTTCTGATTAGAATTCTTTCTATAAAGACACTGGCTATTTAAGAAAGAGACCATATGAAGGTTGCCATCATGTCTAAGTTAAAATGTTTCTTTGAAATGAATTGGATTCAGACTTGGTACACCTAGTTGTCAGTCTGTGTTATTACACGCAATACAGATTTCTATGTTGGGAGATGGGTTTGCATAAAACTAATAAAAAAATATATCAGCAAGTTGAAATAAGCATTTTGCATTGTAATATTTCTGTACGTGTTATTTATCCATTCAAACAAAAATTTTACTCGTTAAAAACGATATTTGATGTATGATTACTATTTCCTGTTAATTTCAGTGTTATGTGACCAGTAGTTTAAGAGTTTATCAGTTTACGCACGTATACATACATCTGTTTTATTTATATAGAAGGGGTATAGTGTATTAGTTACAAACGCGGTTTTGAGATAAACGTTTCGGGTTCAGGTTCTGTCAGACACCTCCCTCACTCTCACTACTACGCTTTGTTGTTCTTCTTCCATTAGATTGACAAAGATCATCGGAAGTGGGGATCATCATCGGTGAGTGTGATGATGACTGATAAGCTCAATCCACGCTTGAAAAGTTTTGCTGCAGTGAGAACAAGGAATAGTAGCAGATGTTGGCGGCTTCAAAGCATAATTCTTTCAGTCCTGCCTGCATTTCTCTGGAGAAACTTTCCTGTCACTTTCATATTAGCAGGCAATATCGCGAACAGCGAGCTACCACTTGGTCCAATCTGAAACTGTCTGTTCCCATGACATTTGTTTCATATTGAAAGCCTTCAGTGATGCTTTTACAGGGTCTTTTAACCGTTTGCTGTAGCCGCAATGAGAGCACTTGCTATGCTGGAGCTTCCCAAACAGAAATTTCTTGGCTATTCTGTAGTCTGACATGCGGTCTTCATGAGCAGCCAGCAAAGGTGGGTTTTCACCAGGATGGTAGGTAAGCTGGGAAGCCTGACACGAGTGAGAATTTCTGTGTATGGTATGCTTTTCTGTCAGCTTATACCAAATTGTTGCCTAAGCCTGGTGGTATGGATACGATTTTGTTTTTGGGCGTGGCGTTGGTAGCTGATCCACAACGCACATCCATAGAGTAGGGTGGTGTGTATGACGGGTTTTTAGAGCTTCACACCAAAATAAGATATGAATAATATATCCTTCCTTTCTTTCTGCTGTTGACTCAGTAAATAAAAGAAAACAAAAGGAAAACAATTTTGTATAATTTTTCTTCTTCTCCTTGTTCTAATTTTCCTTTATTCGGTTTTACAGGGGAAAAGATTTTACCTATATGCGAAGACTTGGCAGAACCAGGTACAAAGGAAGCAGCCAATTGTATTGACATCGGCGTTCGAAATGAAACACGTGGTAAGTTAAATTATGGAAATTTTACTTCTGCTTTTTAAACATTAGCAGGATCTGTTGAAATTCCACGGAATGAGAAATATATTTAATCAACAAATATGCTTTGATAAAGCTGATATCTTTACGGATAGTGCAAAAAATAAGTTTTTGAACAGAAAAACTAACAACATGCTGTGTATATCAGTTTCTTAACATTTCTATAAAAATAATAGTGTCTATTGTATTTTCAATATAGAACTGACCCAAATGAGATAAACTAAGAAAATAATATTGTGCTACATAGTTCAATACAAATAATAAAATCACATTGTAAGAGACACTATTTAATTTAGTCCTTCAGTCCAGCACCTTTTGACAGACCATGTTTTTTGCCCCTGATTATTTTGAATATCTTTTTTTACACAACGTTTTGCTGACATTTTTCTTTGAAGAACCACTGTATGTCAAAATTACTAGCATTACCTTTTTCAAACCATTGCAACAATAATCATATATTATGTTATTCGAAAACGAGACTACATCAAAGGGAGGTTGCTTTCGTAGTCTTGTCCAAGATTGACAGATTTGGCCTTTTTAAAGCCAAATTTCGTGAATTTGGCCTTTTTAAAAGTAGTTTGACCTTCAAAAATTTGTATTTGGCCTTTTTTTCAAAGCGTAACGTACGGACCAACTAAGAAGGGAACAAGCAGATTATTATATAGATGTATTAAACACAGACATCACAATATTATTATGCCATCTTTGTTTAAAATGAAACATACTTATCTAAGTACTTTAATATAATATAGTTTCAGAATATCTTTTTGCAGATCTCCAAAACCCTCTTAAAAGCTTGTGACATATTTCTATTCTGTGGACATCCGATGCGAACACAGACCCCATGATATAATCGTACGAACTTTGGAAAAACACATGCTGCATTTTGAAAAGCTCATTCATTTCAAAAATTTTTTTTACATTAATCGAAACAAATTAAGCGCAAGGTCATTCAAATGTATGGGAAGGGAAGTTTATGGTCATTCTTATTACTGTACTTTATGCCACTGTCTAAGATTATCCTAGCTAGTCTTCAATAACCATAATATCACGTTCCCTCCAAGGATCGTCCCACTTAAGATTCCCAAATCATTTTTTCTTTTAATAAATATATATGTATATAAATTCTTTAGGGTAAAAAATAATTCCAGTGCATCGTGGAGTGGGGAAAACAAAAAACGTAAACTACACTTTGATCCAAACCTGGTGGTCAAAAAAGTGCATTTTAGTTGAAGTTTGTATTTAACACAACAACGAAAACAAATAAGGTTTTTTTTTTAAATAACTTTTATTTGCATTTTATTTAACAACAATCTAAAATATTCAATGTGCTAACAAGTAAGCAAGATTATCAAACCTTTAGTATCATTATTTGATTTGGTATTTTTCGTATAGTGTGTTACAATGTTTTTGGCGTGGTTGTGTTGGGTATGATCAAAGATTTCGAGGATTAGATGAACCAATCATGTACCAGAATTGCTGTATCAAATATACTGAATCTCTGAATTGTTATTAAAAAAGCTTTTGATTTTGACATAAATGGATCACTGCTGATCTTGACTGGATTAATATTACTACAGTAGAACCCCGCGATACGGTGGCCCTAGGATACGGTTTCGAGAGTTCAAGGTGGCAGCATGAAAAAAAGACGAATTTTGTGCGAGAGGCGTCTTTCGTTTTTTTGGGCGTTGTCTCTGCGTGAGTTCGTTGTCCGTTAAAAGAGGAAGAAAAAGAAAAGTACTACTGCTGCTTGGGTGAAATCGAACGACTCGTGAAAGAGGAAAAAACTTTTGTGTGAGCCAAGTACAACGGTGAGAGTTGCGGTAGTGAATCGAGGAGAAGAAGATCAGGCCCTTTTTTTTCTCTTTTTTTTTTTTTTTTTTTTTTTTTGGTACTTGTGCAGAATTTGAACCAGACGTAATTAAGTGGCCGCTCGGCTTTGCTCGGAACATAACGCTAACCACCGGCTTTCGCCGAGCGTTGCCGATTATCAAAGCGTAACATAGCTACTCAAGGCAAATACTGAAAAAAAAAAAGTTTAAATATAATAAAATCACAAGAAAAAAAACATCTAAATATAATAAAATCACAAAAAAAAACAGTTAAATATAATAAAATCACAAAAAACAGTTAAATATAATAAAATCACAAAAAACAGTTAAATATAATAAAATCACAAAAAAAAAAAATATAACGAAAATAACAAAGAAACCACGGCTTTTATTCTTGTAACAATTTGTTTTTTTAACTTTCAGCCGTTTTTTTTTTCTTTTATCAAACAAACTTGAAACAATGTAATTTAATTTTTTTTTTTCAGCTGCTGCGCATAATTGTTATAATGGAAGTGGTAACAGCTATCGTGGAACAGTCAGCACAACTCAGTCAGGCTATGAATGTCAAAAGTGGACTTCTGATACGCCATATGCTCACCATTTTAAGCCAACACAGTACCCCGAGCTTGGTAAGTCAAACTTAATGCACTACGGTGGAACGAGTCTTTTATTCCAGGTTGGTTGTTTTGCAGCATATCAACCCTTTTCATGTTATTTAATGCCGAATCCAGTGATTTTGAAGAAAAAGGTTTTTTTTTAATAAGAATATGTTTTTTTCAAGTTGGTTTCTATTTAACCCATAGTTGGGACCCTAACAGTTACTACCACTCTGGGTCAGAGTGGACCTGGGAGCAATGACAATTAAAGGGTGGCTCCACACTCCCCAAAGCCCACAAGCAACTCTGTTCCGTCTGCCTGCTTCCCACCTGACTACAACTTGGATGTGTTCAAGTCCAACGTTAACAAATTCCTAATGAACCGCCCCTTAAGTAAACACTTCATCAAATCTCCACACTAACGTAATGTACTTGCAATAACTCTTATCCCTGAGTGGCTTCCGGGCCTTGATAAGTGGTGACCACTGTGTAAAAATAAAAAAGAAGCATGGGCCTCACCATCGGATATAGTTTAAGGTCATATCCAGGACCTCTTTTATTCCAGTTTCTACGAGGGGTGTTCCAAAAGTAATACCTCCTATTTTTTTATTCCGCCTGAGTAGATCAGAAGGGATTGCAAACTAAATTGCTATTATTACTGAACTCATGCATTTATGGCCTGAAAATTCCATATCTCTGTTGCTGATATTGACGATGTGAGACTAAGAAAACAACTCGTCATGGACTCGCAGCAGAAGTAGAAATGCGTCATTGAATTCCTCCATACAAAAAAAAATGAACCAATTAACATTCACTAGCGCTTGTTGAACGTTTATGAAAACGATGCAGTTGATGTCAGCATAGTTAGAAGATGGGTTTGTCGATTTCAGAGTGGCGACAGAGATGTGAGTGACAAAATGTGCTCGGGACCTTCATTCACAGCCACCACCCAATTGATGGCAAAAATTACACTGAGAATGGGGGTTACTATGTAGAAAAATAAATTCTGGAGCACAAAAGGGCGCTCGTTATAATGGTACTGCTCTTCCCCGGATCAAATACAACTAAAACAGTGTTTGTTGACATGCAGTAAATTGTTCCACGGATAAATACGCATGTTTCTCTTTTTTTCTTTTTTATGTTATGGAATTTTTGTGGAGATTAATTCACAGGAGACGTTTTACAATTATATAATGTTGCTCGTTTATTTTCTGATGAATAGAATTGTATTTTTCTTGTCATTCTTTGGCGTCTGCAGCGCATTACAATAAACGCAGGTGTTTATGATAATGTATACCAAATAGTGATGGGACGATTCCAATATTTTTCCCGATTCCGATACATTTATCAACTCCGATTCTTTTTAAATCATTAAATATTTTGCCATATATTTTTTTTCGGAAGAGTGGGGCGATTATCATAAATACCCGAGTAATATGTACGTACATTTGCAGAAACGTAAAAACACGCTCGTGGGTAGTAGGTATCTATAAATTTTAGTTTTACTGGTAGTTTAAAATATGTAAATATTTACTATTTTACTAGCGGCGGAGGGGGGTGTCCGACTTTGCCCGGTCGTAAAATACGCTTAAATATGAAATTTTAATTTGTCCAGATTTAGTATATATTATAGAGTCATGATTTCAAAAGTAAAAAAAAGTATTTGAATCGAAACCGAAAGCAAAACTGTAGCATTCAAAGCTGGTGACGTTACCACTGTACAATGTAACACGCATATGAACTGATTAAAAAGAAACTAAGATGAATATACAAAATCTATTATGATTTTTTTTTTCAATTTTGACCCCTTAAAAACTATTTTAACCGGCTAAAGACCCATAAAAGAACAGTATATAAAAAATCCAATCATTTGAGGGCTCCTAGCGCCGCTCTGCGACTTTTAGTTTCGGTATAGATAGAGTTTGAAAATATGGAGACAGATATAGTGAGTTTTATAAATTAGATTTATTATATTATTAATAGTGCATGTAATATAAAATTATGTTTTAAACAAAGGTAAAAGTGAAACGATTAAAAGAATCGTTTTTGGCATTGGAACATGTAACACATTTTCCAATTCTGATATCGATTCAGATAGTCAAATGTTCTGATTTTTTTTCGATTCCCGAAGACTAATACTGAGTGTAGAAGATAAACGAAATATATGAATTCGAGTCATTTTTTTATTTGTAAATGTTAACTTGATTTAATTCAAAACTTTTACACGATGATCTAATCTGTGGAACCATATTCCATAATATATTTCAAGGTAAAACCTCTTTATCAAATAGGCGTTTTAAATTTAAAACTCATGTGAAATACTGTTTTGTATTGCATTACTGCAGTAAATTTAAGAATGACGTTGTACACAATAGACATAAAAGTTTTAATTCTGAATTAATTCCTGTGAAATTGATTTATTACTTTTTTTTATGTTATTTGGTGTGTGTCAGATGAATTGTTTGTTTACATGATTTGTTTTGTGAAAAATCATTGTGAAAATCCTTAAACCAGAAGATCGTACTTTACCCGTTTCTGTTTTCTCTCCACAGGAGATCACAACTACTGCCGCAACCCTGGTAACACCGATCATGGTCCTTGGTGTTTTACCATGAACGAACAAGTGAAAAAAGAACGATGCAACATTCCTCGTTGTGGTAAGTTTATTCATCAAAACACTGTCCCTCTTCTCACCGCCCCAATCCTTGTTTTTAGCATCGAATATCGAAAAAGCCTTGCGCCAGAAAACACCAGCTTGACTATCAGATGATGAAATCAAGATTTGAACCTTATGAGTTGCGGAACAAACGACTGATTTTCAGATGAGTAATTATCACGCCAGATATTAAGAATATATATAGGAGAGATCAGAGGATGATAAAAGACCGTGATGCAACAAAATATTAGAGAGTATAATAGACAAATAGACAAACAGACAACAAAAAACACAAGAGAGTACAGATATAATTTAGCTATTACTAAGCATGCGGATTTTTCATTTTGTATCTTATGCTCTTTCCATGAATGTTTCTGTATATCAAATCAAAAATAAAACTATACTTATGTAAATGCTGGTGCTACCAGATCAGGCTGCCTATTGGCTTCCTGAGACGAAACGCACCTACATCGATTTCTGTTTTTGTTTTCTATTCTCTTTTGTAAAACTTAATTATGTTCTACAAAAACAAAATAAAAACAACAGCCCCCTCCCCTTCCCCCCTCCTTTTTTCCTTCTCTACTTCCCGGTTGACCCTGTCGGCAGGGCATTAGAATACGCCGACTGTTCCCCCTGCAGAGGGTAAAAGTCCCTCAACGGGGCTACCTGTTGGCCGTGGGTGGCAACCCGTGATGCCTAGGAAAAGGATCCTGGTGGCTGAGCAACCGATGCCTAGGGAAAATAAAGGTACCTGTAGCAACACTCTACTTTGGCCTTGTACTAGGCTAGACGGGCGGTTGGAGAGGCCCGATCCAACCAATCGGCTAGTCATGTCAAGCCCTAACACTTACACTGAAAATGTCAATTATAACATCTAAATAAAATTTAAAAAAAAAAAAAAACTTAATCCAAAGATAATACATTTCATTACTACAAACATAGACAAACCAGTTAAGTGTTAGAAGGCGATGGCAAGGGCCAATCAATTGATGAGACAAAAACCACACAACTGCTCCCTAACGAACGTTTCTATCAAACTGGGAAAGAAGAAACTAAAGGAGGAAACAGGAAATGATGGAACAAACTCAATCAATTGAGTATATCTCTTTTGTATCCCTGGGATGAAAGGGCGAATGGGTTTCCCCCCTTACATCTCCCAATTTCGGGCTCCGAGGAGGGTGGGGAGCAAAAGAGATGAAAATCTAAACAAACTTCTATGGATATAATAAACCCAAACAAAAAACCCAGAAACCAAAAAAATACTACAAAATCGAAAAGAACCCACTCTGACGTAACCAGCTCAGACAGTGAACAAGAATATAACTATGAAATAATTGATAAAGAAAAATATCCAAGATTCATAGTAATCGAAACCTTGGAAGGAAAAAAGATCAGCGATCTATCTCCATTCCTAATCGAAAAAATTCTGTCTCAAAACAGCAACCCAAAAACAGCAAAAAAAATGAAAAATGGCAATCTACTTGTCACAGTCGACAACTATAAAGACGCAAAAAACATCTTAGAGATGGAAAAATTCCATATCTATAAATGCAAAAGTTATGCTCACGAAAGACTAAACACATCAAAAGGTGTTATAAAAAGCCATGAATTAAGCTTGGCTACAGCAGAAGAAATAGAAAATGCCCTAAGAAAACAGGGAGTAATCGATCACGTCCGAATAAACATAAAAAGGAATGGTCAAACCATACCTACAAAAACCTACATACTAACTTTCAATACACCAAAAATTCCCAAAGAAATAAAAATCGGATACACAATAGAAAAAGTAGAACAATATATACCAGCCCCTCTGAGATGTTATAAGTGTCATAAATATGGACATAGCAGAGAAGCATGCAAAGGACAGAAAGTATGTGGAAAATGTGGCTTAAAAGAACCTAACCATACTGAAAGTGAATGCCCAAACGAAACAAAATGCCCAAATTGCCAAGAAAAACACCCAGCATACTCTAAAATATGCAAAATCTACACAAAAGAAAAAGAAATAGCCGAAATAAAATACAAACAAAATGTGCCCTTTCCTGAAGCAAGGAAAATAGCAAGCTCTCGAGAAAAAATAAACACTTACGCAGACATTACAAAAACTTCAAACCAAACAACCCAAAACCAAGACCTACTTAAACTAATCTCCGAACTCAAAAATTTAATTGAAACTTTAAAAACTAACCAAAACGAAAACAAGAAACAAATATCAGTATCTTTGAAAACTCAGTCAAATGACCTAAAACAAGTCCCAAAGAGCAAAAAAGAACCCGAACAGCAAAAACCACAAATAAACCGTGAAAGATCCAAATCACGTACAAGGACAAAAGCAGAAGGTAAAAACACAATATCTGGAAAGATGGAAACAGAACGGGAAAACACAAATCCTCTTTCCAAAAACCAAAGTAAACAAAAAACAGAGACAATATTAATCGAAAATGAAAACAAATTTGAATTGATTGAAATCGAGAGTCACAGGAAAAAATCTAGCTCCAAAAACAGAACTGATCAGGAAGAGAAAATGGAGACTGAGGAACCAAGCAGTTCAAGTAAACACAAAGCAAAAACCACTCAAATCACAACAAACCAATAGAATAATAGATATAAAAACCTAAACAAAAACCAAACAGAAAAAAAAAAGGAAAAAAAATTAATAATTAAACGAACTTATGGAAATGAATAAAAACATCATACAGTGGAACTGCAGAGGCATAAAACCAAACTACGAAGAAATCAAACATATAATAGCACAATATGACCCCAGCATAATCAGCCTACAGGAAACTCTTCTAAAAGAAACGGACACCATCAACTTCAAAGGATACCACATCTACAATCAAACAAACAGATCACAAGCAGATAATCGACCCACAGGTGGCACTTCAATTATAATAAAAAAACAGATACCACATATAAAATTACAACTCCAAACAAACCTTCAAACAATAGCAATTAAAGTTACACTTCACCGACCAATAACCATTTGTTCAATATACATTCCACCTAAACATAAACTAAACAAAACCGAAATTGAAGATCTTATAACACAACTCCCCATACCTTTTATATTAATGGGGGACTTCAACGCCCATAACAAAATGTGGGGAAGTGAGAATATTAATCAAAATGGGAAAACCATTGAATCATTACTGGAATCACCCGAAGTAACTATATTTAATGACAAAACACACACATACCTTCACCCAGGCACAGGAACGACATCAGCTATCGACCTAACACTATGCTCCCCCACAATATTTATGGACTTCCAATGGGAGGTACATAACGACCAGTGTGGCAGCGATCACTTCCCAATTTTTCTCAAAACCCAAGAACCTACAACAGAAGAATCAAAACCAAAATGGCAAATTAATAAAGCTAACTGGACTGAATTTAGCAAACTTTGCACAAATCTAATTAATCAAGAAATAGTTAACAAACCAGATCCTATGTTAGCTTTCACCAATACACTAAACGAAATAGCAACCAAGACAATCCCAAAATCTTCCACCAAACCACACCCAAAATCAACGCCATGGTTCACAATAGAATGTAAGCAAGCAATAACCAACAGGAAAAAAATGCTAAAACACTTCAAACAACATCCTACAAAACCCAACCTTCAAAAATACCTACAAGCACGAGCAAAAGCACGCTATATTATAAAAAAAAGCAAAAAAGAAACCTGGCAAAACTATATTTCCAAATTGAACAACAACACGCCATCAAAAAAAACATGGGAAATAATAAGAAAAATAACTGGAAAAAAACTTGGAACACCAATAAATAATATAAATACACCAAATGGTAGACAAACTATAGACAAAAAAGAAATAGCAAACATAATCGCAAATGAATTCAGCCAAAACTCATCATCCAACCACTACTCCCCCAAATTCCAAAAATACAAAAACAACGCAGAAAAAGAAAAACTCAATTTCACATCCAATAACAAAGAATACTATAACACCTCTTTCACTATAACAGAACTAAAAAATGCAATTCATAAAAGTAAAGATACAGCTACTGGTCCAGACGACATCCACTATCAATTTCTAAAACACATGCCAGACACATCTCTCAACATTCTCTTACAGATAATTAACAAAATATGGTGGACTAACAATTTTCCAAAACACTGGCTCGACTCCAATATCATCCCAATTCCTAAAGCAGGAAAAGATCATTCCAACCCTACCAATTATCGTCCTATCGCCTTAACAAGCTGTATATGCAAAACAACAGAAAGGATGGTCAATACAAGACTAATGTGGCATTTAGAAAAATATAACCTCATTTCTACGCACCAAAGTGGATTTAGACAAAATCAAGGTACTAATGACCAACTTATTCGGCTAGAAACATATATTCGTAACGGTCTAATAAGAAACCACCACGTGGTCTCAATCTTTTTTGATATCGAAAAGGCGTATGACACCACGTGGAGATATGGAATCTTGAAAGATATTCATAATATGGGAATCAGAGGAAACCTAGCAAAATTTATCCAAGAATTCCTATCCCACAGAACATTTAAAGTATGCTTAGGAAATACAACATCAGATCAACACACACAAGAAACAGGGGTACCACAGGGTAGCGTACTATCTGCCACCCTTTTTCTAATTAAAATCAACAGTATAATCGAAAATGTTAACATGGGATTCGAAAAAACACTATTTGTTGATGACTTTTCAATAACTTACTCATCACCAAATATGCCAACTATTGAAAGACAAATGCAACATTGCCTTAACAAAATAGACCTTTGGGTTAACCAAAATGGATTTAAAATGTCCAAAAGCAAAACCACATGTATCCACTTTTGTAGGAAACGAAAATACCACCTTGACCCACAGCTCAAACTAGATGGGCAACCAATACCAGTAGTACAACACACCAAATTTCTAGGGATCATTTTAGACAACAAACTAAACTTCAAGGAGCACATTAACAAATTAAAACAAAAATGCTTAAAAGCAATAAATATCTTAAAAATAGTATCAAAACTAGATTGGGGAGCAGATCAAGCTACAATGCTCAAAATATATCGCTCACATATCAGATCCAAACTGGATTATGGTTGTGCCATATACAGCTCTACTTACAAATCCTACAAAAACAAACTACTAACAATACAGAATCAAAGTTTAAGACTCAGCCTGGGAGCCTACCGAACTTCTCCAATGGAAAGCCTTCATGTAGAAGCCCAAGAACTACCCCTGCACTTAAGATGGAAAAAACTAGCGTTACAATACGCAACAAAACTACAAACCAACCCCGAAAACCCAACATACAAAACTACCTTCAACTTACAATGTACAAACTCTTATTCAAGGAAACCAAAAAGTATACCCTCCTTTGGACACAGAATTAAAGAAATAATACATCAAATCAATGAAAACCCCGACAATATAATTACTCAGAAAACAAACGACAGACCCCCATGGACATTACACAAACCAGAAACCGACATAACACTTACTACTTACAAGAAAAACATTACAAATAATATAACAAACAGAAGCAACTTTGGAGAACTAAGAGAAAAATATGCAGAATACATAGAAATATACACCGATGGGTCTAAAACTATAAACGGAACAAGCGCAGCATGCACAGATGGACAAAATCAATATCAAATAAGACTGCCCAACGAGGCTTCAATATATACAGCCGAACTGCAGGCCATCAAAATAGCTCTCAAACACATCAAAGACATCAACGAACAAAAAGCCATAATATATACAGACTCCCTATCCTGTATCATGGCCCTTGAAGTAAAATCTAAACATCCTTTTATCACAGAAATTATACAAGAATACAATGAAATAATCGAAAAAAACAATAAAAAAATTATAATAGCCTGGATACCAAGTCATGTCGGCATCTCAGGAAATGAAAAAGCAGACAAACTGGCTAAAGAAGCCACAAACCACCAAATGGAAAAAATTAAAATACCACACACAGACCTAAAAAGAAAAATCAACGAATATATAGAAAACATGTGGCAAGAGGAATGGAACAAATGCACTGCAAACAAATTGCATGAACATCAACCAATAATTAAAAACGAAAAACAAAAAATTTTTAAAGGAAGAAGAGAAGAAATTGTACTAAACCGAATAAGAATCGGACATACAAAATTAACTCATTCCTACCTAATCAAAGCGGAGGAAACACCAAATTGCACACTCTGCAACCAACAACTAACAATTAAACATCTACTGACAGAATGTAGAAAACACAAACACACTCAGAAGAAATATTTTAAAACAACAAACATTAGAAAAGTGTTCCAGGAAGTGGAACCCCAACAAATCATAAACTATTTAAAAGAAACAAATGTATTCAAACTCCTATAAAGCAAACAAGTAAAATTCAGTTTAGAAAAACAAATCTCTTACAACTAAAACAATTTTTCAGAAAACCTAAAACATCTTGCTTCAAAAGATAAACTTTTTCAAGAAACTTAAAAAATTTTTACAAGAAACTGAAAATCTATTATACCAACAAAACTTTTTTGGCATTAAATGACTCTTAGAGGTTGAAATGCCGTTAAACAAATATACTCACTCACTCACTCACTTATGTAAATGTATAGCTTGATTTTTTTTTTTTTGTATACAGAAACCTTCTTTGTTAGTTCCTAAATATTTCTTCCCTCCAAATGTTGATATAGGATAAGGAAAATTAGGAGAGATTGAATTCTAAAGTAAAGTGACATCAAGGAACAATTCTAAAGACACGAAAGGAACAAGATGTCAACAAGATTACAGTATAAAGGAAACAGATAGTGATGTGACGCTTCCAATACAATTACTGATTCTGATTCTTTATAAATCTCTAAATATTTAATATACAGTTATCTTCAGGGTTACTGTAAAAACATATGTTTAAACGTGCAGATATTTTTTCAAACGTAAAAATACACTTGTGGTGTGTAGGGGGGGGGATGAACTATGGATTTTACTTTTACTGGTAGTAAATTTTTTTTATTGTTTTTAAACAATTTTATTATTACTACCAACACTGGAAGATTTGGTTTTAAACAAAATCGCATAAAAAAAAGACAACAGAATCGTTATTGACACCAGAACATATACGCAATTTTCTCCGATTCCGATACTCCCAAAAAGTTCTGATTTTTTTTTTTTTCCGATTAATCGTCTCAACACTAGAAACAGTTGCATGTTGCACTGCATTACGCAACATGTGGATGTCAATTTCGTTATTTTAGGTAGTGGTAGAAGAGTTGAAGTATAGCAGTTACCAACGACATCGTTCTTACAAGCATTCATAGTCCCAACCAATGTCTTATCACTATTTAAGATTCATGTCAATTCCTTTGGCACAAAGCAAACACATTCTGCTATTATAGAGATAATATAAGTAATTCATTTTAAGCTAATGCAGCTATAAAAAAAAAAAAAAAAAAAAACAAATGCCTACTATGGAGGTCTCTCCAGCGAATTCACGATTCGATAACAAATTATGTCTATTATAATCTATTAACAATTATTTTTATACAAACACGAGCCAAGTTTCATGCTTATGCAACCATCAGTGTAGAAATTGCTAATTACTGTCAGTTAGGAAATTCGAACCCAGTTACAAAGTCAACCTTGACTTCGTAGGCTGGTATTCAACCTCCAGGTTACTAGACAATTTCCCTCGATTCTTATGTTATTAAGTAGTTATAAATAATAAATCAGTGGGCATAAACAGTAAACAATTAGAGTATTCAACGACAGGATATCGGAATGTTCAAATAATAGAATAAAATTGAATTGTTTACCTAAAGTTTCTTACTTCCATAAAAATAATGTTCAGCCAATTTTAGTTAAAGTAAAAAAGGTTATTTGTTTTGTGTAAGTTAACCACTTTATTGCCGAAGTCTTATTCGATTTGGAAGCAGTTATTTTTAAACAGGAAAAATCTAACTTTTTGGCGGCTAGCGACATCAGATAATCAAATACTTTATCGCATTTCATCTTAGGCGTTCGGATGATTTCATATTTTTGACAACGTCGTAATGTACAAACGAAAACACAAGCGTATCATTATTATACAGGTAAAGTAATGTTTAATTTAGCGCATTTAATAGGAATGAAGTTTAATGTTGTTTGCCAAATACGCCCTAAGATGGAATACTGTTACCACATCTGAGGAAGAGCTGCTAAGAGAACGCTTTCCTGCCTCGATAGAGTACGAAACCGGCTTCGAAATCTACTGGGCAAGAATCTCTTTGCTTTCCTTCTTCCTCTTTCTCACAGAAGAGATACTGCTAGTCTATCTCTGATCTATCGTTATTTTCTTGGTTGGTGCTCGACTGAGCTTCACTCTGTTCCCGCCCTGCAAAACATTTGCAACAAATACTCTTCTAGCTATAACAAATGTCAACAATTTCCCTTATTCTCTATCCGTACCTAAAACTAAACCAAAAATTCCATAAACAAAGTTTCTTTGCTAAAACTGCTCGCTTGTTGACCACTATACTGTGGGGCTGCTTCCCAGCTGAATATAACATGGTCGTTGTCAAGTTTAATGTAAATAAATTCTTGTTGAATCGTCGTTTTAAATAATTAAACCCTACACAAGTTTCACCATTACTGATGATCACGCTGGTGTCTCGCCGTCTACCTGGCACTCATCAAGCCTTACCCTCGAATGGTCTCCGGGCCTTCTTAAGTGTTGATCCGCAAATAAAAGTTTTAAAAAATGCACGTCTGAGGATCATTCGCAACTGTCGACACATGTTATCGTGTCGAAAAAAAATTCTTGCATTCAAATAAATATTTATTGTATATGATGCTATTTCCTTAACCTGGGCAATGCCGGGTCCTCTTCTAGTATACATTTTTTCTTCCTTATATCTGATTCAGCTATGTTTTTGTTTCCTAACAGACGAGAAATACAGACGTATTAACTACTGGCAAGGTATTGCTCCATCTATTTGATCATTATTATTATTTCCATTTATTTATGTCTGAATATTATATATATGCATAGGATTAATGAAAAAGACAGATATAACAATACAAACAATCGACTTATATGAGAGCTTGATATTTCGTCTTTCTGAAACAAAAGGTTTCATCAGAAATTAAATAAAATTTTAATTAGGTTGAGAAAGTTTTCTTGAAAAGAAAATCATGATTTCTGTTTGGTATAACTTTGAAGGCACTAATTTGGATTTTTAGCTTGTACCGAAATGGTCGTGCTGTGAAGACCAAATTTTTCTGTGAGCAACTTGGGGCCAACTCACTTTGTTTTCAACCAGATCATGCAAAGCCACATGTTGCCAAATGGGATGATGCAAAAGATCTTCCACATCAATACGATTAAACATGATCTGGACATGGTCTAGAAATAAAGTAATGATTTTTGATCTTCGCACATGAGGAAAAAATATTCCTTAACTCAATCCCAGACTTAATACATCCAGACGTTGCTCCATCAGACTACGATCTAGACCCGTTATATCCAGCCATTGTTCCATTCGAATAGAATTTCCATGAAAAAAGTTTCTTTCATAGAACATCAGATCTGTGGAACAAGATACCATGAGGCTGCTTCCCAACCAACTACAACATGGTCGTCTTCGAGTTTAATGTAAACAAATACTTGTTCCTGGTAGGTGCCCGATTGAGCTCCAATCTCTATTTACCCTTTAAGTAAGACATTTACAACACAAACTCGTCTAGATGCAGCCACAACCAAGAACTTTTCTTTCCCTCTCTGTCTTTTACAAAAAAAGAAACGAAACGAAACTTCCATGAATAAGGTTTCTTTTCTACAGCATCCCATCTGTGAAACAGGATAGCACGGGTCAGTTTCCCAACCGATTACAGTATGGTCGTCTTCAAGTCTAATGTAAACAAATTCTCGTCGAGCGATCCTCCTGGAAAATCATGTCTGCTTAAGTAATCTTCTGCCCTTTCCACCCACTGTTTCCAATTCTCTCATGGTGACAATCATCGTCTAATCAACAATCTTTTTAACCGCTTATCATGGAGTGGTCCTTGAGGTTCGACAAGCCGTGACTCCTGAACTAAAAAAAAAAAAAAAAGAAAAAAGAAAAAAAAAAGGAAAAGAAACGTGAAATACTTAGCTCTCTACACAAGTTGATTTGACTGAACTGTGTTGGTATATGTTTGTTTTTTAATTTATTAATCCTCAATATATATATGTATATCTTTGTAGTCACAGTGGTTTTGGTCATTTAGTTTTCTCACTTATCCAACCAAACCATTACCCTCTGTGTGTGTGTTTATTTTTATTTTATTTTTTTTTTTTTTTTACTGTTGTCTAAACTTATGTATTATTATTATTATGTTTGTGATTTAAATTACTATTTTCATCGATGTCATTTCATCCAATGTTTCTGTCCGTATGTTCTCCACGCTTTTCCTGTCTGCTCAAAACCGACAACTATGCCCAGCATTACGACAAATGCAAACGTTAAGTATCACGAAACGAAAACAAGATTAAATCGATATCTCTAGACTGGGTGAGAAAGACGGAGAGCACGAAGAAAACAAATGGAAATAAAGGACAAGTAATGGCTCGGAAACTAATGCATAAAAGACGAATTGCGATGGTTTTCACCTTAATACACGGAAAGCAGATATTCCTGAACTCAATCACAGACCAAGGATGATGAACGTACGAACATCACTGGAAAATTGATGACATATTATAAAGATGAAGATAATAGTTTGAATAAAATGTTATCAATATCTATCAAATATCTATGTATACGTCTTATATTCAATAAGAATACGATGAAAAAAAATATTTATTTGATTGACAAGGCACGCCCCCTTCTTTTTTGTAAATTAAAACTTTGGTGCTTGTACACGTTTCAGGTGAAAACATTACATACTTACATGTCATGGCGAAATTAATATAAATTCCCAAAATTACGAACATTGATCTCGTAGAGATGTGCCAGATATATTTAAAAAAAAAAATCATTCACAAATACGTTCAGTTTAAAAATGGCGGATTTTTTTAATTAAATTTAAGTCGAAGGAGATGAGTTAGTTTATCATACTAAATCGGTCGCATAGTTCTTCGATATTAAAACATACTAAAAAAACTCGATAATTCGATGAATTCTATTTTTACTTGTTATGGTTTTTCGTAATTTTTGGAATTCATGCTAATTTCGACATGACATATGTAATGTTTTCACCTGAAAGGTTGAAAAGATAACCAATGTAAACAAACGCCAAAACTTTCTACCGTTTCCTCTCACTGTGATAATAGGCTAATATGAGATTAACATTCTAAAAATCCTAATTGTCATAGCTAAATAAATAAGAGATGCTGCCAACTCTGCTGCAAAAAGTGGGCTCCCTCTACATCTAGAAAAAATTTACACCCCAGTATCTTATATTTCCGCAAAGACACTGTTCGCCCATGCATAGAGTATTGTCACATCTACGCTGGTGCAACAATCACGAATCCCCCTCTACGATGAGGATAAAAAATAGAGTGTCTAATCTAATACAAGGGTGGGGCACATGTAAAGTTTGACAACGTTAATCGGGGTCTAATAGATGCAGGAATACTAGCACGTCGCCATTGTCACATAAAAAACGGTAGTTTTTTTTTTGTTTTTTTTTTTAGAGATAGAAAAAAATAAATTTACTTTGTGTTCGCCCTTGTCAGCAAAAAAGTATATTTTTTTATCCTATTCTTACACACGCACCAATATATATATATATATATATATATTAGTAACACCAAAAACATGCCATCTATGAAATTATTAATAAAATTCACAATCCTATCTGTAATCTGATGATAATGAATACAAATAGACTTCATTCTATGCCTGTCTTGTCCACCAAGGTTCAGTTTTGAATATCCAACAGTTTGTTTTATTGCCATTCACTGATAAGCATATGTAGGTATATTGTGCCAAATTATCAACAACTGACACTTCCGTCTTGGTACTGCTCTGGTTTTTCTTAAGATCAGGAATATTCTTAGGAATTATCTCAAAAGACAATCTATTAAATGAAACCCGTTGACGATTCCACCTTCTGTTTATAAGATGATCTTTATCTCATCGTTTGTGTATGAGTTCGTTCCATACGGACTCTGAAACAGCTGATCCTATGTTTTTGAAATTTTATACAAATGTGCTTTGTCTGGGAACGTCTTTAGATAAGTTTTGTATCAGAGATATTCCGATAAGTATCAAAAAATTGATAATCGAAAAAAATCCAATCAAAGTTAGACCCTTATACAGCCTAACATCAAACGTGCATTTGAGAAGATTTATCACCGCACAAGCATGTGTCCGACGTCTAAAATCAACAGTAGGTTCTTCGATAAGACAGGGGCGTGTTCAAAATGAATATTTGTGCTTAGAGCACAACTGAACCATAAATGTTTATTTTTGCATTTTTAACTATTAAAAGCGACGATATAAAAATCATTTTACAAAATCAACAGGTTCTCTGCAGTGCAATGCAGACTACAATGTATTGTGAACTAATTCACTGCAAGGCGGCATGTGAAGCTTCCTTCTGGTGCACCGCAGTGTGTTCCCAACTAGAGCAGGTGATTTAATTGATAAACGGACGATTTTAATGATAATAAAAGTATTGGAAGTGTGGAAAATTCGTTGGCCCTTATTTTATCCCGGGCAATATTGAGTCTCCCTGCTACTCACACACAGTCATAAGTCATCCATGCAGGGAATATTTTTGCCACATCTTAACTTGTGCACTTATGACTAATCTCCCACTTTTTAACACGGTCCGAAAACGAGTCTGATCATTGCTGCAATGATGCAGTTCTACGGCTGTTTTACAAGTACTTTAAGGAAATGCGCTCTGATGAACTCCTCGCACTTGTGCTCCCTCCACATACATACTGCCAACTAACCTAACATACAGCATAATCTAATCCCTTAATTGTTGAGATCCCTAGATAGCAGGAAGCCTTCTACTTTAACAGATTTTTTTTCACAGACTGCAGGAGTATTGAATACATTCCTTGTTTTTTTGGGGTTTTTTTTAGTTTTTCTTTTGCTTCCCTGGCTGTATCAACATGCAGGAGTTTAAATGTAGTACGAACAGACATTTTGCTAGTCAACTCCCCACATAGTCCTCTGAAAATAGAAAACAGTTGGACATGACTGAAACTTGGTTAATAATCAGGCATTTTATATATATATATATATATATATATATATATATATATATATATATATATATATATATATATGGGTGGAAAATATGCTTATTCAATTATATTTCACTTTTTATTTATACAAATTCTTTAATTTATGAAGCTCAATGTAACTACAGAGCATATACAAATAAATGACAAAAAGTCTACATTCCAAATTTCAAGATGTTGTCCATTTTACCGTTTATTTCTTTAAGCATCTTAAAATGTTCAATTCTTGACAGCACCTGTTTTGTAGCGCAGAATCATAATAATTACATGAATGATTCACTGCTACGAAACAGATGCTGTCAAGAATTGAACATTTGAACATGCTTAAAGAAATAAACAGTAAGATGGGCAACATCTTGAAATTTAGAATATACATTTGTTGTTGTTTATATATATATATATATATATATATATATATATATATATTCATACCAAATATGGTTGGGTTGCAGAAGAGAGTGCTAATTATATTAATGAGTGCATAGATGCTATTTTTAGATGGTTACCATGTGTGTGTGTGTGTGTGTGTAAATGTATATATTATATGCCTTCCTGCTTCTCTTGTAGTAGCTTTTTAAATTGTTTAATTTTTTTTGTTTCACGTTCGTCTTATGATCTGCTTTTTTTGTATATGATTCAATTTTATTTCGCAAAGTTGCCAAACTTTCGTTGCTTTAGTTTTGTTCGTCTTCAACTGCTGTCTTGTATTTGCTGTCACTCTTCCTTTCAATTTTATTTCGTCTCTTCTTCTGAACAAATGTTCTACTATCGACTCATCAACATGTCCAGTTTTTATTGTACCAGTGTTGTGCTGCTGCTATTTTATAAAACAAATCAAAGAAATGTCTTTATACATCGGCGCGTGGATGTCTGGTCTTTTACACGCTTTCTGCGTCCTCTCGTCGTCGCCATTTCGTCTAGTGTTCATTAGAGGAATCGCTTTATCTTCCTCTTTTCTTCTTGCCATCGACATATCCTATGAATACGAAGATTCTATTGTTGGCATCGGTTTCCCCGATATTTTTCTAGTCAGTATTATTTCTAAAAAGACATCAGGTACTTATGGGAGGGACTACATGAAGTTTGCCAACATTTTAAGTGAAAGTGGTTTTTGTGGAACGAGCTGGATTCGAACTTGGAGCACCAAGATCGTCAGTTCGTGTCATTAACCTCCGAACCACCTTCACCCCCCCCCTCTACTGGCCATGACCCATCATCAGTGCTGTTAGACGAATAAAACTTTTTGTACAGAAAAGACACACGGGAGCGGTTCACTGCGTTTTCCTCAAGGTTTTATTTAGACAGAATGGACTTAGAAGAGAAAGATAAATGTTAAATAATTATTTACTTAACTTTCCAACTGAACGGAATGAGTGACATCTCGTTCGCATGGTTTCCCGAGATTAACAGAAAATTTTAGTTTTCTCTTCTTTGAAAATATCTCTCAGTTACGGTATTTAACCTCTGCTCCTTACGCAACTCGTCTTTTATTTAACCCTAGAAACGATTGTTTTCATATCTGGGTTATTATGCTCTGAACTTTTGCATTGTTTAAAGATGAAATTATATCTGTATAGCGATGTTATTGAAGTTGTGTGGTTAAGTCCAAACATTCAGTACTCGAAGTTAAGACGCCAGAAATGGACTGTTTACCTAAATATGAAACGAAAGTCACTAAGCATGAAACGAAATACAAAACCATATAGAACCACTTAACAAATTTTATACATTATTTATGATAAAATCCTATTTATTCATTTTAAGAAACTTTTTTATACGAATGTTTAAAATAATTTTTTTTTGTGATAACACTAGCGTTAATAAAAAAAACTTTCATACATTATGGCAAAATTCTTTAAAACTTGTGAAAGACAAATATATTATTTAAAAAAGACACCATTTATAGAAATGTAAATAAAAATTCTCAGGGTGTTTTTTTTTTCGGGATAACACAAGTGTTAAAACAAAAAAGCTATTTATAAAAATATTTAAAAAAAATTAAAGTTTATTTTTTATGTTTAGTGACTTCCGTTCCATATTTAGATAAACCGAGTCCACTTCCGGCGTCTTAACTTTGTGTAGTACTGAATTTTTGGACTTTACCGAAGTTGTTTAGTTTGTTTTATTACCTTGGCGATAAGATTGGGGCACAGAATAGAACAAGTGCTAGGCTGATTTCAAGAGTAAAGAGTGAATGAAGTTCAGGGAACTTCTGCCATTACTAACCAGCAGAGCATGACCACCGTCAACCAAGAGAATAATCTAGGAAGTTCTTATGCAGTGTGATGATATATAGAAGTGAAACTTGGTCAGTAAGAGTTGAGGATATGCGTTGCATGTCTACATTATATTACTCATTATATACTCATACACAAAAGGAATGATGCGAGAAGGATACCATGGAAACGTAAGTCTTAAAGACCGGCATAATTCTGATGATCTTCAAGAAATATTAAATCTGAAGAGTATAGGAAGATGTATGCAGAGGAGTAGACTATGATGGTATGGTCACATTCAAAGAAGTCCTTTGATTAGTAGATATAGAACAGCTGAAGTAGCAGGTTAACAAGGAAAAGCCAAGAAAAAAATGGAAAGGATTTCTAAAAATGAACCACAGAGAAAGAGGGATGAATAAAGACCTGACCAGAATTGGTTTGTAAATCAACTTTTAAAGCCGTCCAATTCATGCGAGCACGTAAAATGGACGTTAAAGCAAATATAATGATATTAAACAAATTTATAGATTGAGTGAAATTTTAGAAGCCGCTAGATGCGAAACGATGTTCTTGTTTTTTGTGAAGCACTTTTTGTTTACCTCTGTCATGGCCGATCTCATTCCAAGAGCAGATAACTCCCCTTTTCTGGATTCAAGGAAGATAATTCTATTTTAATGTTATTTTTTTTTACTAAAGAACTAACGCGCCTATATATATTATTTCTTTCAGATCTGAAATAACTTGGCATTATTTTTCTCCAAAATAATATCGAAAAGAAATAAGATCAAGTCACCAGACTTTAAGATATATTATTCTTTTTCCTGTGAGGGTTGTTCCTTTGAAGGTTAAATCTGTATTGCTGGATACTTTATTTCTGTGAGAGTTAAGTTTTTCTTGATATGCTGGCCTTTATTAAATGAAGAATCTTTGGTTTGATAAAACAAAACCAGTTAATTGATTGACACAGACGATTACGGTATTACATTGTTTTTTTTTTTTTTTTTACATTTAATCCTCTCATGGTAGAAGATAGAGCGAGAGGGATTGCTTTAGTTTTCTTTTACTAATAATCTATGACAAAACCTCATTGGATTCTGATACAAATCTATCCGCTTCTAATCGGCTCATGTTTCTTAACTTTGATAACTTCTGTCCAACATGTTTCTTATTTTCACTCTCTCTATTCCCATACATGTTAAACTCCACTTACTGAACTCTTTCCGGAAGTACTTAAGTTTATTTAATATACAGCAAAAGTCTACGCATTATTTCTTTCTATATTGGTTTCAAATAACGCGACGTGTTTTTTTTTTTGTTGTTTTTTTTTTTTTTTCAAATGCATGAAAGAAAATTATTTCTCAGCTTTAAATATCCAGCTTTACATCTGTAATAAATTCATATTTTTAATTACTCTCTCAAAATGTAAACTTGCCCAAAGGGAAATGCATTTGTTAATGATTAAATAAAAGATCTTATTTATTTATTTATTTTGTTCTTCGTTCCTTGAATAGATATTGACATTAATTGCTACACTGACAAAGGCAGTTCCTACCAGGGCAAAGTAGCCAAAACTAAGTCTGGATGGACGTGCCAGTCCTGGAGTGCCAAGTACCCTCACCAACATGTCTACAGCTCATCTGATTATCCGGAACTTCGTAAGTAACATCCAGAAATGTTTTTCTTTTTTCTTAGTAATAAAAAGTGTGAACTGCTTAAAATGGTTAATGGGTGACCAACCTGTTTGGTGCATGATTCTGATTTTTTTTTTTTTTTTTAGATAAGGATGGATTATTCATATTATTTAGATTCTTCGTACAGTTCTCACCTTAAGTGTTATTTTCACAACGTTTTGGCCGATGTAACCTTCGACCTTCTTTACGTATATCTGATCGAATTTGGCAATCTTTTTGCAAAGACCCGTAGTTCAGTGGATAAAGTATTTGGACTAGTTCAATTGTAGATGTTACTCTTCTGGAGGTTGAGGGTTCAATCCTCAGTGCAGGCGACACTAAAAAATACAGTTGCGTATTGCTAAGGATTTTTATCTATTCGTAGCTGACGGAACGAGAACATGCTACTCATGTGAATTAAATAAAGGGTTCCGTTCGAACTTCTGTACAGATTCCAGAATTCAACAAGATACATCCGAAGAAGGTTGGAGGTTACATCGATCGAAACGTTGTAAAAATAACATTCAAGATAAGGACAGTAATCTAAAGAATTAAAATACAAAGGTTGATCCAAATGACAGAGGTTAAGGAAGTTAAATTACAAGTTGAGGAATGATCAGTTAATTTTAAAGTTTCTAAAAAGTAGCTTATTCTCAAAAAAGCGATTTTACTATCCCCATTTTTTAAATGATAATAACAATTACAGAAATTTGAATAAAATTTTGTTTATCTGACCATGCTGACGAAAATAATACAAGTATAATTTTTTAAAAATACATTGTATCAATAAAATGTGAATCTGCATAGCTTATTCCACAGTTGTATATCTTAATTTACTTCAGTTCGTGTTTATCCATTACACCTCTGTAACCCAGCAGGGGCCAGATCATACACACGGACAAGAAAACGTGCACTAACGCCAGTGGTCACACCTTTAGCTGTCTAGTAGTGAATTCTTCAAGGGTGACCAGACGCTCACTGGTCACCGGAAAATACCGTTGAGATCACACAAAACATGCGCGACCCTATGTCTGTGTGGTAACACGGTTTACTTCGGCCTGCTCTATGTTGCTACGACTTCGTGCTGAGTTCTCTTCCCACAAATGCTTGGTCTGTGACTTCACCATTTGGCGTCAAGGTAGATCGGAAATCAACTACACCTTCAATTCGACAGGCAATCAACAAATAACGAAAAAAGACATTGTCATTTTTCTTATAAACAAAAAAAATAATTGTTCACTGAAAATTATAAGACTAATCATTCATAAGTTGTGACTAAATACAAATGCTCTGGGGACTGGCGGCTTCCATTAACAAAGTTATGCTTGTCTCTTCACAGTGTAACTTCAGAGGCTTAGAATAGATTGAGACTTAAGTCAGGGGTTTCTCTTAGGCTGGTGTGAAAGCCCTAAGCAGTTGGCAGAGTGTGTCCTGGAGGCTATTTTTGTCTTTCATTATATTGAGAATCAAGTGTGCTCAACCCCACCTGATTCCTAGAATTCCATTTCATAATTCTTAGAAAACTAATCTCAGGCAGTTTTTTTTTTTTTAATTCTTAAACTCAAAAAAAAAAATCCTTTTCTTCCTTAATCTGCCACTCCCAACAAGAAAGTTCGTTGCCTTCACCCTCCATAAACGTGGGAGGGTCCAGCGTTCATTTGCATAACCAAGGGTTTTTCTTTCCAAATGCCATTTCGCATGATTAAAAAGTAATTTGGTTATCGTTTTGGGGTGATCAAATTCCCCGGACAATAACTTTGTATGCACCCTCTTGTTTTCCTTATCCAAAGAAACTCATAACATCCGACTTATATTTCAGGTGGTTCAATAATAATTTTTTGATCACCCAGTATTTGGTTAATAGCCTTTCTTCACAGGGGAGATCTATCCAAATGAACTTGTCAAATCTCTAAAAGGCGCCATTTCTGACTTTTTTTTTTTTAGATATCTTTATTTTGAAGCGTCTGGTTTTCAACTAGTGTTCTTTTTTAATGGCCGTTTATGTCAACAGAAATTATCATGAAATTTCTTTATCAATATCCACAAATAAGTGAGTGTATGTAATAAATTGATATCATGACAACCTTTCCTAACAGGGCTCTCTCTTTCCACCATCATTGCCATCATTGTTGCATCCAACGACACTGTCACATCTGCACTGTATTGCCTTATATAAATTTCCTATATATATATATATATATATATATATATATATACTCTAAGTTTTGCTTTAAGAAAACTACATTAACCTCTCATAATAAAATTTAAGGTTTTAACAGTTTTTATTTAATTTTTTTAAGACTCTGTTCAGTCTTAAACTATGAAGACCTACTGAAGGGTGCTTGTGCATGAAACTTTTGTGGCAACAATGGCACAATCTCCAACCACACCTCTCGTGAGTTGACACTGTTTTAATTCCAATTGCAAGTATATCGAAGTTCAGAATAACTGGAAACAGTGCCAAGATAAGCAGAGAGCACATACAGCACCTAATGTTCTCAAATGGTCACCCATCGGTTACTGACCAAGCTCATCGTTGCTTAACTTCGATAATCTGGCAAGAACCTGTGCCAACCTGATTATGTTGTATAATATATATATTATTTAGTAACGCAGTTTTAATAGCCTCCTAATATCAAAATGTTCTAGATTTTAGTGAAATTTAATTTGCAGCTATGAAAAAGTATTGTACGTTTCCATATTAAATTTAAAATATGCAAATTATAAAATATGCATTTATATAGCCATGCATAATAATAATAAAATGAAAGCAATCGTTGAATTAGAAAATAAATAGCGAGCTCATGAAATGAATAGATCTCGTCTTTGGGAAGCACCATATCTTGACAAACTTCTGGGACTTCAGAATTCATTCTGTTTTGCGGACTGTTATCCCCATAGTTGTTTCACCACGTGTTGACTAACTCATCCTTTGGCCTTCTTCAGGAGATTCCTATCCCGTCACGGTTAATCACCTGAAGAAGGCCAGAGTAGGAGTTGGCCGAAACATGGTTGAAACAACAACTACGATTATAACAGTTCACAAAAAGAATGAATGTATCACTTTTATTTAAGTCATACATTTTCACATAATGTAAACTCTCATTAATTTCAGATTTTCTGAATTTTATTTTTATTCAATAATTGTGCAAAATAATATTTTATTCTGTTATTGTATTCCTTTAGTGTATTTGCTTCATTTTTTTTTTTTTGCTTCGTTTTTTTTTTTTTTTTAGTTACAAGGAACTTTCACATTTTCGAATAAGATCTTTTTGAATTATTCCTCCTCAAAAGAGTTCTTAAAAAATTAAAACAAGAAAACATGTCCAATAAAGCACTATTGCACAAGTGACAAAAGCAATTATGTAAGCGTTTACGTCATTTTTTTTATCTCCAATTTTCGATACAATATTTAAACTTTTATGTTCTTCGCTTGCAGAAGTATTTGATTAATTATATCCATTCTTTCACGATTGATTTCGTATCAAAGAAATTTTTATGCAAACCGTTGAGTTTCCAAATATCTCCATCAAATAATCTAGCATCTTATTTTATTATTTATCACTTACATGATTCCGAATCGAGATGCTTTTCCATCTTATTGTTTATTTGAGCGTTAAGATTTCACCGCAAAACAAAAATACATACGGGGTTTGCACAGGCTTGAAAAAGCCTTGAATTTTTAACTTTGTGGGAATTGAAATTCTCAGGCTGACTCGATTACCGCCCTTCACTGATCTGAAACGGAACACATACATCATATCTGTTGCCAATATCGCTGGAAAAATGGTTGGATCATTCTATCACTCTCATTGCCAATGCAATTCTATCTGTATAAAAGCCAAGTACGTTCTAAAATGGAATACTGTTGCCACATCTGGGCAGGAGCTGCTCTGTGCACCCTATCTTACCTTGATAGCATTCAAAGTCGGCTTCGAAATCTAGTAGCTGATGACCTTTTCTCTTCCCTGATACCTTTTCTCCACAGAAGAGATGTTGCGAGCGCGTCTCTGCTCCATCGTTATTTTCATAGGCAAATGCTCATCTGAGCTCCAATTTATGGTCCTCCCCTTGCCAAAATTTCACAAAAACACTCAACTAGCTACAACCACTATCAACAATTTCCCCACTCTGTGTCTAAATCTAAACGCAGATTCCATGAACAAAGTTTCTTTCCTAGAACTGCTCGCATGTGGAACACTGTTCCATTGACCTGCTTCCCGGCCGATTACAATATGGTAGCCTTAAAGCCCAATGCAAACAAATTCTCATTGAGCTGTCCCTTTTAAATGATCCAAATTCTACCCAATTTATACCGTTAACGATTACTAAACGGCCACCTTGCATTTATTAACCCTTATCCTTGAGTGGCATTTGGGCCTTGATAAGTAGTGACTCCCTTGTAAAATTTTTTTTTTTTAAATATGCAACTCAGTTAACCTTACGACTTGATCACATAAACCTCGATCAGTATATTAAAAAGCTCTATTTTTTTTTTTTTTTTTATATTGTCAAAAAAAATATCCATATTTGGTAATGAAAACAAATACTTTTTCTTTTACATCAGGAGGTGGCCATAACTACTGCCGCAATCCAGGCGGAGTGCAGGACAGACCTTGGTGCTTTACTACTGAAAGATCAGTGGTCAAGGAGGAATGTAACATCAGCAAATGTAAGTATCTTTAAGTTAACGAATATTTTATATCTTGGCTTTTCACGTTTTAAGCGATCACGTGTTCTAGTTCATCTTTCCAATACACGAGGCCGCCATTTTGCGTGTTGTGTGTAACTTACGAGTTTCCGGGAAAAGAAAATAAGACGACGGTGAAGAAATAGTTGTATTTACATACATATACTTTCATGTTCACATGAAATGTCTGTTGAAACGTACACAAAAGGGAGCATATAAAACATGTTCGGTGATCCTTAATATGTAGTTATGGTTAAGTTTTTTAAAAAATCGGGTGGAAAATTATGAAGACATAAGGGGAAAAAAAAAACGGAGAAAATATGATCGGGCATTTATTTCTGGTTAGTTTCAGGGGTTTCTTACTAACTCGACCCCACGTTATAATTTAAGGAGAGTAGAAAGTTGATCTTTGATTTACTTCCGGCAACCTCATAATTCTCGCTTCCCTTATTTCGTCCTTTAGTCCTCACATTCCATGAGCGATGTTTCTGACAAAACACTTATCGTTGGCAAGTTTTTAAATTTCTAGTAGCATTTGTTTAGCTCCTCACATCAAGTGGCTTCATGCCTTGTCTGGAGCGATTTCCATAAAAGATGTTTTGTGATCCGTTTATAAGAAAATCTAAATATCTCCGTTTATAGAACATTATTCTGAAGATCAAGATTTCGGTTTCGATTTGGCATCCATTTTGTTTGAAATTCATTGCATATTAATGCAATATTTTCCATTTCTAAAAGTTAAGATATTTTGATATTGATTAAGATTTCACCGTGAAACAAAAATACATACGGGGTTTGCACAGCGACACAACCACGTCACTTCCTGTTCTGTATATTTCTATCTCTTTTCCGTTGGACCCTCAACCAGTCAACATGTGATGATAACGTGCTCTGGTTGGCATGCCCAACCAATCAGCTCTTTCAACTATCACCAAATACTAACCACAAGTAAACGTTACTCCCTTCTCAACAAACTCGTTTTTACTATCTCTATATTTCATCCTCACATTTATATTTATATAAATAAATCTACATTTTTTCACTAATATATATCGGTATGTTTCGCCTCTCCATTATGTGACCTTTGCTTCTCATTCACTACCATTCATTAACACATCGATTGGTTGATTGTTTTTGTTTTACGGCATATCAACCCATTTCAGGTTATTTAATGCCGAATCCAAAGATTTTGAAAAATGTTCTAGAATATATAGAATATATTTGTTGTTTTCAAGTCGCTTTCTATTTAACCCATAATTGGGACCCTAACAGGTACTACCACTTCGGATCAGAGCAGACCTGGAAGCAATGGCAATTAAAGTGTGGCTCCACACTCCTCAAAGCCCACAAGCTGGGGCCTCACCACTGGATATAGTTTAAGCTCATATTCAGGACCCAAAGCATATAAGATATCAACGGATACACACTCGAGAGTAAAAACAATGAAAAGAATATGCTGTTGTCCAAACTCTAGTAATTATAGTAGCAACTGGACTCATGAAAAAGAATTTCGAAAACTACCTGACAAATATACCTGGTGAACCAAGTGCAGAGAGATGCAAATAAATGCACTTAAAGGGACAGCCAGAATCTTAAAAATATCTCTCGGTTGGAATATATGAGTTAGTGGGTAAATGTTTGGCATTCGGTAGGATGCCCCATCCTCAACTTGAACAAACTGATAAAGATAGGATGCACAAGAATTGCAGTGCAATTCCAGGTAGTTTGAGCAAGGATAACCATTTTATGTTTAACACATGGAGCATGAGATCCCAATTACACAAACCGGCCATCTTGTCCTCAACAACTTTCTCTTGGAAAGACCTTATTTCTATTATTACCTTGGAAAAGCCTTGAAAATATGGGAAATGTCTTGAAAATGGCCTGAAAATCGTATTCTTTATATTCAAGAAAATGTGTTGGCATATTAAAAATAAAACCAAAATAGATTTTTCTGAAATTTCATTGCATTATTTTTTCCGGTAGTATTGATACAAGGGTTACGTTCCTTTATCATGAAACTACCCTGTGTTATCCATATACTTTACGGATGTAGCCAAAGTGAGATTCAAAATCGAAATAAATACTATTGAAACAATTGTAAATATTAATTGAAATATTAATTTTTTGGTTTATTATATCATTCCTTACATATCAAATTTTGTTTAGAAAACTTCAATTTTGTCTGGAAAAGGCCTTAAAAAGTCCTTGAAAATGGAGATTGAAAACCTGTTATGAACCCCATACATAGAATTGAATATTAACTTCTTTTGTATATATATATATCTAAGAAAGATCTTTCTATTATCTGTTTTTAATTGATGTCTTTATTCTTTGAAATCTTCAGGTCCACATGGAATTAGTGAAGATGTGAACAAGTTGATGTTCATCCTGGTACCAGGAATTACTGTCCCTCTGGCGCTCGTCCTTCTGCTTGCCCTGGTCTGCTTTTGCCAGCGTTCCCACAACCGCTACCAAGAAAGTAACGACAAAGCTTCACAACGTCAAGGCCAACCCATGGAACTGAGTCCCCTAGCTGCAAAGTCAACGATGAGAGCTCGAGAATTTCCGTTACAGAACATCCGTTTCATCCAAGAACTGGGAGAAGGCGCCTTTGGCAAGGTGTACAAAGGAGAACTAATCGGCCTTTTCAGCGAAAATTCCGTCACGAAAGTTGCGATCAAGACTTTAAAAGAGAACGCTTCGCCCAAAGTCCAAAACGACTTTCGGCGAGAGGTGGACTTGATGTCGGAGATGCGACACTCGAATATAGTCTGCCTCTTAGGCGTTTGCATGAAGCAAGAACCCATGTCGATGCTATTTGAATACATGAGCCAAGGAGATCTGCATGAATACCTTATCATGCATTCTCCACATTCGGATATCGCCGGAGACGATGACGGGAATCGTGTGTTAGATTACATCGATATGTTACACATTTCCATACAGATAGCAGCTGGAATGGAATATCTCGCAAGTCACCATTTCGTGCATCGAGATTTGGCCGCTCGGAACATCCTAGTCGGAGACGCCATGACAGTCAAGATATCAGACTTTGGACTTTCCCGCGATATATATTCATCGGATTATTACAGAGTCCAGAGTAAGTCCCTTCTTCCCGTCCGCTGGATGCCGCCAGAATCGATTTTGTACGGGAAGTTTACCACAGAGAGTGATGTCTGGTCGTTTGGGGTTGTTTTATGGGAGATTTTCAGTTATGGCCTGCAACCGTACTATGGCTACTCAAACCAAGAGGTGATCAACATGATTCGTTCCCGTCAGATCCTCCGCTGCCCTGAAGATTGTAATGCTCGTATTTATGCCCTGAAAGTAGAGTGTTGGCATGAGGTCCCATCTCGCCGTCCCTCTTTCAGAGAGATCCATGCCCGTCTACGGGGCCTGAAGATGGAAGCAATGAACCAGAATCCGCACTGGAGCATCTCCCAAAGCCAGTCAGCCCATTCGAGCAGCACCCACCAGAGTTCACATAGCCAACCGAGCCACCAGAGCAGTGCCGGACCTAGCAACACCACAGCGACCACGGGCCTGACTAGCTCGAGCAATAACTCTGAACCCCATCAGGGCCACCAACAGAACCCTTCAGTGCCTATGGCCAATCAGATGTTGCCACCTCATGGCTACGTGCCCAATCAGATGCCACTGACCCCTACTCCTACCCAACAGATCATGATGATGCAACAGCAGCGGGCCCCACCCCCTTATGCTGGCCCTCAAATGAAAGTCTCGCCAGCTGGTTCTGTAGCAAGTCACCCCTCGTCAGCTAATAGCTCTTCCTCTCAAGGTTCGAGCACTAGCCGAGGTGGGGTGCAGATGATGCAACCACCTTCAGTGACTGGTTACCTTGGGAATAACCTTTCCGCTCCAGGAAACATGATAGGCTCCGATTGCCACAAGATGACAAATTACATCACACACAACAGTCACATGACGGACTCGAAACCCGCAGCAGAGATTTAAATGCAAGAAAAAAATTAACAGTAAAGTATTAAAAAAAAATACAAAAAACTGGACATGTTTTTTTTTATTGAAAACAACCGAGAAAACACACTTGTTCAGTAACCACCCAAAAAAGAACAATAACATCTTATATTTAAAAAAAAATAATATAAAACACTGAGAGTGCAAACCTCCACCATCGACATCAAAATGGTTATATTATCAATAAAGAAAAAAAATTAACAGCCTATTTTAGCTTTAATGTATGTAGAAATATTTGAAATTACAAATTATTTTGTAAAATTGATAATAACCACATTAACAAAAGGGTTTTTAGATCCAGAAAATGGATAATATCCTAAAAGCTTAATAAGGATTTCCTTATCCGCGAATTCATATTTGGTTAACTTTTTATACATCAAGGTTTGCTCCATAGTTTACATACTGTGTAAAACCTTAAATGTCCTTGGGAAAGGTTAAAAAAAAAAAAAAAAAAATCACTTTAAAAACAAAATGAAAAAAAAAATACATAAAAAAAACACCATAAAAAATGAAGTCAAGTATTTATGACTGGAAACTTTTGTTCCTCTATTTTTTTATTCTCTAAACGGAAGAAAAACAAAAAAAAAAACACAAAGAGGAAAGCAAGAAAACATTTGAACAAAAAAAATAACAAAAGAAAGGACTTGATCCTCCTAGAATTAATCTGGATGTTAAACCTTTTTAAAAAAAAAAAACAAAAAAACCTTGAGTGGGTTACAAGGGGGGGGGGAATCATAACAATTATGAATTTAGACCTTCTTCCCACTGTTTTTTCTTGATTAACATAAACGCATACATTTTAAAACCATCCTTTTTGCCTACTAAAATTTTAAATTATAACGTTTTCTTTTTTTTTTTTTTTTAATTATAAATGTTTTATTAAACTAAGAATCTTCCTTATTTTAACCACGCTGAAGATGCGAATTTTTAGCAACCCTTCTCAGTACAGGCAATTTTAAACTATCTTTTATAGAATCCAGTGGTTCAGTTTTTGTTTTTGTTTTTTTTTTTGGGGGGGGGGGTAATCAATTTCATTTTTAGCAATATTTATTCTGAAAGAAGCATGGTTCCATTGGTTTTAGACAGTTTCTATTTCATATTCCTTAAACTTAAAACGTAATTCATTAATAAAAGCGATAGAAATAGAACTAAGCTGTATTTCCATGGAAGAGATTTTTTTTAAAATTCAGATAAAATATACTTTTAAACCAAATTGTATGATTTCTGCAATCCTATTTTTTAATACAATGACATCCATTATATTAAAATCATAAATTGCTTAAAATTAAGTAAGCAAGCCGCCTATAAAACTGAGATTGCTCTGAAACTGATCTTGCAAAACGTTATTTGTTTAGCTCCGCCTCGTCTTAAGTCTTTATATATATAAGTTATAAAATATATATGTGGCAATTAAGCTACACAGAATATTCCACGTTTCATCCACACCAGGATTCATCATTATGGATTCTAGTGTGGATGAAACGCGGAATATTCTGCGTAGCTTAATTGCCATACATATTTTATAACTTACTACCTAGCTCTACCTATGTATTGAGCACTGTTGAAGTAAATACTTAAAGTTTACGCATTAATTTATACTTTCGTATATTAATTTTATGTGATTAAATTAAGTAATCATATATATATATATAAGTTATCAAAGAGTAAATCTTTAACAAAGCATAACTTATCAAGATAAAAGCTCAACACTATTAAGAGAAGCAAACAAGAATATTAAATGAAAGATGAGGAATAAAAGTTATATATAATTTTATTATATCATCAAAATAGTAAGAAAAAGTTAAGGGAAATTTTAGAAAAAACAACATCTCTTTACGCCGTGGCATTTCAAAGCTAAATACTTCTCATTAGAATATAAGAATTGCCAGAATTACACAAAATGCAAATATAGATAAACTGGCTTAACATTTAGATATGAAATGGGAATAGCATAATATGGTAAATAGTAATTCAAGTCACAACATGTAAGTGTAAATCGGAAGAGAAGTATATAATGTAGGTAAAAGTGAATATATATATATATATATATATATATATATATATATATATATATATATATATATATATATATATATATATTTATAAAGATAAAAGAGAAATTAGACAAAGAAGGAGAGGAGATAGAAACTTAAATAGGAGATACGAAATTCCATTACTCGATTATTTAGCAAACATTTATTTCACAAAATATATATAGGTTTGTGAGTTTTTCAGAAGTTTAGATCTCATGGTCCAGATAGTTTTGCTAATACTAAAATCTGGTGAAAAAATTGCGTTTTGATCAGAGCTTTAAAAAAAAAAAAAAAAAAAAATGGCTGATTAGCGATGAAATCCCAGTTTTTTTTTGTTTTTTGTTTTTTTCACCAAACTCCGGCTTATTTGCAAAACCATTTGTGTCATGATATAAACTTCTGTAAAATTCATAAATTTTATAGATTAATCAAGCAACATTGCACATATCCACATAATCGAACATATGACAAAAAGTCTAGATTCCAAATTTCAATATGTTGTCCATCTTACCGTTTATTTCTTTAAGCATGTTAAACTGTTCAATTTCTGACAACACCTGTTTCGTAGCGCAGAATAATTCATGTAATTATATCAATTTTTTTTTATTTATTCCGCGCTTATTCATCATTCAGAAGAACTCAACTTTAAAAGAAACTAAAGGAATATAGGCATGATTACAAAATCAGAAAATCGGAGAAGTTGCAATTCTTTTAAAGTTGATGAGTTCCTATTCTTCTGATGAGTAAGGGCAGAACGAATTCAAAAATTGACAGAATAATTACATGAATGATTTTGTGCTACAAAACAGCTGCTGTTCAGAAATGAACAGTTTAACATGCTGAAAGAAATAAACGATAAGATGGGCAACAACTTGAAATCTGGAATATAGATTTTTTGTCATTTATTTGTATGTGTTCTGTAGTTACATTGAGCTTCGTAAATTAAAAGATTGGTATGAATAAAAGGTGAAATATAATTGAATAAGCATCTTTTCCCATATATATGTATATATATATATATATATATATATATATATGGGTGTGTGTAGCAAATCATGAAAATATACTTATGACAATGAAGCTACATATATACATTCGTGTTTAGTTCCCATAATGAATCTTCAGGCCAAGTGCATTTAGTCTGAAAATAGGAATGAAATGTGGATGCTTCTGTGTAGCTTTAGTTTCATAAATTACTGTTAAGCTCTACGTAGATATCGAGCACTGTTGAAATAAATGTCAAAAATATATATTACCTTATAATATATATATATATATATATATATATTATATATATATATAACATTTTTCTAAAAGTGTTACGTAGGGTACTAAAGAAGGGTTAGTTTTTTTTATATTTATGTTTTTGCCTTTGAAGAATTTATTTCTCTATGAAATTAAAGTTATCAGAATGTTTGCTTTTAAAGAATAGTAGGGTATATTGGACCAGAAGTTTTTTGTTTTCGTTCTTTACCAAATTTTCTTGAAAGCATGGTGCCAGAGAAATATCCGGTTACTGGTAAGTAATACCAGAGTTCTTTAAAAAAAAAAAAAAAAAAAAAATGAAAAAAAAATGAAATTAAAAAAATGGTGCCACTGGCCAAACATTCATAAATAAAAGCCAAAGACATTGTCACAGAATGAATTGTTCTGTTTTTATCGCTCACAATAATCTGGCCTTGTGCCAAACAGGGTTAAGCCCCACAAAAATTAAGCTAAGCTAAATATTTGCATCATGTATATTTGTTTACACACAGACACAGCATACGCTTGTATATGGACGAAATAGTAGGATAGACTAGAATATCAAGCCTTGGTAGTGCAACTCATTTAGGAAAAGGAAACATCGAAAGTAACATTAGTCTTTCCCTGCTTATTCCAACATTGTTCCAGGAATACTCTTTACCGCTTGACTTCAGCAATGCTGGTTCAGTGAAGTGTGGATGGAGATTGCGAACCCCTTGCTTCACTAGCGACTCCTAGCACAAACACTCTTAAAGAGAGTATATATTACTTCTGGGAACTGAAGGGAGGTCTAACTATGTATAAAGCATATTTCATAAGTTTATATATATATATATATTAGTGTTGGGACGATTACTCGAAATCGGAAAAATTTGTACATACTTTCCGATGCCAAAAACGATTCATTTAATTATCTTTTTCATTTGATTTTGCTTTAAGCAAAATCTTCCACGACTGGTAGTAATAATAAAATGAATATTTATTGATTTTAAACGACCAGTAAATCACCCCCACCAGTGTGCTTAAGCTTGAAAAAAGTATATGTACATTTAACATGTGTTTCTACGCTAATCGGGGGGGGGGGGATAGCTTAAGTAAATATTTACAGATTTATAAAGAATCGAATTCAGCAATTTAATATGAAATCGATAAATATATCAGAATTGAAAACTACTGGAATCGTCCCATCACTTATATATATATATATATATATATATATATATATAAAATATACATACACGTTTATTTTATTCCTATATAATTTCATTCGCTTTCATTTTAATCACAACTCTCCAGACTTTCATAACACGATTATTTAGCAAGCAATATGGATTTCAAAAAAATAAACACATAAATAAAATCAACCTATGCTGCCGGCTGACAAACGTGGAGTTCTGAGGATCTGAAAGCAACAAACGAAAAATCGATAACTGTAATACGTTTAAATATGATAATTACACCGAAAAAGCAATGTCTTTCTGTCGTTTTCATGTGTATTTTGGAGACGTGTTTCTACGTAATGTTCTGTGATGAAATATTTATTTGTTTGGTAATAGGAGAAAAGTTATTCAACATGTAGATCATTCATTCATATATATATATATATATATATATATATATATATATATATATATATATATTTATATTTATGTATATATATGCTAGTAGGCTGCCCAGCTTTACCAGGGGCATCTACTATCAATTTTGCTCCCACTCTACATGAAGTCATACGTGGCGTCATTTACGACCTGCCACAACGTCGCACACGACGGCACCTGCCACGACGTGGCATATGACGTCATAACATATGCTATGACGTCAATGTAAAAAAAAACAAAAAGACAGGAAGACGGATTTATTATAAGTAAAAATTGTCAAACTAACAATATTCCGCTGCTTAATAACTTTTTTTTAATTTTTCTAATGAGATTTTTGTGTCACCAAATGAATATAAGTTTAACACAATAAAAAAGGCATAATAAAACAGAGAAATTCCGTTATTTTTAACATTGTTTAAATGAAACAATGCTATCTAAATAATACATATATACGCACGTACACACATTATATATACGAGTATGCAAAGTAAACTACACGGAAACGTTTGTATTTTATTCCCAAAAGATAATTATCAGGTTAAAGGTCTTAGGACTGACGAATTCCCTCTGAGGAATGAAACAAACATTTGTGTAACTTACTTGTTATAAGTATATGTTTATACTAAGACGTAGCTCTACTTGTGTATTGAGCACTGTTAAAGTACTAAAATATATATTATCTTATAACGTTATATATTTATATAATTGTATGGCTGTAGTTTCCTGAATGTAAATCTACTGAAACTCCGGCGTTTATCAAAATAATGGTCGCTAACATGCAAAACGTAATTATAACATGGTTATTAATATAAATATTGGCTATATATGGACAAACGTGGTTCTGCTACGATTTCTTTTAGATTTGCAGCATCAGCAATCTAATCAGGAACATGTATGCACATATGTAGCCAATAATGTTTGCATGGATAAGTACCATGGCTATATCCAACGTTCACTGAATGAAACATCAATTTTAGTTTTAGACATTGTTATTCTCATACATATATAATTATTTCCACAATCCAACTACCCCACAGCTCACACAAACCATGAAAGCCTTAGACCGGAAGTCCCAGACTCTAGTTTTGTCCTCCTTCGTTGGATATATACGAACTCAAGATTCGAAACCAGAGTTACTTGCACGTTGGGCGAGCATCCTGCCACCTGCTAAGGAGATGGCAACTTGAGCCTTAGATTTCGGATTTTCATGGTTTGTGTCAGCTGCGTGGTTATTTAAATGTGGAAATAATATATAATATCCGGTCAGTGGGACGATTATTCGAATGCTATTGCCAAGATTACTCAGCTACTTCAAACAAATATATCCCTTTTATCAACATCTAAACACAAAAATATTTCAACATAATCTCTCTAAGATATTCCCAACATAGTCTTCCTAAGATTGTCTAGTAGATTCGTGTATGCTATTATGCTTAATTATTTTACAGTATAAATGTTTAATACGGTCAGAAAAAATATTTGCACACATTTTCAACCTGACAGACACGTGAATTCAGAAGATATTCTCTGATTTTTTTTTTAAGCAATACATTTAGCGTTTCAACATCATAAAGGTCTTTCACAATGATTTTCGTATCTATTTAAAAATCGGGTGCCCCTTGAGATGACAATTTACAGTAACTACAGCAAAACCGGCTTCTAATTTTATGTCATGCAAAAGTTACGACTGTGTCGAAAAGTACATTTTTCAATGAAACTTTTATCTTTACAAATACAGCTTCCACTCAACTTCTGGTTACTCCTTTGTTTTTACGTTTTTTTTTTGTTTTTTTTTTGTATTTTTTTTTAATATTAAGTTCAAAATAGATAAAGAAAGGCCCCCACCTCTCCCATGTTAAGGGCTTTTCTAAATAATATTTTGAGAAAAAAATTGACATGGGGAGAGGCAACCGGAAGTGAAATGGAAGACAATAGCCGTAAAGATAATCAAGACTTTAAACATCAGTTTGGTACTTTTTTTTTAATTTGAAATTTCAATTCTTTTATAAATCCTTATGAGTTTTCTGCTCGTATAAAGATTCAAAGTTTAATAAAAAATTACGACCATTTTTCTATGTTAAGGAATTCTTTTTAAAAATTTTCAGATTTTATATTTTGGGGGGAAATATATTGTAAATAATGACCATTTGAAAAGGTTAAAGTAGACACTATGAAATTATAATTACGTATTCAAAATGGCTGACAACCAGGTGTAAATTTGCAAATCATGCAAATTTTTAAATCTTAAAACAGAAATAAATGCCACTATATAAAGAAAATGTATAGAAAGAAATACAATGCATTTTATTGATTTGTTTAAATTTCTTTATATACACATTAGACAATACTTCAAGTAAACTACATTAATATCTAATAAAGTTATGTTTTTTTACTAAGATTTGAAGTGTTATTTTTGTACAGACTGACTATCAAGTTACATAGCATCAAATTCGAACCGTATTGACTGTACTTACTGAGGATTGTTATCGAAATATACTTTAAACTGTGCCACAAAAGTATTAAACATTTGTAAAAAAATCTTTGCATGTTTTTTTTTATTATTATACAGAATTAATTTCTAGGAGGAAACCACCTTTGCTCATTTAAATCCCCTCCCCCAAAGAAAAAACTAAAAGAAAACTTCACTGAGCCGTTTCGACAGCCAGTTGCATACAAAAACATTTTCCCTACTTGTTCAGTCTCTATTGGAATCTCGATTTCAATATTGGGTCCAAAATGTTACTCTCTTACCAAAGGCAATCCAATTCTAACCCTGCCACCATAAACCCTCCATCAACTCCCAAAATTTGTATTTGATAGTATTTTGAAGTAAGAGGGTGGTGAAATCTTTCTTTTTTTTTTAAGAGAAAAATGTATAAGCATTTTTATTGTTGCTTTTGAGGGGATTTTGTTTTCATTATTTTAAATATGACACAAAAATAACTAAATTCATTGACTTCATATGAAAAAAAAAACATACATTTTTGTCACAATTGAATAAAATAAATAAATAAATGAAAATTAATAAAATAAATTAACATTTTCAGCTCCCAGTGAATTTGTTAAAATTTTAGAAAAACATTTGAAATAAAAAATAATAACTACGAGTTTCTGTTAGGTAATAATATTAACATTTTCAGCTCCCAGTGGATTTGTTAAAAAAAAAAAAAAAAAATTTTAAGTATTTTTTTTTTCTTTCTTTCCACTTCAGCATTCACTGTTAAATTGACAACTTTCATAGGTTTTCGGGTATGTTGAAAACAAATATCCTATTCAAATTTGGGACAGACAAGTAGTTTTCTGGATATTAAGACGTTTATTATCCAATATAATCATTATGTGTTTACTGGAGGCCATATTTTTCCAAACTGAAAAGTACTAATGCGCATGCGCGTTACAACCCCCACTCCTCCGCGTGTTGATAAATGTTAATGGCGTTCTCCATTCTTAATACATTGAAAAAGAATATCTTAATACCCAGAAAAGTATTTGTCTGCCATAAATTTTAATGTGATAGTTGTTTACAACATAGTCGAAAACCTATAAACGTTATCATTTTAAAAGTGAGATTTAAAGCGGAAAGAAATTAGAAATTTGCCATTTTAAATAAAAACATAACGAGTTTGTGTTAGGTTACAATTAAAACTACCTTAAAAACGTGTCTTTTGGGAGTTTTGAATGAGATGTGATCAAAATTTAATATTCATTCGGTCTGGACTCCTGCCATTGAATAAAAATAAATAATTATCAAATTTTTACAATGGCAACTTCTCTATAATTCTAACTTAGCAGGCGTTTGGGTTCTCATTTATTTCTCAATCATCTGTGACTAATCTACCTGTCCATCTTTAAGTTCTCCTCTAAATCCTAAAATCAAACGTTCATCTTTAATTAGAAATAACCTATAATTAAACAAATCAATACAGTTTTAAACTAATTTGCATTAAGTATGTTGAAAGATTAAATGAAAAAAAGTTTTATGATTTTAAATTTGATCCCTTGAATTTTTATTGTTTATTATGAAAATTTAAAGCGTTTGTTTTTGTTGTTTTCTTTGTGTATGGAAACCTTTTATTGTAATAATAACCTTTTAATTCCAACGAGTTTTACTGTTAACGAAAATGTAAATAAACGTAAAACGTTTTTTAGGATATGGAAAAAAAAATCCCGAGTTTTGTGAATATCATGTATTTGATTGTTTTGTAATATTAGACATGTGGGTGGGGAAAAATCGATTGCAATTATTTATTGAGCTAGCAATGACAAACAAATCCAATGGGAACTAAAAAAAAAAAAAAAAAGGTAAAGTATTTACATTATATATATATATATATATATATATATATATATATATATATATATATATATTAATATTTATATTACGACTATATATATCTTGAAGACAGTGCTCAATATTCGAGACAGAGTATCGACATGTGAGGGGAAGTAAATTATTCAAATTAAAATTCATAATATTTGCTGTTTAAAAACTAGGAATAGAGATTACAAAATATTTTCTTTTTCCATTTAGTTGCATAAATTGTTTTTTTTTTTTTTTCACTTTTCAATTTTCAGGCTAACTAGCAATTGTATATTCTTATGTTGCTAGTCAGTTTTTTTTTTCTGCTGAAAATGGGTTAATCTTTTAAAACTCCAAGAATTAAGGAAATGGTCTTTTGTACTCTGTATTACATGTATTGAATTTATTGTTCCAAAACATGTTAATTTACATAATTTATTTCATTCATATATATATATATATATATATATATATATATATATATATACACAGACACACTTTAGCTTTTCAAATATATATGTGCGTGTGTACATACATATATATGTATACATACATACATATATATAAGTATAAATGTGTATATATGAGTATAAATGTGTGTGTGTGTGTGAATATATATATATATATATATATATATACTTCGGAATAGTTTTTATTTAACACTCAGTGGTTATGTAAACGTGAGATTGTAGGTTTACAAAATATTATTGGCAGTAATATTCTATAAGACTTTCCATGTCTCACTGACTTTAGCAAATAGGGTGCATACCTTTATAACTATTTGCTAATATTTTCTCTCCTCTGATGAGATGGTAGACATCGAAACCCTATAGGTTAAGGAGATAAACTTTCTAAAACATTCTTTGTCTTGCTTAGAATAATAAAATTCTTTGATATGAAACTCAACCACTTCATTTCATTTCAATGAGAGTTTTTTGAAATTCATTGAATTACAATTTATATTTATATATATATATATATATATATATATATATATATATATATATATATATATACACACACGCTATACATGTGTGAGTCGGTAGAGCTTGTAATAAATAGTCTTTGACATCAAACTCTTTGCTAAAAACGCAAATTAAAATCTATTTTAGTAAATACTTGTTATAGTAATAAAAAAAAAAACATTAACCAAATTGGATGGAAAACAATCCAGTAGTTCTTTTGCTTTCATTATTATTAAAGAAATTCAAAGCTTGATTGATCTTATAGATTACTTAGACGACTCCATCTTTTTAATTATGACAGGCGATCAGAAACTAGTACCTTCACGATTACTTCCCCTGATAACCTTCATAATTAACAAAATGCCATCTCTCAAGTCTCATGCTGAATCGATGGAAAATATTGATATCTTAAATAATAAAAGCAGGACTGCTGAATTGTTTTTCGCAAAATTTAGTTAGTGTTTTTTTTTTGTTTGTTTGTCATCGCAAGTATGCATTCCTAAAATCGTGTGTTACCCGGAAATGTTGTTTTAAGAGGTATCTAATAAGTTTGTAAGCAAAATTAGCAGATTAAATAGAACAGAAACACAAACTACGTTTTTCTCCATTCGATATATCGTTTCCATCAGGAAATTTTTTTCCATGGCAAAGTTTCATAAGTAAAACGATATTTCAAGTTAACAGAAACATTACTGTGTTAATTGTTCTGTTCTAGTTCATTCGTTCTTTGCCAATTACCATATTCCTATTTATACTAGAAGATTATGTTGGATATTTTTCCCTTTAGAACTTTAGAGTCACAGGAAGCTATCACAATGCAAGAAATGGAAATATGTGTTAAGAAGGGCAAAAACGAAGTCATTTTTATAGTAAATCTTTTTTGTTGTCTTATTATAAACTTTTACTCAAGGATATGGGTGTAGCTGTGTTTTATTATATATTTCGAGGTAAGACCTCTTTATCAAATGGTGGGTGTTTCAAATCTCCTGAAACTTGTGAGAACTGGTAATGTTTTATGGTTATTGATAAAGTCTTTGCATCGAAGTGTATTATGGAACACGGCTACACGCATTAGATCATTGTGTAAAAGTTGGTTACTATGTAATAATACTATATATATATATATATATATATATATAGTACTACAAACAAATCATTCTATTACTCTTCTATATATATTACACAATATTCCAAGCAAACTACGTCTTCTAGCTACTATATCATTAAATAGTAAAACACTAATAAAAAATGATCTTTAAATTTACAGTGATTCACTTTTCATTATGTGATATAAAACATTGCTGTGCATATATGTGTGTGTGTGTTTATAATAGTTTTTTCACATAACAGATTTACATCCAACGAACACTCAAACAGTGGTTTCATCTTTTAACCAATTTGCAGGACATATATTGCAATAATGCAAAGCGCTTCACGAAAGAATGGAACACTCTAGGTGGTCGATAATGGTATTAAGACTTCCCTTACTTCGCAGCTTGTGCTAATAGCACATTGTGCTCGAAATTCCACTTGGCAAAAGTGGTCAGGTTTTGTTAGAAGCGCTTGTGAATCTAGCCACACTAAAAAAACTGTGATACAGTGAAACTGTTTGTTAGGCGGACACACATACCTTTTTTTATAAGTAGATAGCTTATTTTACAACAGTCCCGTTTATATGATAAATATATTTAATCTATGGCTGGCGTACTAAAAAGTATATATTTGTATGCATATACACCCATACACACGTGTATATATGTATATATATATATATATATATATATATATATATATATATATATATACACACACATATTTATATATTGTACCGCTGTTTTAGTCATTTTTATTGTATTCGCTGGTAATATTACTAAGCAAACAATTATTTGGTATTTTTTTTTACGAGAGTACTCAGCGTAGTATAACCACTCCCAACTTTATGTTAAAAACGACTTTCGGAATATACACCTCCAACCTCAAAAGCCATTCTTAACATGGGAAGGTGTTTATACTACGCTGGGTACTCTCGTAAAAAAATACCACTATTTAGTTTGTGGGGGTGGATTTAAATAAAGAATACCACAAAGTAAAAAATTATACTTTTTCTGGCATTCTTAGTTTATAGCAAATCTTGCGCACTAATTATTAGTTTATTTAGTACAACTACACACATAAATATTATCATCATCAACAAAAAACAGCTTAGTGCGTTATCCACTGTCTAATATCGGAAATAAATTTCCAATATTAAAAACGTCTCTTTCTCTCTCTCTTATATATATATATATATATGCAGAGAGATGTTTTCATAAATATATAAGTTATGAAAATAACTATGACAATCAAGCTACGCAGAATTTTCCACGTTACATCCTCGTCAGGCTAAAATGCATTTTAGCCTGACGAGTCCTTACAAAGATGAAACTAGGAAAATTCTGCGTAGCTTAATTGCCATATCTATTTTTATAATTTACTACCTAGATCCTCTCGGGTATTGAGCACTTTTGAAGTAAATACTGAAAATCGATATATAAAATTTTGTATCTGGTAATAACATTTTATGTGGATACATGAAATTATAAATATATATATATAAATATATATATATATATATATATATATATATATATACATACACACAAATACATATATATACATACGTATGTGTATATACATTAGGCTGGTGCAAAAATGTTTTTGGATTTCAAGTTGAACGTCAAAAAACAATATTTTTGCACCAAACATATATATATATATACACACACAGTCGCGCATATACATACACGCACACATGTATAATGTATAGATTCACACTAATACTGTAGAGCGTTCTAACATGTTTTGTGAGACTGTCAATGATGCTTTATAAAAATAAAATCCACCTTGCAATAATAAAAAGACGATATGAATGTATTATTAAATAAAAGCTGCCATTGCAGTGAGAACGTTGATTTATATAAAAGTGTTGAAAACACTGATGTATTAAATGTTAATAACATGAAAACAGGGGAGGTAATTAGTCGATGACTTTTAACACTAAATGCATGTGTACAATGACTGCCTGTAGACTAAACGCTTGTTTCTACAAACCCTGGGCAGCAAACAATGATTATTATAATTACAAAAAAAAAAAAAAAAAAAATGGTTTACGACGGTAACAGAAGTTTATTATTTAAGAAAAGAAAAAAAAAATAATCATACTGAAAAGAAAACATGGCTGCCAATTTCTTTAAATTATCATTTTCATTTTTTCAATTATTTTTTATGTCTTTCTTTTTTGTCAAACTGTATCATTAATTAAAAACTGAAAAAAATGAATAAAAAAGTATATTTCTGACAATTTAAATTTTACAAGTTTTATAATATTTTAAAAAAAAATACATTTTGGACTATGTAACTGCGTTTTTATGTTTTACCTTTTATGTTTTTCTTCATGCCTTTTATGTTCTTCAGCATGCCTTTTTGTTTTTGATGAATTTACAACAAAATTAAGTCTCTTATTTATTTATTTATTATTTTAAGAATATGTAGGACTTTTGTATAAGTAAAATGAACATAATTATCAAAGGAAAAAAATGTAAAACAAAAAGTATAAATTTTACAAAAAGGTTTTTTTTTTAAAGAAAAAGAGATTAAGAAAAATAAATCATTATTCCTTCTCCCAACCTTTTTATTCGAGATATGGATTATATTTTTTTTAAATTAAGAATTTGGATGAAAAAAAAAAATACAATCAAAAAGTTTTTGTAAATTAAAATGAAAAATAATTAAAGAAAAACAAAGGAAAAATATTGGTATTTACTTTGTAATATATATATTACACACATGAAATTTCTTGTAAATTTTCTATTTGGAACACGTTAGCCACCTCATTTTTTTTTTTTTTTCAGCATTTAGATCTATTAGAAACCCTCCGCATGCAAGAAAGTGTGATCAAGGGAAAATAATCTTTCAATTATTTCTTTTTATAATCAATTGCAAAATGCATCGCTGAACAGCTGCATAATTTAACGAATTAAGTCACCATTCGATGATGAAACGATAAAACTGTCACCCTAAAGAATACATGGCAGCTTTATTTTAAAACTTACTGAAAAAAAATCAACTGAGATCATTAGATTATGTAGGAGAGCTGAGACCTATTCAATAGAGCCCCCTTTCACTCTCAATCACCGCTTCGATACGGGTCTGGAACTAGGATCATGCTTTTTCCACAAGCGCTAGCGGGAGCTCGGCGAATACTTGGAAATGGCGGCGATCGGGCTGGCTTTGGTACTGTGGGAGGTCATGCTGGTGATTTGGCTCTCGACGTATAATCAAACGAAGTAGGCCAGCAGGTTCAGATCGGGGGAGGAGTGGGGCCAGTGACATAAGGGTGCAAAGTCATAGCACTCCTTCTGAAGCCAAGCCTGGGTCTCTTTGGACTTGTGGGTCGACGCTGAGTCCTGCTGCCACAGACAGGGTCTGCCAGCGATCACCACACTCTTCAGCACATCCAGGTACACTTTGGTGTTGACTTTCAAGCCTACTTTGAAGATGTGAAGTGGCATAATATGGCCTTCACTTTAAACCACAACAAATACCATAAAAGAAAGGGTTGTCCGATACGTTGAGCTATGCAGTCAAGCGTTGAACCGTCCGGATTTGCATTTTGAGGATACTGGTAATGATCATGTTATCAGAATTTGGATCGATAGAAAGCAGCACATCTTCGATTTCGCTCGTTGGACATCATCAAATTCAGACATGATAGAAGGCTGTTATCCCTCTTGGGATTTGTACACAACTGGCCAACTAGTAGATGGTCTGCAACAAAAAAAAGAAAAGAAAATCGATTTTCATCAAGCGGAAGTGGAATCATGTCTTCTTGGGCGACAATTTTATTGCTCCACCCTGCATTTTTTTTTTTTTTTGAAGAGAAACTTATCCAAGAATTTTTTTTTGAAAAGAAACTTATCCAAGAAATTTTTTTTTGAAGAGAAACTTATCCAAGAAATTTTTTTTTGGAAAAGAAACTTATCCAAGAAATTTTTTTTTGGAAGAGAAACTTATCCAAGAAATTTTTTTTTGAAGAGAAACTTATCCAAGAAATTTTTTTTTGAAGAGAAACTTATCCAAGAAATTTTTTTTTGAAGAGAAACTTATCCAAGAAATTTTTTTTTGAAGAGAAACTTATCCAAGAAATTTTTTTTTGAAAAGAAACTTATCCAAGAAATTTTTTTTTGAAGAGAAACTTATCCAAGAAATTTTTTTTTTGAAGAGAAACTTATCAAAGAAATTTTTTTTTGAAAAGAAACTTATCCAAGAAATTTTTTTTTGAAGAGAAACTTATCCAAGAAATTTTTTTTTGAAGAGAAACTTATCCAAGTAATTTTTTTTTGAAAAGAAACTTTTCCAAGAAATTTTTTTTTGAAGAGAAACTTATCCAAGAAATTTATTTTTGAAAAGAAACTTATCCAAGAAATTTTTTTTTGAAGAGAAACTTATCCAAGAAATTTTTTTTTTGAAAAGAAACTTATCCAAGAAATTTTTTTTTGAAAAGAAACTTATCCAAGAAATTTTTTTTTGAAAAGAAACTTATCCAAGAAATTTTATTTTGAAGAGAAACTTATCCAAGAAATTTTATTTTGAAGAGAAACTTATCCAAGAAATTTTATTTTGAAGAGAAACTTATCCAAGAAATTTTTTTTTGAAAAGAAACTTATCCAAGAAATTTTATTTTGAAGAGAAACTTATCCAAGAAATTTTATTTTGAAGAGAAACTTATCCAAGAAATTTTTTTTTGAAGAGAAACTTATCCAAGAAATTTATTTTTGAAAAGAAACTTATCCAAGAAATTTTATTTTGAAGAGAAACTTATCCAAGAAATTTTATTTTGAAGAGAAACTTATCCAAGAAATTTTTTTTTGAAGAGAAACTTATCCAAGAAATTTATTTTTGAAAAGAAACTTATCCAAGAAATTTTATTTTGAAGAGAAACTTATCCAAGAAATTTTTTTTTGAAGAGAAACTTATCCAAAAATTTTTTTTTTGAAAAGAAACTTATCCAAGAAATTTTTTTTTGAAAAGAAACTTATCCAAGAAATTTTTTTTTGAAAAGAAACTTATCCAAGAAATTTTTTTTTGAAAAGAAACTTATCCAAGAAATTTTTTTTTGAAAAGAAACTTATCCAAGAAATTTTTTTTTGAAGAGAAACTTATCCAAGAAATTTTTTTTTGAAAAGAAACTTATCCAAGAAATTTTATTTTGAAGAGAAACTTATCCAAGAAATTTTTTTTTGAAGAGAAACTTATCCAAGAAATTTATTTTTGAAAAGAAACTTATCCAAGAAATTTTATTTTGAAGAGAAACTTATCCAAGAAATTTTTTTTTGAAGAGAAACTTATCCAAAAATTTTTTTTTTGAAAAGAAACTTATCCAAGAAATTTTTTTTTGAAAAGAAACTTATCCAAGAAATTTTTTTTTGAAAAGAAACTTATCCAAGAAATTTTTTTTTGAAAAGAAACTTATCCAAGAATGTTTTTTTTGAAGAGAAACTTATCCAAGAATTTTTTTTTTGAAAAGAAACTTATCCAAGAATTTTTTTTTTGGAAAAGAAACTTATCCAAGAATTTTTTTTTGGAAAAGAAACTTATCCAAGAATTTTTTTTTTGAAGAGAAACTTATCCAAGAATTTTTTTTTTGGAAAAGAAACTTATCCAAGAATTTTTTTTTGGAAAAGAAACTTATCCAAGAAATTTTTTTTTGGAAAAGAAACTTATCCAAGAAATTTTTTTTTGGAAAAGAAACTTATCCAAGAAATTTTTTTTTGAAGAGAAACTTATCCAAGAATTTCTTTTTGAAGAGAAACTTATCCAAGAAATTTTTTTTTGGAAAAGAAACTTATCCAAGAAATTTTTTTTTGGAAAAGAAACTTATCCAAGAAATTTTTTTTTGGAAAAGAAACTTATCCAAGAAATTTTTTTTTGAAGAGAAACTTATCCAAGAATTTTTTTTTGAAGAGAAACTTATCCAAGAAATTTTTTTTTGAAGAGAAACTTATCCAAGAATTTTTTTTTGAAGAGAAACTTATCCAAGAAATTTTTTTTTGAAGAGAAACTTATCCAAGAATTTTTTTTTTGAAGAGAAACTTATCCAAGAAATTCTAATTCTGAATTTGTTTATTCCTTTCTGAATAATCTTTTGAATATTGGCACAAAAAACAACCAAATTCGTTTGCTACACCATTAAATAAACTTTACTAGCAAACGGAAAAGTGACAGGGTTCTATGACAAAGACGGGCAGATATATAAAAACCAAGGCCTTAAGCCAGACATAATATGGAACAAGCTTGAAAGAACTGCTCTCATAATCGACGTCACTGTTCCAAATTTACTATGGCCTTAATAGAGCTGGACGGGAAAATATAACATATCAGCACCTAAAGAACGGTTTCAAAACTACATGATCCCTAAAGAATATACAGCATAATCACGTGACATGCCAGTTCCCGCTGAATCACCGAAGTTAAGCAACGTTGAACCTGGTCAGTACTAAATGGGTGACTATTTAGGAATTTCAGGTGCTGTATGAGCTCTCCGCTTATCTCGGCATTGTTTCCAGTCGTCCTGGACTTCTCCTTGCTACTGGACTCAAACAGTGCCGATTCAGGGGAGGTGTGGTTAGTCATTACGCAACACTTGCTTCACAATTACACGCGCAGCTGCCCTTACAGGGTGTATCCTTTGTCTTTCGAGACTGAACGGAAGCATCGGTTCCTTACAGAAATCAAAATTATATCAGTTGTGATAGGAGTATCTGGTCTAATGAAAAACTTAGAAACTATCTGGAAAACCAAGCTGTAACGAAATACAGATAGCAGTTATAAAGGGGACAGCGTCTATTCTTAAAAGACCCTCGGATATAAAATCAAATCATAATGAGATCAAGTGTTAGTTCCAGGGCGGAGCCCCTTGATCTAATTAAAATAATAAAAAGCAAAGTATCCAAATATCTCGATTGGAAGATCTTCGGAGAGATGCAGTTTGTCGTATCTTCGAACATCTGAAACCATGAACCATCACCGATAACATCAAACGAACGATGTGCTATGACAAAGACATGCAAGCGGGCACAGGCAGAAAAGACAAGGGCCATCAAGCCAGACATTGTAACACGGAACAAGCCCGAAAGAACTGCGCCCATTATTGAAGTTACTGTTCCCAAAGGATTATGGCTTTAATAGAACCGAACGGTCAACGATAAAATACCAGAACCTCAAGAATGATTTAAAAACGACATTGTCTCTGAAAGAAAGAAAAACATTGTACCAGTTGTGATTGGATTAATGAAAAAAAAAAAACTCTTAAATACTTGAAAACAATTCCTGGAAGACCAGGCTGTAGTGAAATACAGATAACAGCCATAAAGGGAACAACGCCTATTCTTAAAAGGGCCTTTAGATACACATTCGAATCGTAACAAAATCAACTGTTAGCTACAGGAAGGGGTGCCTTCATCTCTTAAAATTACCTGGTCAATATGAAAAAAAAACAAGTCAAATATATTTTAATTATCACTATTAGTTTGATCGACCATGGCCATCTTCGGTTTCACAAAAAAAAAAAAAAAAGAAAATAGAAATTTATAGGGTTAAATGTGACAATTTTTCAGTGTTGTCGCTAACTAACAGTGAGAAAACCCTCATAAGAGTTCACCATAGCATTCATTGAAGCACAATCACATTTAATATATTTAGCGTTATAGGCTGATTTTCAATGTTTCGTGAAACCGCAAGTATCAACGGACGCTCAAACTAATGTAGAGTAGTCCTTGAAAAAAAAATGACAAAGGTATAATTGATCATTTCATCTATACAAAACATTTTACTAATACAATGTATAAGAGACCCGAATATAAGAAAAATGGGTATAAGAGAGATTTTCTCTAGTCCCAAATTAGAGCCTGTGTTAATGTACAGTGTAAACTGGATATAAGAACCCCAGATGTAAGTGTAACCCGGATATAAGAGATCTGTAGGGTCAGGAAAAGAAATCTCTTATGTCAGGGTTACGCTGTATATCAGAAAGGAGATCCGACGTTACTGGAAATTGAATGAAGATCGATGAATGTTTCACACTTCCAATACTTTTATTGTAATCGAAATCGGTTAAATCGCCCATTTTCCAATCAAATGGTCTGCTCTAGTCGAGGACCCACCATGGTGCACCGGAGGAAGTTTCACATTTCTGCACGCACAGACTTAGTCCACAATATATTATAATCTACATGCACTGTAGAGAACCTAGTGTTAATTTTATAAAATTATTTTCATATATAACGGCTGAAATTAACATTTAAAAACACAAACGTCAAGAATTACGGTTCAATTGTGCTGTAAACAGAAACGTTGATTTCGAACGCGCCCTGTCTTATAAAAGAACATACTATTGATTTTATATGCTGGTTGTATCTGCTTGTGCAGTGATAAAACTTTTTAAATGCACTTGCAATGTTAAGCTGTATAAGGGTGTTAACTTTTCTCAAAATCGGAATGTACCTTCTACAATCGTTTTTTTTTTTTTCGATTATTGATACTCATCGGAGACATTACGATACTAAACCTATCTAAGAACACTCCCAGACACAAAAACTACATGTGTGAAAAAAAGACAAAACCGACAAGCCGTTTCAAAGTCCATAGACGAGGAACTCACACAAAGTACCATATATATATATATATATATATATATATATATATATATATATATATATATAAGAGAGAATAAAATGTTTGTATAGGATATATAATGAAAATTATGGAAATAATATTCCAAGACGATAGATATTAAAAAGGAAAAGACAAAATTATGTTTATATTTAGCAATGTTTCGTCTTTATTTCAAGATTTTCTAAAGATGATTGATTTCAAGTGACATGTACTTGTATTAATTCTTAAAGTTTTGAAATAAAGACGAAATCTGAGCAAAAAAATTTTTCTTTTAATTTGTGTTTGTTTAGAAAATATGGCCAGAATGTACGTACGCAAAATCATAATTTTATTTAAAATAACATATTAATCTGATCAGTGGTCGATATCTGTAGCTTCACGGAAACTGCAGACATTCGGCTTGTTTGGCTAAAGAATACTGCGCGTGACCATACTTCAGTCGATGACCATAATGTGGTTAATTCAAAAATAAAAAAATAAAAAAAAGAGAAAGTGTTTCCACGAAACCTCATGCATCGATGGATGATTATATTAATGTAGTGTTATTCGAAATAAAACTATGAATTTACATAATGGACCACTCTAAGCTGTATAGTGTTACGTGGAATAATTAGATAGGCAAAAAGGTAATGATTTATGAAAGAAATCATTTTCTTAGGCTATATATTAATGGACTTTTATTGTAAGCTGAAAAATGGTTCTTCCAAACCTATTCCTTATTATTCAATTTCGGCCCTACATGTATCCATCTAACTTTGTTATCCAGTTTGCCGCTGTTATGAAAATGGCGTTTTCAACATCCGTCCATCCTCTCTCTCTCTCTCTCTCTTTCTCTCTCTCTCTCTCTCTCTCTCTCTACACGTTATCGCGTGAAGACGCAATAACTTCCATAAACAAAGTTGAAGTAGTGGAAATAATTCTGCATTTTACAGAAGATAGTTAGTTCCCTTCGGTCGCGTTAAATCGTACTAACAGACTACAAGAATCCAACATCAATAACCAATCATTGTACGATCGTTTCTGAGACGATACCATTTTTTTTTTAATACAGTCTCGTTATCAGTACCGAAATTAGACATCAAAGAGAAACTTTAAATATATGATCAACAACAAACAGAGTATCAAAATATACGCGAAATCAAGATTACAGGCAAAACAGAGGTTAACATAATCTACTTAGGGAAATGCTTATAAGGGCTGTATCAGGCATTTCCAAATATTATTTAAATACAAGATTAACATCTAAGTTAAGTCATCAAAAGATTATATACCTATTTACTATGCCTCCCCACGGGACAGAGTTAGACACCAGGGTCGTTTTTTAACGTGGAGAAAAGGTACAAAAATAAAAATTGTCTCAGTCGTGAAGGATTTCTCCTCCACCGAAAGAGAACAAGAAAATGAAGTGCAGCATCTGAAGAACAGATGGTATTTATTTGCTCCCCCACCGAGCAAATTAGGCACAAGGCCAATTTTTATGTGAGGAGTGAAGGGAGGGGGAAGGGAAAAAGGGGACCAGCTCCTGAGAGGTGGGAAATGGGAGCTGGTTAAAGGTCAGGCATGTGGGGTTGCCCCCACATCTGGTCTTTGCTAGTCATAGCTAGTCATAGCTTGCAGTATCTGCCGGAACAGATGCTACACTTTGATCTTGACCAAAAGTTATATAGCAAATCAATATTATACGCTAAAAAGAAGGGCAAATAATCTACTTAGTAGGTACATGCAAAATGAATGCCGGTGCTCAAAATGTATAAACATTTTGACCCCCTCCCTTTACTTAAAAATTCACCAAAAATCAGGAAATTAACCAATTTTAATGAAATTTTCAGTATTTATCAAATAATGATCACGGAATATAATGAATGCATTATTTTTATTTAGATTTTAGTTGAAATCTATTATTTTGTTTAAACAAAAAATACCTTTATTAAAGTTATGGTTTTCAGTAGTAAAAAAAAAAAAATTATTTTTGCTTTTCTATGAAAATAAAGCATCATAAATTATAACAATAAAAAAAAAAGACGATTTAATTTTTACAGGAACATTACGAAAAAAAAACCTGAAGTCCGTATTAATGAATTCGATATAACTCGAGGAAAAATCATTTCTTAAGCTACCAATATTATCATTGAATTAAGCATTGTTTATTTGACATTTTCATACAAAAAATTATAGTTGCAAAAAATATTTCTATTTTTTTTTTATTACAGGTTTTTTATATGTAATAATTTTTATATGTAATAATTTTTATATGTAATAATTTATATATGTAAGATTATAATATTTTCCTTGCTTACATGAATGGGAAACTTTCAGCGTAACATGATTTTTATATAATCTTGAACGATAATAATAAAAAAAATCATTTAAAAACAGGAACATAGAAAAATAATTAAATGAAAAAATGGTAAAAATGATACAAACGTCCAGGATAGTAATGTACGGACGCACGTCTGGGCGGAAAAAAAAGAAAACTAGCACCCTTTCCCTCCTTTGAATTACATGACGTCATTTTCAGAGAGCCTTTCGACTGGCTGAAATTTTGGGTTCCATATATCCGTGTATCTTTTAAAGGATTTTTACAACGATTTTTTTTTTTTTTTTAATTAAAAATTTAGCTGAATTGGTTAGTTCGCCGTGAAAACATTTTTTATAACTTTTTTTTTTTCACATGTACAAGTATTTTTTTTTTTTTCCTTTTGGAAATTAATTTAGTCTTTAATCTTTCAAATAAATCAAAATATAGTCGGAAACCTACACAAAAAAAATCATAATAAACCGGCTTTCAAAACTAGGTCCCCCCCTGTCTTTATTCGTCCATTTTTGCCCGTACCTAGTACTTAGATGAGATGAATATACGAGTGGCGTTCCAAAAGTAACGCCTCATAGTCTTTTTATTTTTTATTCCGTCCGAATGGATCAGAGGAGATTGCAAATTGCGTTATGCTCACTGAACTTATGCGTTCATGGCCTCAAAGTTTCATTACTCTGTTGCAGATATTGACAGCGTGAGCTAAGCCACTCCTGCCATGAACGTGCGTCAGAAGCAGAGATACCGGATCGAATCCTGGCAAAAATGCATTGAGAGTGGTGGTAACTATGTAGAAAAATAAATTTTTTGAGTACCAAAATGTCGCTCGTTTTAATGGTACTACTCCCGTCTTCAACATTGAGTTTAAAAAAAATCCCTTGATAATTAACGACGAAGACTCGTCAGATGCTACTTGACGACGTGGAAGAGATTATAGTAAGCTTTATCTTTATCAGATTACTCGTAGAATCACTAAACGGTGGAAGGTGGAATCCCGAGATTTGTTGACCAAAACCATAATTTTAATTGACTCATAAGACAGACCCTCTTAATCTCAGACAATTCCGTCTATGACCTTCTGTATGCCTACATGAATCGATTCGAAACACAACACGAACATGGACCACTTGGCATAACGTGAACCTAAAGGGGTAGGTGTACCTATTTACAACGCCTCCCCACGGGACAGAGTTAGACACCAGGGTCGTTTTTTAACGTGGAGAAAAGGAACAAAAATAAAAATTGTCTCAGTCGTGAAGGATTTCTCCTCCACTGACAGAGAACAAGAAATTGAAGTGGAGCATCTGAAGAACAGATACTACACTTTGATTTTGTCCCGAAGGCCAAAGGGGTAGGTGTAGCGTTAAAAAGAAGTTAATAGCGTTAAGGTCACAAACCTCGAAATGCATCCACAATCGTACCACAATAACACAAACTGTTGTATGTGGTTATTTATTTTTTATTAGATAAATGTGATCTAAATCTAAGATTTTTTTTTTAATTTTCTTAGTTTTATAATTTATTTTATTGTATTTTATATTAATATCAACAAGCTACAAGTGATTCAAACTGTTCACCAAGGACTGTAGAGGTATCCTGAACCAGCAGGATAACTATATTTTACAAAATAACACTATAAACATTTTCGTATTGGGGTGTATAAACACCTCGTGGTACTAACCTTGTTTGGAACATCCAGGTGACTAACGCATGGTTAGCAACTATTTTTAGTCGCGTGCAAGCGACTCTATAAGTCACTCCGTCGGTCCGTCGATCTGTCTGTAACACTTTTGTGCTTGGCCTTTTTGGTTAAGATCAAAGGTCTGTTGTTAATAGATGCTGTTCTTAGCTCTTTAAGCTTTTCTTGGCCAAGATTAAAGTGTAGTATCTGTTCCGGCAGATACTGCACTTAAGATAATTTGTACCAGTCAATGGAGGGGAAACCCTCTATACTGGGACAATTATTATTTTTGGTAACCAGAGTGCCCCCTTTTTGGGGAGCTGGTTTTTACCTCACATTAAAAACGGCCTTGTGCCTAATTTGCTCAGTGGGGGAGCAAATAAATACCATCTGTTCCGGCAGATACTGCAAGCAAAGACCATATGTGGGAGTAATCCCACATATAAGACCTTGGTCAGTGTAAGGGCAACCCTTCATACCAATTGTCACTATCCAGCTCCCCTACTCCCCGGGGAGTTGGTCCCCATTTCCCCTTCACTCCTCACATTAAAAATCGGCCTTGTGCCTAATTTGCTCGGTGGGGAGCAAATAAATACAGCTTTTCTTGGCCTTTTGGCCAAGATCAAAGTGTAGTATCTGTTCTTACTACATGCTGTACTTATTGTGATATATGGTGGGGGATCACTTTTCTGTATTAATTTAATGTAAAATGATCACCCACTTTACAACCAGTCAGTCTCACAGCCATTCAAGTCATTCTCCAGATCATTCAAGTTGTTTTTGAAGGATTCCAGTTATTTTTAAGCATTCAAGTCATTCTTAAGATCATTCAATTCATCCTTAAGTTCATTAAAGTCATTCTAAGTCATTTACTTTTTATTTATTTAAGTCATTTCAGCCCATTTTTCGGTAATTTTAGTTTATCTTTAAGAATTTCATGTCAATCCTACATTCACGCATTCATTCATTACACGAGAGCACGCGACTAATGGCTATTGGCCTTGTTTTTACTTGTATTTACCCCAAAGCACATTTGTATGCTTTCTAATCAAAAGGCATTATCTAATATTATTTTGGTAGATTCTTATGCGGACTGTGTTTCGCTTCCAGAATCTGGATAATATAGAGATTGTTATCAATGGTACAATAGAACCTTGGGATACAGTTGTCTTAGGATACGTTTTTTTTCAAGTTATGTTGTGAAATACAATGTTTCTACAGCCCCTTGTTACGCTATTTGCTCCGCCTGACGGTGTTATTTATAATATATATTTTTATTTTTTTTACACAGGCATCACCACATTATCAAGGCCAAGAGGCCACTCAAGGGTAAGGGTTAAAGCGTGTACAGTAGAAATTGAACAATATAGTAATCATTAGTAATGAAAATTCGGTAAATTTGATAACTTATATGGAACGGCTCATCAAGAACTTATTTACGTTAGACTTGAACATAACCATATTGTAGTCAGCCGGAAAGCAGGAAAACGGAAGACAATTCCACAGGCGTGCAGTTCTAAGAAAGAAGCTTTGTTCATGGAATCTACGTTTAGGTTTAGGCACAGACAAAGAGTGTGGGGAATTATTGATAGTGTTTTCAGCTAGACGAGTGTTTCTTGTGAAAGTAAGGCGAGGGGGGACCATAGACTGAAGCTCAGTCGAACACTTTCCATGAAAATAACGATACATCAGAGACAAACTCGCAACATCTCTTCTGTGAGATAGAGGTTGCAGGGAAGAGAAAAGGACATCTTCTACGAGGCTACGAAGTCACACATCGACCTCCATTAGAGAGATGCAATTTCACGATGTAATCAGCTATGCCAAAAGAACACTGTGTAACATGGAAGATTTTCAAATATTATCGTGCTTAACCTTACAGATAAGAATTGCCTTACCTTTTCTAATCACTATCAAGACCGAAAGAATATATCTCAGTGGTTATGCTAAAGTGTATATATTTGATTATATACATGTGTATTATATACTGTATTTTGTTACTAATTTGTAATGCCGTATCCCAGAGTTCTGCTGTATCCTTGTTGAGTTCTGGTTCGATGACCAGATGCCTAAACTTTTACTGTGTAAGCTTGATCGCAAATTTTTTCATATCTTATAGCTGAGACTATCAAGTATTTCAATCAAAGTTGTGTAAAGTTTTTTTTTTCTGTTTAAGCATGATTGTTATAAGTAAACATGGCCCTTACATTAAAGTCACGTGATCTGCTGATGTCATGGAATTAACTTTGAAGACAGGACCAAAATGTTTGGTATATTTTAGGTCAGGAAGCCAGTCTCTTTAGAGGCAGGCTGATCTGGTAGCACCAACGTTCTGTTAGAAACAATCAAGGATCTTCTCAGATATCTATCGATGCGTAGGAAAAAGATCGTCACACATCGACCTCTATTAGAGAGATGCAATTTCATGATGTAATCAGTTATGCCAAAAGAACACTGTGTAACATGGAAGATTTTCAAATATTATCGTGCTTAACCTTACAGATAAGAATTACCTTACCTTTTCTAATCACTATCAAGACCGAGAGAATATATCTCTCAATGGTTATGCTAAAGTGTAGTACTCGTGGCAATCGGACTGACGTATCCTGGCACTCTTTATTTATTGTATTTGTTTTTCTGTTGAAAATGTTTTGTTTCTACTAATTACAGAGTTGTGTCTTTCTTCTGGACTCTATCGGGAGTACGACATCTATAAAGGGTGAACCCGGATAGGGGTTAGGGTTAGGTAAGCCGGTGTTCTTTAGTCAGACATGTTTTTACTATAAAATGTTCAACCATTTAACTTCTTTTGTCAATAATATCCACGCAAGTTTCTATCCATGAGTTCTTCTACAGAAGAGTAGGCTGGTTAAAAGTGTTCACCCAATGCAAAGGTACACCTCTCTCCATTCTCCAATCTGCCTTAATGGCATGTTCACCCCGTTTTATGTCTTACTTAAAAAAAAAAAAATTTTCCCATCATGCACTGCCTTTCCCATGCTGCACTCTAAATAAATGAGTCGGCCATTTTGTCTCTTCTTTCATATGGAGCAACACAGGTAAGCCCTTCATTTTGGTTGCAGATACACCACAGCCCCCCCCCCCCCGATCTCCGAGATCAATTAGACACCTCATAGTTCTTCATCCAAGCAGGCCTCCTCCTCTCACGCTGAGGCCTTTGGACGACGACTTCTTGGAGAATGACATTCTCAGCTTCGTTACAGTCATTCTCATCCGAATGTAAGAAAACACAGTGAGAGTCCATGTCGAGTTGAGGCACACCATTCGCTTACTGACGGATCTCAACCTCCTCCTCCTTCCAACCATTATTGTCCACCAGCAGGGAAACATGACACAGGTCTAAGATGTTGGGGAACGCCATCTACAATTATATTATACTTTGACTGCATCCCCATTACTAGTACACTTTGCATTGGGAGGCTTCACCCACACCTCCACACCTACTACTACGGTAGCTTCCTCATCCTCAACTACTGCAGTTTTGTTTTAAGTAAAAATGGCTCTGTGAAGTACAGTTGTTTCATTTTGTTCAGTCTTTGGCCACATGTTGTACCAGAACACTGCCTCCATGGGTGAGATGTAGCTTCTCTCTGCAGCAGCCTTGATCGTACGATGATGCCTTTTCACTATTGCGTTGCCACTTGGTCCATATGCTACCCTAAAAAATTGCCGAACACCCCACTTGTCACACACCACCTTGAAAACTTCTGACCAAAAAGCAGAGCAATTGTCCATCAACAACTCTGAAACTGGCACTCTCTTTAAAAAATACTTCCTCAACAACTTTTCCGCTCTTCACACAGTTTCTGACGTAATCTATCTGCAGATAGCAAATCTCCCTGGTCCACAGTCAATCATCGATAGATACAGTTTGTGGAGATAGTGTGTGACATGAATGGCCAACCATTCCCACCACATGTAGTTCTCTTGCCTCATGTCTGGACGTCGCAGGGTCAATCGACTGGAATTCCCTACAATTTCCACTACCTCCTTGACTTCTTCCTTGGTAATTTCTGGATTGACTTCCATTGCCAGGAACAATGTCCACTCCGGACCAAAGTGGTGCATATTATGTGTCTTCCACAGCCACATCTCCCATCTCCAATATGACACTCAATGCCAGGTTACTTGCATCACACCATATTACTCCCTCTTCTCAATTGCTGACATCCTCCTCCTCCACTTTCATGATAACTTCTCTTATGTTTACAACCCGATTCATCACACGGCCCTGCCAGCAGTCAGTACCCGTTTTCCGTTTTATACAACTGCACGCCATCCTGAACTAACCAGCAACCGGATAGTGTCCCACAAACTTCCTGCAGACTGAGAAAAGTTCTCATTTTGTCAGTTCAGTCCCAATTCAGGTACTTCATTTCCTCGTTTGAAGACGAGGTTTCCTTTTCCATCTTGCCAAAGTTTCAATCCCAAAGCTGCCCTGCCGTCAAGCAACTCTGCTGGTTTTGCAGTTAATCCATATTCCTCAATATGATCTTTCACCTTCTCTGCTGTCACCTCTGCCTCCTCCACAAGAATGTCATCAATATATCAACTAGTGGCCTCGTACACTTCACAATCCTTCTTCAATACCGTCTTTAGGACAGCAGTCATGATTTTCGGAGCTGAATTTAGCCCAAAGCCCAACCTCGTCAGACAATACAGCTGTCACTTGTACTTGACCAATTGGTACTGCCAAAGCTTTTTGTCCACGTGAATTTGCAAAAAAAGCCAACTTCAGGTCTACGATCTTAGTGACCTGCTCCATCCTTCTCCATTTCCTCATGAACTCTTTGCATACATCGATTCCCTTTTCTTTTCTTTTTTTTTTGTTACTTTTGCTCGTTTGAAGAGATCAAGGGACTCCCTCCTGCGGTTAACACTTGATTCTGTTACAATTTAAATTTATATCCGTGGCTCTTTTAAGAATAGACATTGTTCCCTTTATGGCTACTATCTGTATTTCCTTACAGCTTGGTCTTCCAGGGATTGCTCGTAAGTATTTCTAAAGGTTCTTTTTTATTAGGCCAGTTGCTATCACAACCGGTATAATGTTTATTTCTTTCAAAGACCATGGCGTTTTTAGATTATTTTTTAGGTCCTGATATTTTGTTATCTTTTCTCGTTCAGCTCTATTAAGGCCAAACTCATTTGGAACTGTGACATCGATAATGAGTGCAGTTCTTTCGGGCTTGTTCCATAGTACAATATCTGATTTCATGGCTTTGTCTTTTATGTATCTGCATGCCTGCATGTCTTTGTGGTAGAACACTGTCACTTTTCTGCTTGATCTTATCGATGGTGGTTCATGTTCCCAGATGTTCGACGACCTATCTAGTTGCATCTCTTTGCAGATCTTCCAATGTAAGTATCTACACACTTTGTTGTTGCGGGCGGTGTAATGACCATCGGCTTGAAGGATCTTGCATCCAGACATTAGGTAGTTTGGGCTTTCTACAGCCATTTTCTTAAATCATTTGTAAGTAAGCCTTGGTCTTGTACAGCTATAATTAATCGTTCTTTATCAAATGGAAATTTGTCACTTTTAAGCCATTGTTGTGAAGCCTCCTTATCAATATAGTTCTGGTTCAGTTCTTCCATGAACCTGCCTGCTCTCTTATGTTGTTGCCATCCTTCTAGTCTTGTCTTCAGTTCCCCTTTAATATACTCCTCTCTCTTCTTTCGGGCGATTAGGGTTGCTGAGTTGTCATATTCTTCTATTGCGTTATCCAGTGTGTTACCACTGAAATTTTCGCCGACCTTTGTAGTTGCCGTCTGCTGAGGCAGACATTTGTTGTGATGTTCATTTGCCATTTTTATTTTGGGGTCAGAAGAGCATTTGATATATTGGCCTATGCTTACCATTGAAGCTCGGTATGCGTGGTCAATTTCAGTGAGGCCTAAATCACCTTCCTTCCGTGGTAAGTACAGCCTGTCCATGCACTGATGTTTGCAAATGACTTCATGTGGGGCCAGCATTTTCCGAGTTTTTACATCAAGTTTATTGATGCAGTTCTGTGGCCAATTGATTATGTCAAATCCATAAGAAACAAGAGTATTGCCAATTGATTGATGGCAGTAATTTTGTTTTTCCGTGATAATTCTAATGAGAGGAGTTTTTAAAAGTTGCTTGAAGTATTCTCCCTGCACTTTTTCTCTCATCTTCCCATGTCCAAGTGTCTCATTCTCCTCTACTCCCAGGTATTTATAGACAGCATCTTCTTCAAGGTCTTCAATAGAGCCATTGTCAAGATTAAGATGTTCTGATGCGGTATTTCTTCTCTTCTGTATGGTGTACTTAGCGCATTTGTCATATCCAAACTCCATGCAGATATCCTCTGTATAATTTTTTTTCAGTGTCTAGCAGAGAAACAAGTTGTTTCTTGGATTCTTCATAAAGTTTCAGATCGTCCATAGAGAGTAGATGGTTTACTCTTATTTTCCTCCTTCCTTCTGCCCATGCTGAGATTGTAGGCTATATGTTTGATTAGCTCCCTGAAATCCAGTACAAGTCTAACCTTAGTCTTGGAAGATTGAACAACTGCCATAAGTAGCAGTACTCCTCTTTCTTCCCCTGACCAAGGCTTCAGGATTCCCTCTTCTGTCCACCTCTCCACTTCTTTCTCAAATTCTTTTCTCGGCTCTCTTCAAATGGAGGTGGCCAGCTCTTGGCTGAAAGACTATGTTAATGATACACAGCACAACAAGTGGAAGCACCATGGTCTGTGGAGTAAACACATAAGTCAATGCTTATAGCTAGGCTTTAATCAACAACCATTATCCGCAGGAGATTAGTATTTTTCTAACAGATTTTTGATGCACGTTTTAATATTCTCGCAGGCACCTGAATATTATACAAAGCTTTCCAATCACAAGAACTTTTGGAGATTGTCTTTGTCAAAATGAAGGCACAGCAATGATTCTACTATGATATTTATATGACATTTGTGTAGAATTATGGCTGTGTGCCTCAAACAGGCCCTGTTTGTGCAAATTGACACTAGAGCTATGAGTATGTTTGGGTGACATAAGATCGCAAAAACTTTCATTTTTTTTTTTTTTTACACGGTGGTAACCACTTATCAAGGCCCGAAAGCCACTCAGGGATAAGGGTTATTGCAAGTACAGTGCGTTAGTGTGGAGATTTGATGAAGTGTTTACTTAAGAGGGCGGTTCATTAGGAATACGTTAGTGTGGAGATTTAATGAAGTGTTTACTTAAGAGGGCGGTTCATTAGGAATTTGTTAACGTTGGACTTGAAGACATCCAAGTTGTAGTCACATATCTGTACATAGTTGCATTGTTCATTCATTTATTGCGGACTATTATCCTCATCTTTTTTAGTTGTTTCACGACGTTTCAGCCAACTAATCCTCTGGCCTTCATCAGGTGGTAACCGCAATGGGAAAGGGCGATCAAGTTTGGATTTTTTGGTCTTATAGATACACGTTTATATCTGATCTTCCATTGTCATGTCCGTACCGAATGGCATATATTATTTAATTAATTGGAATGCTTATTGAGATGAACATTATTTATTCATCTATTTATTGCGGACTATTATCCTCATCTTTTTTAGTTTTTTCACGATGTTTCGGCTAACTATTCTTTTAGCCTTCGTCAGGTGGTAACTGCGACAGGATAGTAACTCCTAACTGCATTCTCAGCAATTACTGCCTTGTTTTTCGTCTCATCACGTTTGTCACTATAGTTGTATTATAGTGACAAACGTCAATATAGCTAGTACAACGATCTGGGACTTTATAATTATAACCAAAGAAGCGAAAACGATAATAGTTACACCTGCAGCTTATACAAAAATTTTTTCAGCTAAAGATAGTGAAGGAGCTCCATGAATATAAGTTTAAAAATTTAAGTACTAAATAGAAAGACAGGGGGTAAAATAGAACGAGAGTAGAACAGAAAGGTAGGGAGGGAGAGAGTAAAACAGAAAGGTAGGGAGGGAGAGAGTAGAACAGAAAGGTGGGGAGGGAGAGAGTAGAACAGAAAGGTAGGGAGGGAGAGAGCAAAACAGAAAGGTGGGGAGGGAGAGAGCAAAACAGAAAGGTGGGGAGGGAGAGAGCAAAACAGAAAGGTGGCGAGGGAGAGAGCAAAACAGAAAGGTGGGGAGGGAGAGAGCAAAACAGAAAGGTGGGGAGGGAGAGAGCAAAACAGAAAGGTGGGGAGGGAGAGAGCAAAACAGAAAGGTGGGGAGGGAGAGAGCAAAACAGAAAGGTGGGGAGGGAGAGAGCAAAACAGAAAGGTGGGGAGGGAGAGAGCAAAACAGAAAGGTGGGGAGGGAGAGAGCAAAACAGAAAGGTGGGGAGGGAGAGAGCAAAACAGAAAGGTGGGGAGGGAGAGAGCAAAACAGAAAGGTGGGGAGGGAGAGAGCAAAACAGAAAGGTGGGGAGGGAGAGAGCAAAACAGAAAGGTGGGGAGGGAGAGAGCAAAACAGAAAGGTGGGGAGGGAGAGAGCAAAACAGAAAGGTGGGGAGGGAGAGAGCAAAACAGAAAGGTGGGGAGGGAGAGAGCAAAACAGAAAGGTGGGGAGGGAGAGAGCAAAACAGAAAGGTGGGGAGGGAGAGAGCAAAACAGAAAGGTGGGGAGGGAGAGAGCAAAACAGAAAGGTGGGGAGGGAGAGAGCAAAACAGAAAGGTGGGGAGGGAGAGAGCAAAACAGAAAGGTGGGGAGGGAGAGAGCACAACAGAAAGGTGGGGAGGGAGAGAGCAGAACAGAAAGGTAGGGAGGGAGAGAGCAAAACAGAAAGGTGATGAGGGAGAGAGTAAAACAGAAAGGTGATGAGGGAGAGAGTAAAACAGAAAGGTGGGGAGGGAGAGAGTAGAACAGAAAGGTGATGAGGGAGAGAGTAAAACAGAAAGGTGGGGAGGGAGAGAGTAAAACAGAAAGGTGGGGAGGGAGAGAGTAAAACAGAAAGGTGGGGAGGGAGAGAGTAGAACAGAAAGGTGGGGAGGGAGAGAGTAGAAAAGAAAGGTGGGGAGGGAGAGAGTAGAACAGAAAGGTGGGGAGGGAGGGAGTAGAACAGAAAGGTGGGGAGGGAGAAAGTACAACAGAAAGGTGGGGAGGGAGAAAGTACAACAGAAAGGTAGGGAGGAAGAGAGTAGAACAGAAAGGTGGGGAGGGAGAGAGTAGAACAGAAAGGTGGGGAGGGAGAGAGTAAAACAGAAAGGTGGGGAGGGAGAGAGTAAAACAGAAAGGTGGGGAGGGAGAGAGTAGAACAGAAAGGTGGGGAGGGAGAGAGTAGAACAGAAAGGTGGGGAGGGAGAGAGTAAAACAGAAAGGTGGGGAGGGAGAGAGTAAAACAGAAAGGTGGGGAGGGAGAGAGTAAAACAGAAAGGTGGGGAGGGAGAGAGTAAAACAGAAAGGTGGGGAGGGAGAGAGTAAAACAGAAAGGTGGGGAGGGAGAGAGTAAAACAGAAAGGTGGGGAGGGAGAGAGTAAAACAGAAAGGTGGGGAGGGAGAGAGTAGAACAGAAAGGTGGGGAGGGAGAGAGTAGAACAGAAAGGTGGGGAGGGAGAGAGTAGAACAGAAAGGTGGGGAGGGAGAGAGTAGAACAGAAAGGTGATGAGGGAGAGAGTAAAACAGAAAGGTGGGGAGGGAGAGAGTAAAACAGAAAGGTGGGGAGGGAGAGAGTAAAACAGAAAGGTGGGGAGGGAGAGAGTAGAACAGAAAGGTGGGGAGGGAGAGAGTAGAACAGAAAGGTGGGGAGGGAGAGAGTAGAACAGAAAGGTGGGGAGGGAGAGAGTAGAACAGAAAGGTGGGGAGGGAGAGAGTAGAACAGAAAGGTGGGGAGGGAGAGAGTAGAACAGAAAGGTGGGGAGGGAGAGAGTAGAACAGAAAGGTGGGGAGGGAGAGAGTAGAACAGAAAGGTGGGGACGGAGAGAGTAGAACAGAAAGGTGGGGACGGAGAGAGTAGAACAGAAAGGTGGGGAGGGAGAGAGTAGAACAGAAAGGTAGGGAGGGAGAGAGTAGAACAGAAAGGTGGGGAGGGAGAGAGTAGAACAGAAAGGTGGGGAGGGAGAGAGCAGAACAGAAAGGTAGGGAGGGAGAGAGTAAAACAGAAAGGTGATGAGGGAGAGAGTAGAACAGAAAGGTAGGGAGGGAGAGAGCAAAACAGAAAGGTGGGGAGGGAGAGAGTAAAACAGAAAGGTGATGAGGGAGAGAGTAGAACAGAAAGGTGGGGAGGGTAAAACACAGAAAGAGAGAGTAAAACACAGAGAGAAAGAGAGTAAAACACAGAAAGAGAGAGTAAAACACAGAAAGAGAGAGTAAAACACAGAAAGAGAGAGTAAAACACAGAAAGAGAGAGTAAAACACAGAAAGAGAGAGTAAAACACAGAAAGAGAGAGTAAAACACAGAAAGAGAGAGAGTAAAACACAGAGAGAGAGAGTAAAACACAGAGAGAGAGAGAGTAAAACACAGAGAGAGAGAGTAAAACACAGAGAGAGAGTAAAACACAGAGAGAGAGAAAGAGTAAAACAAAGAGGGAGGGAGTAAAACAGAAAGGGGGAGTAAAACAGAAAGGGAGAGAAAACAGAGGGAGTAGGGGCAACAGAAAGGGAGAAAAAACAGAGGGAGTGGGGGAACAGAAATGGAGAGAAAACAGAGGGAGTTGGAGGGAACAGAGGGAGTGGGAGGGAACAGAGAGGGTGTGGGAGCGAACAGAGAGGGAGTGGGAGCGAACAGAGAGGGAGTGGGAGCGAACAGAGAGGGAGTGGGAGGGAACAGAGAGGGAGTGGGAGGGAACAGAGAGGGAGTGGGAGGGAACAGAGAGGGAGTGGGAGGCAAAGAGGGTAGGAGTAAAACAGATGGAGTAAAACAGATAGAGGAAGTAAAACAGAGAGGAAAGAAGGGCGTGAGACAAAGAGAATAGTGATGAGACCAAGTTAACTCGTCTTTTTAGGCACAAGATTTCAATGCATGGAAGCTTTGTCCCTCCGTGGCCTAACGATAAGTTATTTTATTTATTCTTTCTTTATTGTTAATCTTCCGTTTTTTCTTGTATAAATGCCTTCACCACTAAACCGGTAAAATCTTTGCCAATTGCAAATAGATAATTATTAACTCCAAATCACTGTGTATTTTTCTGCGCTTTTAGACATTATCTAAACTTGTTTTAAACCCTTTAATCTCACCTTACCACCATCTTTGAATCCTAATACACATTAATATTGTATTTTTGGACCTTAGCTTAGATCATTTCTACTAATTCAAATCAATTAAAAAATTGAGCCGATATTCATTGTTATGCAAACTATCTCCAAATTCTGATGAAAGGGTGATTTTATCTCGAAACATTAGAAGCCAAAAAAACTAAGTAATATACTTAATATCTACAATTTCTATGAGTTCGTATCTACTGTAAATTTGTCCACATTTCTGTCTATACTTAATTATAAATACTGAATTTGCCATAGTTTATACTTTACTCCCAGTTATACCTGTATTGAACTCTAGTTCCAATCTTAGATATATTGCTACTATATTCTATATTGAATAGATACATTTATTATCCCTCTTATTGTCTCAAATATTCAGAGTTCGTGCATCAAATTTTATTTTAATTCCTATTATCAACTGAATCATACCTTAACATACTATCTTATTCCTAAACATAAACAATATTTTAACCATATATTAACTCCTCTCTCTTAGACCAACCAGTTGCAAATTTAGTTGCTCCCACCACATGAATTTTTACTTACCCTTTTTCCAGTAACAATGAAATGGAAAGCATAGTAATGTCGTTTTCAATTTTTGAGGAGTAACTTTTCAGTAGATATATAACCTTTAGTAACTAACTTAAGTGCAGGGTTGCAGAAATACCTGGTTTAGGACCCAGGCGCGGGGCTAACCCTCTCAGTGTTGATGGGCCGTAGATCTTCTCAGGTCATCTGTTTAGCAGAAGGAAAACTCTGGACTAAACCTGTGCTACTGACCCCATACGTCTTGGCACCAAATAAGGGAGGGGAGGCCTCTTCAGTCCTGGTCGACAACCTTCCTAGAGCTGGAGGACTCAAATTACCGGTATGCAAACCTAAACTGCTTAAGGAGTAGATATTCTGTCTATCGCCTGGTTCTTATAATCCTTCTTTGCCTATTAGCCACGTACAGAGGTGCGATCACAGGAACTCCACAGAATCATTCAATGGTTGACTGTTTCTTGACTAGGGCCAGGAACGCCATTCCTCTCTTCCACCACATTCCCATTCCCTAAAACTGGGCACTTTGAGTGTGCTTGAGTGCCATATATACCAATGCAATTGGATTGGGTTGATTTTTGACTGACAGGTTGAGGGTACCGGTTTGACATTTATTGGCTGCCGTTTCCGATTGATAGTACAGACGCCCTAACTTTTTGGTAGCGCTTAGAGTGGTTTCTTCATCATCAGTTGTATAATATCGGAATGGTTGTAGTGCCATGACGTGCATAGAAAGGGACCCTGCACCAATCTCCGGTACGCTTTCCCAAGGCCACAATCCTGTAGATGAAGAGTGGGCTGATGATATACGTGTGTTGCATGTTTGGTATTCTGCACAGCCACTTTGTCCAGCACCTCTCGCCTTAAATCTAGAACTTTAAAATAAAATGGCTGTTCAATCAAAATTTATGATTAAACCAGGCTTAAACTCATACAAGCCTCCTTCCTTGAGGCTTGCATTCATGAATATCCACGGGCTTAGAACTAATTTAGATGACGTTGAATCATTTCTCCTAGCAAACACCCCAGATATCTTGGCGCTAATTGAAACTAATCTACACTCCTCAATCTCCTTTAACCAATTTAACATGCCTGGTTATCTCCCACTCTGCCGTAAGGACTCAGACAGACATATGCATAGACTTGGAGTCTATATTCGAAACACCCTCCCCTTGACTAGAGAAACAAAACTGTAATCAGACCACCAGGCCTTTATGTGCTTTAGACTTAACCTGCAACATAACGTTAGTTACTTATATTTTCTCTACCGCTCTCCTTCAACCCAGGACTGTACACTAATCAACCAAATCTTTGACAGCATAGATACAGCACTCTTCCTTGATACTAGCGTGCAAGTACATGTATTTGGTAACTTTAATGTCCACCACATTAATTGGCTTCGTTTCTCTACTTACGCAGACGCAGCTGGTAGCATAACACATAGCTTCTCTATATCTCATTCCTTATCACAGACAGTTACAACACGTTTCCTAGAGAAGCAAGATCAACAAGCCTCACTTCTAGATCTATTTCTGACCACAGTTCCTGATGATTGTGCAATGAATGCCCATAGTCCACTCGGGGGTGCTGATCACACTGTGATAATGATAGAAATCGCAGTAAATTTTCGACCCAAAGAGCCATTATTCAAAACGACAAGGTATTATAAGAAGGCTGACTGGGAAGCCATCAGGGATCTCATTAAAGATGCCCTATAGGAAAATATCTTTTCTCTTGCTGCAGAACAGTGACCAAATGAGACCACTGAATGGTTCAAAGTGGCAATTAAAGCTCATGTTCCCCCACAGAAGTTCTATAGCAAACCCCACTCTCCCCGATGGTTTACTTCTACTTGTACAGCTGCCATTGCTCAAAGGCAGCATGCATACCGCAGATTTATCTGACAGAAGTCCAGTACAAACAGACAAAAGTTTATAGAAGCTATACATAATTGTAAGAAAGAAATAGTGACAGCTAAGAGAGAATACACTGAAGCCACCAGAAAACGTATTGAAGCGTAGAAATTACTAGAAAAATCTACAATAGTGTAGCAAATAATGTGCAATCAACAATTCTCTCACTATCCAACAATCATGAGGTTGTTTGCTGGCCAGTCGGCTTGCTTCAAACTCAACATTGAACTCAGCAAACCACTCCCTCCCTGATTTTCCTTTGCGGGCTGACACCACACTAGATGATCTGAAAATAACCTCTACTCAGGTGCATAATATCATAAAAAACCTAGACACTTCAAAAGCATGTGGACCCGATCTCATCCCGGCTGTACTATTAAAAAAATGCTCCGCTGAGTTTGCTCCAGTCCTCCCCAAACTTTACAACAAATGCCTTAATGATTTCTTTCCTGACTGCTGGAAAACCACTTCTGTGGTGCCAGTTTTCAAGAATTCTGGCGAAAGAACTGACACATTAAATTATCGCCCCCATTAGCCTCTTCCCTCTTTTCACCAAAATATTTGAATCCATAATTAACCAAGCTCCAGTCTATCACTTTTCAGTTGCTAAACTTCTCACCAACCAACAATATGGAGGATTTAGGCAAGCCCGTTCTACAGCAGATATCCTAACTGTAATCTCTGGACGTATATACTATACACTGGACAAGGGAGGGGAGGGCACTAGCCCTAGACATATCTAAGACTTTTGACAGGGTATGGCACATAGGTCTTCTCAGGAAAATCAGATCATACGGTATCACTGGACGAATACTTAACATAATTCAATCCTTCTTAAATAAGAGAAGAATCCAGGTTATCCTCGACGGTCGTACATCTAAACAATATAATATAAATGCTGGTGTATCTCAGGGGTCAATGCTTGGACCTTTATTATTCCTAAATAACCTCCTGGTTTCTGAGATAGGCATATTTGCTGATGACACCACGCTCTATAACAGGCATGAGGGAAAACGAATGAACACATATCTAAGGCAGTGGCAGAAACTCTAGAGGAAGACCTTCAATCTGTAGTGGTATGGGGGCAAAAATGGATGGTCACATTCAATACTACCAAGACTAAGCTAGTTTCTTTTAATAATTACAAGAAACCTACTCAACCACCAATAACTTTGGCTAAAGATACATTACCTGAAAGTACTTATTTAAAACTCTTTGGCTTAACGTTCACAGGGAAAATGAACCGGAACAGATACATCAAGAGCATTACCAAGGCTGTTGCGAAGAAGGTGGGCTCTCTCTACCGTGCTAGAAAGTTATTTACACCTGAAATTATCCTCTACCTCTATAAGGCTACCATTCGCCCATCTATTGAGTATTGTTGTCACATTTGGGCTGGTGCATCTGCCACTAGTCTCTTGGACAAGGTCCAAAAGAGAGTCGCCAACCTGATAGGTTCTGAATTTTCATCTAGGCTTCAACCTCTGTCCCACCGACGAAATGTTGCATCCCTCTGTCTGTTCTACTAGGATTTTAATGGTGGATGCTATGACGAATTAAAAGCCCTTGTACCCCCTTGACGTAAATACCCATTGTCAAACCCGACAAGCAGCAAAGTCCCCCCTACACAGTAGAGATCCCTAAATTTCTTCTACTCTAATAGTTTCTTCCCCAGAACTGCTAGACTTTGGAACTCCCTTCCTGCTTCCCTGACTGTACTGACATGCAGAAGTTCAATTGTAATATAAACAGTCATCTTGCTGCTCAACTCCCTACAAAGTATCCCTGCAACTTGTGTCCTTGATAGTAGCAACCTATATCAAATATGTATATTGTTTGGAGTAAAAAAAAATTTAATTTAAAAAAAAAAAAAGGAGGAGAGACAGAAAAATAAGGGAACAAAAAGGAAAAAAGAGAGCGATAGAAACATAGAAAGGGTGGAAAGAAAGAATGAGGGCAACAGAGGGGATAAAAAGGGAATAAGAGAAAAGAGCAGAAGAGAGAGGGAAAATGAAAAAGAAAAGGAGAGAGATTATACAGACACAAAAAAAAATGCCACAAGAAAAGAGAGGACGTAAAAAAGCAAAGGAGAAAAAAAAATTGTAATGAGTTTTTCCTGCCAGATGTTTGTTGTCATTGTAAACGCCACGCCATCGTATTTCTTCCCACGGGTCTTTTTAGTTAATGTGTCACTGACTACATTGATGTACTTGAATCTGTTTTCTCATTTGCCCTATTAAGTGTAAACCATCCAAGTTCGTACGAGAAGACTCAACACCTTCACATAAACACCACGAAAGTCAAGAATAAATGTCGAACATTCTTCACGATCGTCTGACACCCAACAATTGGCCTCCAGAATCCCCAGACAGACATACCTTCATCTACAGTGAATGCGTGTAGCATTGATGGATGGAAAACTAATCAACATCCTTACAATACCACAGTTTTGCAGAAGGTCACCAGAGGTCAGGTATTTCTCGAAATGAATGAAGACCTTAGCGAGTAATCGATTTCACGAAGAATATTTTATCTCGTTTAACTACAAGGATGTCTACAAAACTTCATCGCTTACAGAAGTATCCCTTTTATTTCAGCTTAGTCATCAGAAAATATATTCTACATGTACATTGATATACTTAAACTGAACGTTGCGTCTATATATATTATTTTTATATTTATTTTTGTCCCTAACCAGTGTGCCCTTTTTGTAAGGTGGGGGGGGGGAGCGAGATTTGCTCTACCTTAAAATCCGACATTATCTCTAACACTGCCCTCGTGGAGAGATAAGTAAATAGGCACAATAATATAATTAGCAATATTATTATTATTTTAAACTATCACCATTGTTAATAATACTTTACTATATTTATCTATTAATATTTTTGTTTCAACTATTATTATCAACATTACGAGAACTAGTATTATTTTTTACCGTTCGACAAATTTGTTGCATATATATTATTTAATTGAAATTCATTATTGAGATGAACATAATTGATTAATTGCGGACTATTATCCTCATCTTTCTTAGTTGTTGTTTCACGACGTTTCGGCAAACTATTCCTCTGGCCTTTGTCAGGTGGTAACCGCGACGGGATAGGAACTCTGAATCTCCTAACTGCATTCTCAGCAATTAATTGCAGTTGAAGTAATTGCTGAGAATCCAGTTAGGAGATTCGGAGTTCTTATCCCGTCGCGGTTACCACCCGACGGCCAGCGGAATAGCTGGCCGAGACGTCGTGAAACAACAAATAAGAAAGATACGAATAATAGTCCGCAATAAATAAATTAATACATTTGTTTCAGTTTCTAGACATTTTTTATACATATTGAAATCAATTGCGGTTTTTTTTTTTTTTCTTTTGCCCTCTATATCTATTATATAAATCTTACTCGTCTGTTTAAATGTATGTTTGTATCTCTGCGTAATACTTTCGACAGAGGCGAGGAAATTTCATGAGATCAGTATCGTTTAAAAGATCGACCCTTCGGATGGTAAATAGCGAAAAATTGAGTGAAAACAATTTCTTCACCCTAAACTGGGCACTTTTCTACAGGGAGGGGGGCGCTTTTTTCGCCGATATTTTGGTAAGTCATCCCCTCTTTCCGCTTGACTAGCTTAATTTAAACCTACGTCACTTCTGGTTTGGCAATGGGCGCAACAGCAAAGACGTCACTTTTTTCACATTCTTTTCCTCCTTCGTGGTACGGGTTCGAGCCTGCCTGCCAACTAGCACTTTTTTTTTTTTTTTTTTTTTTTTTTTTTTTTTTGCTTAACACACACCTCCAAACACTCAGGCAACGTCGGGCACCCAGACTAATTTGAAATAAACGCTAATATGTCGGAAAAATTTAAAAAAAAAAAATTCTTCACAAACGTCAAAAATAATTCACGTGAACTCTTTTGAACATTGTTGTAAGGAATGAACGCTGTCCAAAATACAAAATTCCAGCTTTTTTTTTTTTTCAACGTCTTTGTGGCCAAGAGCGGAGGACTGCTTGAAATAAAAAAAATATATATTAAATACAAAAAAAAACAAAAAATAAAAAAATAACATCGTTTTCATACTTCCAAAAACCCTCATAATCTTGAAATCACTATTCTAAAAGCACACGTGGACTTTTAGCATTATAAGATTTTATATATATATACACACTAGCAGTGAGACCAGACGTTGCCTGGGATTTAATGATGATTAACCAATGTTTCACACTACCATATTTTTATCAGTAAAATCGAATATTTTTTAATCAAATCGACTGACTTTCTCTGCTCTAGTTGGGGACCAATCGCCGTGAACTGAGAAGAAGCTTTAGATACCTCGTTGTGATTTAGTCAGCAATAGATTGTAGTCTACATTACACTGTAGAGAACCTACTGTTGATTTGTATTCTTATCGAAGACATTCCGATACAAAATTTATCTAAGAACTCTGCCAGGCACATGAAGTACCTTCGAGTAAAATTTCATAAAAATCGGCCCGGTTGTTTTGAAGTCAATTGGGAATCAACTCACAAAATTCCTTTTATGTAAGAGTCGATGCCTCCGTTTAGTCTCGAAAGACAAAGGATACCCCTGCAGGGGCAGCTGGAGGTAAGAGTTGCGCAATCACCAACCACACCTCTCCTGAATCGGCGCTGCTTGGGTTTAGTGGCAAGGAGAAATCCAGAACGACTGGGAACAATGCCGAGATAAGCGGAGAGCACATACATCACCTGAAAGTCCCAAATGGTCACCCATTTAGTACTGGCCAGGTTCAATGTTGCTTAACTTCGGTGATCTGACCGGAACCGGTGTGTCAACGTGATTATGCCGTATATATGTAAGAGTAGAGATAAACATATGATAAAAATGATATTCATAACAGATAACGTTTCGTCTTTATTTTAAGACTCAAGGATTGATTTGGAGAAATAACAAAATATTTGAAATTATTTTTGTGTTTGCAACGCAAAAAGAAATTTTTTAACGAATCATAGCCACTAAAATTCAACATGTATCATGTGTTAATGCAAATGGAATAAGTGGTTTTATTTTCTCTTTGTTTTCATCGATGTTATGCACCAAGTTTCTGTTGTATAAGTTGTGTAAAAATAACTAGTCTGGATCTAAATTCAAGCTTTTGTTAATATAAATCTGAGATAAATTGTAGAAGCAGTTACGTTGTTTAATTGTGTAAAAGTTTATGAATTACGTCTTCGTCGAAATTTATTCAAAATGGATTTAAGGAATAGTTTATTTCAAGTTAAAAAAATAATCATGTTGTAATATCTGAGAAAATAGTGTATTTAAGGAAGTATTTTTATACAACTTTTTTGCTCACCAAGTTTTTCTTTTAGTTTGATTTCAAACATATCTGATGTGGTCGATCTGCATATGATTTTTGCTTAATGTTTCTACTAAGTGTTTGTATTTTCTTTGCCTTTAATATGAGATGTGGGATATTGCAATGTTTTAAGCGAATCTTTGATATAGTTGAATTCTTCGTCTAGATATTGTGGACTGTAATACAAATACATCACAAATTCGCTCAAAACCTTGCAATACGCCACATTTTTCATATTAAATGCAAAGAAAAAGGTCCTACAAATATTTCCTAGAAACAATAAGCAAAAATGGTATACGGTCACGTATTTTCTAAACAGACATTTTACTTAGTCATGCCAATAATACAATAATTTACAATTCTCTGGATAAACTAGGAACTGCAGAAATACAAACCACATCACTAAGTATGAAACAAACAAAAAACATTTTAAAAAAACACATTTTCGACCCCCACATCTGATGCAGATATGAGAAGAGTTCTAAATGCTTCTTATTTTTCATTCGGCTCGAATGGATCAGATGGGATTGCAAATTGCATTATTATAAGGAGTAAACCAATGCATTTGTGACCTGAAAATTTCATCTGTTGCAGATATTGACGGTGTGAGACTTAAAATTAATACCTATCGTGGACGTGCGTCATACGCAAAGTTACTTCCTTGAATTCCTGGCAAAATTGCATTAAGGATGGTGTTTTTTTTGGGGGGGGGGTTGCATGAGGGTCACCACTTATCAAGACCCAGAGGCCACTCGAGGATAAGGGTTAATGGGTATACATTAGTCATTGTGATTTTAGCGTAGTAAACATTAGTGGGAAATTTATAACTTGGATTACTTAGGAGGACGGTTCAATAAGAACTTGTTCACGTTGGACTTGAAGACAATCAGATTGTAGTCAGCTGGAAAGCAGGCAAACGGCGAGCAGTTCTTAGAAAGAAGCCCTGTTCATGGAATCTACGTTTAGGTGTAAGCACAGATAAAGAGTGTGGGAAATTGTTGATAGTGGTTCTGGCTAGACGAGTGTTTTTTTTTTGTGAAAATCCGGCGAAGGGCATAGATTGAAGCTCAGATGAGCACCTGGAGCATAAAAAGTCGCTCGTTTTTATTAGAGGTGGAGAGACAGAGAGGTGTTTTCGTAGCTCTTCAACTTTTTAAATCAGGAGTCTTTACTTTTTGAACGACCCTCGTATACATGCATTAATTGTTAAATATACGTTGGTAACGCTACACGAGAAGTAAAATAAGTCACGGTCAACAAAAGGTAATTAAAATAGGATCATTCTTTTAACTTAGTAAACTTGTTGCAGGGCCGGTCGTCCGGATACAATCGCCTCAACAACTAACAAGGTAGGAACGGGCAAAAAGTAAAGTCTAGAGTACTTGTTCCAAACCTCCAGACCTTAGCCTTCAGTGAAGTATGACCTTCTTTCTAGGCGACCAGCATCTAGATCATACAATTTATCGCTTCCTTTGCAAATAAAAGGTGGACTCTCGTCTTTAACCAAACAACCTGTGTCTGTCATTCTTCTTTGCTGTTTATTTTTTGCCCGTGCCTATCTTGTTAGTTGTTGGGTCGACAATTCTCCGGACGACCGGCCTCGCAACAAACTCATCAAATTCATTTTAAATAAATCTCGGCCCAGTATGAAAATATACGTATGGCAAGAAATCTCCATGGAAGTTTGAGTTTTACTCTCTAAGAATCCATCAAGCTATGCTATCATATTACCCTAACACTATTAATGTAGTGATAATGACTAAATATAGAAATTATATATACATATATATACACACACATATATATACACATATATATATATACACATACATATATCTAGAAGTGTAAGCCATGTTTAGTTTCAGAACAGTTTCAGATGGTTCGTTGTTCTAAACAAGTTTTGAGAGGTGACTGGTTTGCAGTAGACAGTTCCACAGAACAAAATATTCATACCGTGTCGAGACGGAAAAAAACATGTGAAATTGCTACAGAAAAGGTTTAATATTTATGGAGCAATTCTGGTTTCTGATTGGTTGGTAGCAGAACGTGAATTAATTCGATTCGTCAGTTCCTAGCAGCATCGTTTATAAATAGAATCGTCCGACTGTGTGGGATCATACCCCATTATACTTCTTGTATGATGGGATGTCTCCTAGCGGCCTCGGCTGCATGGAGACAGGGTAGTACCAGTCAAGGATTCGTCACTTGACACTCAGCCCAACAGGTGAGGGGCCGGGAACCGGCCCAGCACCTGTTGGACTGAGGTACACCGCCTGGGTAATACCTAGGAGGTCCACCCTCCCAGGCCATGCCACCGGGCTTTCCGGTGGGGCAAGTTTATTGCTTGCTGCCTGAGGCGCCCCGACCGGGGAATGCCGACGGGGTTACTCAGGCAATTTTTAAAATTGCAGGAGTGCCCCTCCTTTAGGGGAGCCTGCGGGGTTCCCACTTTCCGGCCTTGTGCCACATTTTGCTGAGGTGGACAGCAAATAAATATCTACCCCATTATACTTCTTGTATGATGGGATGTCTCCTAGCGGCCTCGGCTGCATGGAGACAGGGTAGTACCAGTCAAGGATTCGTCACTTGACACTCAGCCCAACAGGTGAGGGGCCGGGAACCGGCCCAGCACCTGTTGGACTGAGGTACACCGCCTGGGTAATACCTACGAGGTCCACCCTCCCAGGCCTTGCCACCGGGCTTTCCGGTGGGGCAAGTTTATTGCTTGCTGCCTGAGGCGCCCCGACTGGGGAATGCCGATGGGGTTACTCGGGCAATTTTTAGAATTGCAGGAGTGCCCCTCCTTTAGGGGAGCCTGCGGGTATCCCACTTTCCAGGCCTTGTGCCAAATAATGCTGATGTGGGCAGCATTTAAATAAATACCCCATTATACGTCCAAAATATTGCAACAATATATATACGCACACACATTACATATATATATGTTTTCTCCTTTACTGTCAGAGACAGTTTCTCGAAGGGACTTTGAAAGTATATATTTTTTAATGAAATATGCTTAAGAGAAAAAACGCTGCCTATATATATATAGGCAGCGTTTTTTCTCTTAAGCATATTTCATTAATTTTTTTTTTAATGAAATATGCTTAAGAGAAAAAACGCTGCCTATATATATATATATATATATATATATATATATATATATATATAGGCAACGTTTTTTCTCTTAAGCATATTTCATTAAAAAAATATATACTTTCGAAGTCCCTTCGAGAAACTGTCTCCGACAGTAAAGGAGAAAACATTGTCGAAGAAATTAACTATGTATCGTTTCGAAAACAATGCTATATTTACCCACCTGACTAATTAACATTCTTGTCTAATTACGTTAAATTTTAGTTGACAACACATCTATACTTGGAACAGACTAATGATAAACGAAAAGTTGACATACTAGGAGCATTACTAAGCAAATCCCATAAACCTACTATCAATAAAGTAAACTTTACCAATGAAAGTAACATCCGGAAATATTTGTAAAGTTATTAAAAATTTTACCAATGAAATAAATATACACATTAAAATAATATAAAACCAATTAAATTAATCTATCCTTGACGATGAATCCAGAAGGATTGGGAAGTACTCGAACTTACAAATATGGCGATTATATCAGCCAGTTCCTGCCAGGAAGTGAATACGGTTATTCAGAAGATGGAAAAAAATCGATAACAGAATGAACAGATGAAAAACGTCTATTTTATTTAGTGACATATGTGTGTGTATATATATATATATATATATATATATATATATATATATATATATATATATATATATATTGACGCTATGAATTTGCCGGCACTGCCATAAATTGAAACAAAATTATATGAAAACAATTCATAAATGCAAAAAAAACGTTTAGTGCAAATAGTTCATGAAGTGGGGAAAAGAAATGCAGAATAAAAAAGATTAATTAAAAATCAAAGATTAAAAATCCAGCTTATTTAAGTTAAAACTTTCTTTTATGACAAGCTCTACTTCCTATCTTAGTTATATTGAGCTTTTTTTTACTCGATTGAGATTACTGTATACACTTTATGTAGCTCTCCAGTGTTATCAGTTATCATCTAAGCTAAGTAAGTACATACGCATATCCAAACCTTAGTATATATAAATGTATTTTTGACTCGCTTAACAACTATATGTACCGACTAAAAGCCAGATCGAATTTGTTCCACAGATCCGAATTCCCTACATATCAAATTTCAAGATTATAAACCAAAATTGACAGAAGTTTGGTAGAGACCGTTCCTTACAGACCGACAGGTCACTTTTATATATAGATATACGAAAGTGTGCAGTTTCCTTTTTTTTCCGAACTTTATCCTTACAGACAATTATTTTGTGTTAATCTCATTTACAATCTATTAGTCACCCCCCAGAAGTGTATCACTCAAACATGAGTGCATTTTTTATAGGAAAAAAAAAAATCTGTTTGAATAAATCACCCGGATGTTTCATGCCGGAAGTCAAGGGCTAAGCTTCTAAAGAATATTCATTTAAAAAAAAAAATCTCCCCCAGAACCACGCCTCGTTCATTAAACCGGTTGACTCATTGTCCAGAGTTTAACTTTAACGACAGAGTGGACAATTTGCTAAATAATTCAGTCGGATAAGCGCACAGGCAAATTGGAGTGTCAAAAGAAAGCAACATTTTCGACATGCGTCCATCCAATCTGAACGCTTAGTAATCAAATCGTTATACCATAGTAGAGCGCCTGGCAAACTCGGGGAAACGACATGTCAAATGGAAGCGTGACAAACTTACGGAAATGATATACCAAACTGAAACGTGACAGATTCACCGAAATTATATCGCAAAATGAAGCATAGCAAACCATGATCGACGAACAAGACCTATTGCAATTCTTGGACGTATCTTAACTAAGATACGCTCGTCCAATCATCGAATTTTCTGATGGAAATTCTATTTCATCCTATAGAGCGACATACAAGCAGACTAGATTTCTTACACATAAAACAAAATAAGAGATTGTATAATCAGGCCCTTTAAATTGATCAGTTTCTCTGAAGGGTTTTACTGTTTAGGCACGTCATTCGAGCAACCTGGGGTTCTCATAGCAAGAACAAGAAACACTGATTTTAATTTAAATGAAATGGCATGCTGATTTTTTTCCGCTAAAATTGTGTTTTTTTTTTCTTTTTCCCCTAAATTTTTTTTTTTTTTTCAGAATAACGGAGCGACGTTCGAGAGAATTAAATAATTTATTCATATATTTATCTTAATTGTCATTTTTCTTTAAACATTCGCTATTATAAAATGTATATTTTTTGGATTTGGCAAAATCAACATTTTTTTTTTCAGTTAACCTATGGTAACATTTCAATCATTTTATATTCGATTCCTATTTTTTTTTTTAAATATTCCCTCATAGTCTGCGATAAAAAATCATTTATTTAGAAAGATTTTTAGCGAAAAATAAAAACAGCAAGAATCATTTGTCGTGCCTAAATATCACACGAATAAAGGGCGAACAGGAACTATTTGTCATACCTTAATTTGTCGTAGATAAATGTTAAAACCATTTCTCTAAGCGAATACTCGATACTTGGGCGTTCGATATTAACGATTAACTTCTAAGCAGACTTCCTTCTTTAATAGTACAATATACATGTTTAGATATTCTTTGTTTTGGGATTGGGTTATGTTTGAGCATATATTCTATTCTTATTTAATTAGTAGTAAATTGTAGTTAACTGAAAATAACTTAATTCTTACCAATCTATGCATTTTACTCTGCCTTTTTTACTATATCAATTCTACGACTTTCTTAAATTACTTTTGGTACTTATGCATTTTTGATACCGCGAGAAATACTAAATTTCACGAGCGTTTCCGGGCAGATGACGGAAAGAACCAGAATATGCCGATCCAGAAACGCTTGAAGACAAAAACTTAAATAACCCCCAAAATTGTTACCGTGCTGAAATAATAACGTTATTATTTAGACAGCCATTCCTAATATGGTGAGGGTGTTTTGTCATCTTGTACTTTCACCTAACAATTTAATTTAAAAAAAGAATGTTTATGCACTTATGTTACCGTGCTATTTTTTAAAGTAATATTTTCAAGTTGAATTCAAGTTTTTCGATATTTTTTTTTATTAAATTGTTAGACGAAAGTATATAAGTTACAAAATATCATCTCCTCTCCATGTTAAGAATGGCTTTCTAAATAACGTTATTTCAGCACGGTAGCAAATGCATATATACAACAACAAAACAAAAATATTGTACAAGAATTCATTGAATTGTTTTTGCTTTTATTTGATTAAATTTGATTGGTTCAGCGTATCCCGAGTTTTCCGTTATCTGCTCGTGAACGTTGGCATTTCTTGCGGTATCAAACATGCATAAGTACCTGACTTTTTTATAGAGATTGAAAAGAAAATATCAAAATAGATTTTTAAAAAGAAAACAAAAATAGGAAAATAAGAAAAAAGAATAAACAAAACCAGAAAAAGAGAAAAGAAAAAGAGGAAAGCCAGAAAAAAAAAGGAAAAGCGAAAAAAGGAAAACAGAAAAAAATCAAAATTAAGAAAAAAAGAAAAAGGGAAAAAAGAAAAAGGGAAAAAAGAAAAAGGGAAAAAAGAAAAAGGGAAAAAAGAAAAAGGGAAAAAAGAAAAAGGGAAAAAAGAAAAATGAAAAAAAGATGAGAGGACACAAAGTTCATATTAACGATTAGTTCACATTACCTTCAATTCCGTAGAAAGATGACACAAGACGCAGTTACAAAATATGATGTGTTCTTTTATTACATTCGACCGGTCACGATGATGACATCCAAGAATTCGAAGTCGACTACATGATTAAAACTTTCTCCCTCGCTTCCAAAGGGACTGCCTTCTCTGACGATGTTAGCTCTGTCTCTAACTCGATTCTCAACTCTAAAACTAGCAAACTATATTGAGAATTTATTTGTCCATGATGTCATACGTGTGTCTGGCCACATGCGTTATTTGGCACGTTTCCAAACCACTTTTGCAGACAATGAATTTTCTCTAACCTATTTTTCGACCTAACTTATTTTTCAACATATTTAAATTTGCTATTGTTCGTTCTTCTAACTGGCCTTATTTTAATTCAGTTTTCATAAAAAAGAATTGAACAATCAAAATTCATTTTACTTAAACATATCTACTATTTTATATTAATTTGAACAATGTGAATTCCTTCCTGAATCTATTTCCGAACCTTGCTCACCAGGTTCGAGTCTCGGTCTATCTAATCTCATTTTTACTTATTTAATGGTTTTTTTTTACTTACAAGAAAAGAGGACCTTTCTTGTAAGAGTATCACGGAAATTCTGGACGATTAATAGGCTGGACCATAAGATAACTTAATTCAAATTAACACTGCAGACTGTTTTATTATTATTATTATAGTTCTGATATCATAAATGCGGGGTGAGATCAAGATAGAATCAGATTGAGACCGATATCTTTTAATAAATTGTGTCGCAAGTTCGGGTATAGAAATAAAAATAATGTAAAAAAAAAAAATGACAAGTTTCTTAATACTTTCAAATATTCAATAGATTCTATTTTATATATAAAACATTTGTTGGTTAACAAATTATAGCGTCACCTAGGCTTGAAAACAAAAATCTCCAAGGAAGATAATTGGCTCCAACACCCTCAGAGGTGTCGAATGCTTCTAATAAAATATCTAAGCAAAAAAGCACCATTTACAATACTGTTACGTTGTTGCTCTATAATAAAGGGTTGAGTGTTTGTTGCGTCATCTCTAATAATGGATTAGAAGAGATGACGTGTTATATATTTATGTTGTATCATAAAGGGAATCGTGTGTGAGTGACATGTATTTTCAGAATCTACCTCTGTTTCTTCGATGTTGGACCATCTGGAATTTCTCGTCCTGGGGGGAGACTTGATACCTGTTTTTGGATGAAGATTCAATCACTCCAAGACAAGGAATTAGTTCTATAGTTTATTTCACTTTTCCCAGATGTCCTGCAGAAGTTGGAAAGTGAAATCGGCCTGTGTGGGTTGTTCTTCTACACACGTTAGCGTTCGTCCCCCTCCCAGTGAAGAGGAGACGACAACGGGAAGCCGTCCGTTGTCTTCTGAGTCCAAATCAAATCTCAACGATTCAGCTAACCTGATCACATGAATCACACGCAATCAAATCAGCTGATCTTTTACTTCCGGCCAACGTGTCTACACTATAACTCACCTCTCCCCTCTCTCTCTCTCTCTATATATATATATATATATCCATTCTCTAACAATACAACACGCACAAAAGTGCACTTTTGTTTGCTGAAATTAATTGTATTTTGATAAGAGTTAAATTCTACAAATTACTCTTTAGTAGCTTTCTTCTTCGAATCCCCAAGAGTAGAGAGTTATATTACATAAACTAGCGGTGGTACCCGGCGTTGCCCGAGTGTTTGTTTCCGGGACGGGGGGGGTTAAAATGTTATGGTAGGTAAGTAGGAAGGATCAAACCCGATGTCATGAGTAAAAGTAGGAAAATAAAGTGTGAAAAAAAAACCAAAAAAAAACATCTGCAACGTTAACAGTTCGGCCACCAAGAAAAGTCCATTCCAGTTGTTTAGGAAAAAAAAAAAAACGACTACGGTAGGTCGGCGCGAACGTGAAAATATAATGTGAATTGTCCAGCACGCTAACCACTACGCCACAGAGCACTCCAGCTTAGTTTAGTGATTTTAAATAACTTCACATGAAAGAACTACGAAGCCAAACCGGTGTTCTCTTCTCAACTGTTCCTTGTGAACGATCCCCAAACGGTGTTAAGTGGTGGCAGGCGGAGGAGGAATTTATTAGAGAGAAAATAGTTTACCACTTCCATTGATCTTAACCGATTTTGGCCGTGACTTCTCAGCAGAAAAAGTATAGAAATCTAAGATTATCGAGGAATTTGAGAAATAATAAGCCTATAACACACCTCAGATATTGTTCTGCCGTTTGTGCATATTATATTTGCATGAAATATCTTGATTTTTAATCCTATTAATGTCAAAATCCGACGGGAAAAAATGAGTTCATTTTATTTATATAGATAACCCCAACCTTCATACCGGAATACATGCAATAAAACCCGCAGTCAATAAAATGCGAGATTTGGGCATTCCTTTCTGTATTCTGGTTCAAGCCTTCCCTGACTGTAATATTGTTTAATAAATAGCTGCGATTAACAAAGTATTTCCTGCTGCTCCTGGCTTTAGATAGTATGTTTTGATGACGGTAATGTCTTTGAAAAGTGCCGCGAACAGCGCTGTCAATTTATATAAATATAGCTAAATTGTCGAAAAGAAAAAAAAATGGATTAAAAAATATGATTATAAATGGGTCAACATTTACTTAATGAAATTTTGGGAATAAATGCGATAAACAGGAGTTAACGAGCAAAGTATATTTACGTATTAACAATTTTACAGCGATGTAAAATATACTCCTAATTACCAAAGTTTGTCGAGAATTTTTGAAGTTTTGAAAAAGAAGACAAAAGCACCAGAAAGTTCGTTTCAGAGTTCCGTTGTGTGCGTGTATGAGAGTTTACCTTCTTCACGGCGGAGTCATAACTGGAGAAATAGCGGAAGAATCTGGGGCATTCGATTCTAGGATGGACGTAATTGACGCTGAAAGTCGAGACACGTCACATGTGTCACCCGGAAGAACTGATTTTGTTGGTTAAGTCATTGTTTTATTATAGCTTTGGTTAATTTGACAGACTTGTTACATTTTGGGTTTGAAACGATTTTTCATTGGTTAAAAATATTTTCAGTTAAAGCAAGTTTTCACAGGAATGTGTTTAGATGTGAAGAGGAGATCGAATCCCGAACGAAAGCGACGAAATAAACAGAGTAGCTATTCGAATCATATGCTTTTTAGCGTTCGTCCAAATCGCGTCTCAATCTCACAAGATCTATGCAGAAATTCAGCCCACTTAAACAAACCATAGCGCCGCCTAGTATTGAAACCAAATAACTCTGGTTCCAACGCCCTCAAAGTTGTCTAATGCATCTGACAAAATATATAATTTAAAAAGTACCATTTACAATACAACACGCACAGAAGTGTACTCTTATTGTCCGGTGAAATCAGTTGTATTTCGAAAAATTAACCTTGCATTCGGTAAGAGTTAAATTCTACAAATTGCTCTTACGTAGCTTTCTGCTTTGAATCCCCAAGAGTAAAGAGTTGTGTTACATAAATAACGCCAAGCTTCACTCCGGAATACACGCAATACCCCTCCCCCTCACGCTTTCTTCGTTCTCCCCGCTTTCCCCAAAGTCCAAATGCATTCGCACCGGTACCTGACAAATGGACCGCTGGCATGAAACCCGACCAAGATGTTCCCTGTTGGCAGGCAAAGAGATCAAGTTGGACGTCCGCCACGAGTGGTCGGAGGTGAAATAGAAACGCTAACGAGCAAAAGGGAGATTATTTATTCATGTCTTCTCGCCTCTCCCCCGATTCTTTAAAACGTTGACCGCTAAATCGGCGAAGTCTATTGACACCGAGACATTTTAAACAACATTTGTCTATTTTGAGGGGCGGGGTGGGAAGTATAATGGCCGCTTGCAACAAATAAAAACACAAAACAAGCAAGACGATAACTGAGTGACGTAAAGTCAGAAGAGATGAATAATGAATCAAGGCCAACATGCGACCTGCAGCAGAAATTGAAACGATTCATTTCTATTTTAGTCGCTGTAAATTATTTAGAGGGAAATGTGTTTCGGCATTATTCCCAACTAGTTCTTACTTGAACCATGTTTTAGTAATGAAAAATAAAAAATAATAATAATTGAAACACCAAGTTATAAACTTTTGTCCTATACGCGAAACGAAATTTTGTAATTAAAAAATGTCAGAATGCTGTATTACCAAATCGAACAAATGTATTTTCGGATTTATATATCTACTAGCGAGGGGTACCCGGCGTTGCCCAGGTGTTTGGGGGGGGGTTAAAAAAGTAAGTATGAGGATCGAACCCGAACCCTTGAGGCAAAGTTGTAAATTAAAATGTGAAGAAAAAAAAACGTGCGATGTTAACCATTGCCCCACCGCGAGATGCTAACGGAAACACGTTTGATTTTATTTAATTACTTAGATTTAGCAGGTGCCCGTTTTAATGAGGTCAAGTTTGACTGCGGATTGATATTCATTTACTGCTGAACGCTTTTTTCCTCCACCCCCAAGATGTTATAGGAAAAAGACTAACCCACATGCAGCGAGCGACAAATATTGAATATTTATCTTTTCAAAATCGAGAAAATTAAATAGACAGGCGAGCTTCGTTGTTAACTGTGAGATATTACGATTTCTATGTGATATAAAAAGTTTTAAGTTGTGAACCGACCGACCGCTTCTCTGGAAGAAGCCTTTTGTAGACACACAGAAAAAGCGAACACACATACATACATTTTCGCTTTTATATTTATAGATGTGTCTATCTATATCTAGTGTATATAAAATGTATATAAAGTATATATCTAGTGTATATAAAGTGTATATCTAGTGTATATAAAGTGTGCATCTAGTCTACATAAAGTGTACGTGTTTCAGTAATCGATACTCGTGTATCATCGAGTGGTTATAATCATAAGGACAGTTAATTTGTATACTAGCCTGGGTGCCCGGCGTTGCCCGGGTGTTTGTAGGTGTGTGTTGAGCAAAAAAAGTTGTAGCAGGCAGGCAGACTCGAACCCGTGACGCGAAAAAGAAAGTGGAGGTATGTGTAAGAGTGTTGGTTGAGCGGGGGAAAAAAAAGTGGTAGTAGTCAGGCATGCTCGAACTTGTAACACGAAGGAGGGAAAAACGTGACGTCTTTGCTGTTGCGTCCATCGCCAAACTGGAAATGGCGTAGGTTTAAATTAAGGCTAGACAATCAAAAAGAGGCGATGACTTTCGAAAATATCGACGAAAAAAAGCGACCCCTCCCTGTTGAAAAGTGCCCAGTTGAGGGCGAAGGAATTAATGTTTTTGACCAATTTTCGATATTTGTCGTCCGAACTTCAAAATGATACCGATCTCGTGAAAATCCGTCGCCTTTGTCGAAAGTTTTAGGCAGACATACATACGTACATTTAAACTGAGAGGTGAGATAGCAATTGCTCGTCTAAGCTCCAATCTATAGCCCCCCCCCCTCGCCAAACATTTACGAGAAACATCCGTTTGACTGTAAATACTATCAATAATTTCCCCACTCTTTATCTGTGCCTAAACCTAAACGTAGATTCCATGAACAAAATTTCTTTCTAATAAGTTCACACCCGTGGAACTCTTCCGTTTACGTGCTTTCCAGCTGACTATAATATGGCCGTCTTCAAGTCCAATGTAAACAAGTTCTTGAGGAGCCGTTCCCCTTAAGTAATCCAATTTACCAAATTTGCACTTCTAACGATTACTATGATATTGTCCTACCACGGTACACTCTTTAATCCTTGTCTCGAGTGGCCTCCGGGCCTTGATAAGTGCTGATTCCTTTATAAAAAAATAAGATGGAGTGTCTGTACGTGTCGATCTCTACGTGTATATTTAGTATTTCTATGCGCATGTGGGTATTTTCACATATAAATGACAGCCTTTAACAATGAACAAATAAACCCCTGTCAGCTTGACACATACCTTATTCACTCACTCTCTCTTCTCTAGCAGTAGGTACCTGAAAATGAAGCCATCTTCGCCCGAATGGATCACCCAAAACACCAAGTTACCATTTCTAGATCTTTATTTCCCAAATGTTTTACGTCTTGGAGTCTGTAGCTCTTAATCTTCTCCCTACATTTTCCTTATTTGGTCCGTAGATGCTTCCATTGGGTCGAGAGATAACTCATGTCCGCTAGCTAACTCGATCTAGCTAAGTCACAACTAGTCTCATCGACTTCCTGTTCCAGATTAATCCCTAATTCTGATTTCTCCTGGCTTACGTGTCTCTGACGTCACCAGAATGGTACAATCTTGTTTGTCACGTACGTCACATCGTGGTTTATTATACTACCCAAATTCTAAGCTAACTTTGTTTTTTCTATTCATAACACTTCCCTTCAGTCAAAATTTCCCAGTTAAATTTTAACAAAAATATTTTCACATCCTTTTAAAACATTTTTGAAAGTCTTTTTAACCTAAATAAATTAACAATCATAATTGTTCTAACCCTAGCATTGCCCGCCATAACAGATATTACGCTGTAATCATAGCCAAAGACAACTCGATAAGAACTCCTCACCAAAGCCGCAATTCATACTAACTCTTTACTGAAAATGTAATTTACAATACTAACCCACAACGTTCATGTTCTTTTCTCGGCTGTCCAAAATTCGACCCCCTATCCTCTTTAATTCGTCCTTCTTATAGGCGCTATTTCTCTTATATGCAAATTAAGTCCATATGTATATAAAGAATCCATGTCCAAACTTGTTTTTTTTTATCTATTATGCCACCTTAAGGCTAAACAGAGGTGCTCCCCCTTAATGTGAGTAGTATCTTTTACACTCCCCACCCCTCACGCACCTGATATCACTATTATACAAATGGCAGGGAAATAGTGATTGCCTTCGACGGGTACTCCTATGTAAGTTCAAAAAGGTAGCTTCCTCATTTCTATCGTTCCCATCCTCCTCACGACCATTACCACCTGCCAATTCTACCAGCGTCTGTTCTGGTTCCGTAGGCATCGTTTCTGAGCTTATCCCGAGAAGCAAAGAGATTTTTATTCTGAACTCCCAAAATCAACAGAGATTAGATCATTCCTGTAATAATCCAGTTCCCGTTGGTTTTGCGGTGGGAGTTAAGTTCTGTGCAGTTCTAAGCGGTCCACCCTCCCAGGCTTTGCCTTCTCTCTTTGAAGAAGGGGTTAGTTTATTGCTAATCGCCTGAGGCGCCCTCATCGAGGAATACCGACGGGACTGCCCCCTGGACTTTTTATAAGTCAGAGTGCCCCATCGCCGGGGGTGCTGACTTCTCAATCCCATTTTCCAATCCTGGTGTCTAAAGTTCTGGTAATGGGAGAGAACTAAATACCCTAAGAGGCAATATAGTTAGTGTACCATTCGCGAAGGACCCTATTTTTTTTTTCAGTCTCCTTCAAAATGTCAGATACACAAAACCATAACAGAGTGGCATTAAAAAAATTTTAAAAAAAAAGTGCGAGCCGCAACAAAAATTGCAACGGCTAATTCCTATTTCAGTCGATAGTTTGCATTATTTATGTGTTTCGCCATTATTCCCAACTAATTCTTATTTTAACCATGGGTAAAAGTCCTGACTTCAACCTCATATATATATATATATATATATATATATATATATATATATATATGAGCAAACAGTTAATAAAACATGTTTAAAAACACTTTGAAATGAGTTAAAAACATATTTAATCTGAAAATGAAACACTAGATAAATGGATAGTCCTTAATTCGCGGAGTTTCGAAGAAATATTTTCCTTCTCATCAGAGGGTAGGAATTAACAAAATCCGATCCCGCATTTTGCTAATTCCTACCCTCTGATGAGAAGGAAAGTATTTCTTCGAAACTCCGCGAATTAAGGACTATCCATTTATCTAGTGTTTCATTTTTAGATTAAATATGTTTTTAACTCATTTCAAAGTGTTTTTTAACATGTTTTATTAACTGTTTGCTCGTATTATAAGCTCTATTTCCTATTTGGTTTTATCGAGCTTTTACATCTGGCGTAGATAATTTTATAGATATTAATTCTTTAATATTTATAATATACTTTAATTTTACCATCTTGGATTATTTTGGTCAATTTAATTGTAATTTTTATTTTATATATATATATATATATATATATATATATACACACATACACACGATGTGCCTACCCGTCACGGAACAAAAATTTCATTACAAAAATCAGGTAAATTGGTCAAGTAATTTTTATGTAAAGGAAATCATTTTTAAAAGATTTTAAGCGGTTAATATGTAATTGTTAGCATTACAAGGCTGATCTCACAAGTTTGAATTATCGTAGAATTATCTGCCCCTGTTTTCTTCAATACAACGACGCAAGACCGTCCCATTTTTGTTACTCATAAATTTGATTTTCTTAAACTACTTGATCAATTTACGTGATTTTGGGAATATGACATGAGTGCGTACAAAGATATTTCTGTATTTTTTTTCTATTTTTTTTTTATTAGGTTGAGTTCTGGATAAAAACTAAAATAAAGAATACAAACAAACAAAACTGATGATGATGATGATGCTCGTCCATCGTTGTCAATGAAGACCACGAACATCACTTTGTGGTTGATTGGATCCGAAGATTACTTGTCAGGCCAATGTCGGCTTGAAAGTAACAGTCGCAGTTCGATCATCCATGGTCAGAAGCTGTCCTTGAGGTGCTTGCTGTCCTTGACTTGCGGAGTGTAAGCTTTTTCCTCTTCTCGTCCAAACGTTTTGTTTCCACGGAGTTTCTCTTGATGGAACCACGTCACTTACGTTTGTTCTTTGCCAGTATTTCCCACGATTCGGTATATATGCCTAAGACTTTGAGGGACACCTTCAGATGATCTTTGAAGCATTTCTTCTAGCCGCCTACACGCTTTATTTCGACTCGAAAATTCAGACAAAAAGCTGCTTTGGGAGGCGCTCATCTGACATACGCGCAACATGTCCAGCCAAATGAACCTGCGACTTCTGAAGCAATGTGAAGATATATTGGAAGGCAGTGTTGTATCTGTTCTCCGCTTATCTCAGCATTGTTTCCAGTCGTCCTGGACTTCTCCTTGCCACTGGACTCAAACAGTGCCGATTCAGGAGAGGTGTGGTGATGATTGCGCAACCCTTGCCTCAATTTCACGCGCAGCTGCCCCTACTGGGAGTATCCTTTGCCTTTTGAGACTGAACTCAGCACTTGTGTCTCCTCGACCTACATACTCTTGACTAATCCAACAAGCAACAAAATCCCATCCCTTCACTATTTAAGTCCATAGAAGCCGAAAAGCCTTCTACTGTAATAGTTTCTTTCCTCAGATTGCTAAGTATTGGAATTCCCTCCATGTTCCCCGATCCCAGAAGTTTAAATGTAATGTGAATTAACATCTCGCGGCTTCCCACAGTTCTCTGTAGACACGATCCCAAATAGTAACTCTTTGTGTCCAAGTGGCAATGTGTCTTGTTTTTGATGAGAAAGAGTTTATAAAAGCCCTGTTATAATAGAAAATTTCGTCCGGAAAAATATATAGGCCAGTCCAATGACGATGACTCATAATTTTCTAGTTGGGACGGGAACCATTTTACTTGCAAAACGGCAAAGACAAAAGCAGAGTTAAACATTTTTTTCATTCTGTTTATTGAAAAATTTTAAACCAAGAAGAAAAAAAAAAAAATGGTTATCCATTTTTTTTTTATTCTTTACATTTCTTCTTAAGTCACATGCATATGCGACTGATCATTCTTTTAAAATAACCTTTCAAAATCTACGGTCACTCAAAAAACGTTTCCAGAAAGAGAAAAAAGGACTTAAAATATTTCTTTTCTGCCTGCCTACTACAGCTTTTTTTTTTTTTTTTTTTTTTTGCTCAACACATATCTCCAAACATCCGGGCAACGCCGGGCACCCGGGCTATTAGCAAATAAAAGCTACTTTTATAACTACTTGACCTATTTTGTTGTGTGTGTATATATGTGTTTTTAAGATATTTTCATATGAAACACGCCTCGTTTTGAAACACACACACACACACACACAAATAAATAAAAATTGGAAATTAAAAGACGTTTCAATTATACCAGTCATCATAGGAGCAACTGGGCTTATGAAAAAAAACTTTAAAAAGTACATAGCAAGCATACCCGGTGAACCAAGTGCAAGTCAAATACAAACGATTGCACTGAAAGGGACGGCTAGAATCCTGAAAAGATCTCTTGGTTGGACTCACTAAAATAGGGGTAAATGTCAGACATCTGGTTGGATGTCCCATCCCCTAGAAGAAAAAGTTTAAGAAAAATGAAAAAAAAAGAGACAAAATAAGAGAACTTAAAAGGAACAAAAATACCGCGAACTTCAGAACGAGGCTTCTTTCCCATGAAGATGTTAGCACCATCTTGTTCACGAAAGAAGTGAATGTTTCAGATGAAATTAAAGAGCCTTTTAAACTACTTAAAAGCAGAAAAAGATGAACCAGATAAATAGAAAAATAACTTTTATTGGCTATGGTAACATTTACTTAAAACATATTTGATTTTCCCCCGTAGACGTTTGTTGGCTTCTTTGGTAAATCCTTAAATTATTTATGAATACGGTTTCTATTAAAATTAATTTTTGATTTCTATGATTTTAACCGAAAAATAAAAACGAGATTCCAAGATGCTACAAAAATTTATTTAAAACTTTGTTTTTAGAGTTGGGTGTCATTTTACTATAATTTTACTTAAAATGATGACATTTTTTTACGAGATAACGTAATCGCTTGTTTTAGACCCAAAGGAATTTTAGCTTTCTTTTTACATTTTTCTTATAGTAAGTAATAATCTATTCAATAAAAAAAAAAAATAATGCAAAGAAAAAAAAATGCCCTTCGTTTAAAACTAACACTAACCCTATGTCTGAGGCGTTGGTAACAACCGAAAGTCGTTTTATTTTCGGTAATTAATCCTTTTTCTGGTGGCCATGATTTAAATTTAAAATTGGTTATCAGATTCTTTCGTATGCAATTTGGTTTGGAAATGTGGGATCATTTTACGTTAAAATTAAAGGTGCTTGTCCATTATTCCCCCCCCCCAATAATAATTAAAAAAAAAAACAATAAAAGGCAAATCTTTATTATGTACGTACCCGTGGCAGAAAGAAAATAGCATATACCAAAAATCACGCAAATGGATCAAGTAATTATATTTAAAAAAAAACAAAAAAAAACAACGACAATCAAATTTTATGGTTTGGGGATTTTGAAAATCATCACAGGTTACCCCCCCCCCCGGATGCTGAGTGTTTGCAGGGAGATCAGGGTTCAATCCTCAGTGAAGTTAGATCAAAGACTTGTAAAATGTTACTTATGCACTTGGTGTATCAGAATTTTTGTAGGAATTTTTGACACCCCTAACACGAAACTGCGAATAAAATATAAAAATCTCGTAATTTCTCTGTTAAAAGTGGGTTGTTTATTTTCTTTATGGATTATACTTCCAAAATAAACTATTAAAGTTGTTTTAAAAGTAATAGAAATATTTTTTTTTTTAAACACAGTAATGAATTTTCCGAACTCAATATTTTTCAATTTTTAAACTTTAAAAATCTATCAATTTTTCTATTGATTCTATTTTTACGATATTTTCAGGGTCAATGTGAAATTTTATGTTCTTTCCAATAAACCGAATATAATATTTTAGAGAAACGTCGTTTTTTTTAATTCACGCCCCCCCCCCCATTTTCAAGTGTCTATTAAAAAGTAAATAATTTACTCACCGAAAAGTAAAGTTACTCACAAATTGAAGAGAAAAGGTCAATAAATAATATATTCAAATTTAAAACAAAAAAAAACGTAGTGTTTTTTTAGAATTTTACCTGTAAAGTTTGAAGTTTAAAACCTTTTTTTTTAACCACGTTATTTGTTTTTTCTTTTAATTGAACCTTGATCCTTGCTCCTTTAATTGAAAAAAAAAAATTAGGGCTTGAATTACATTTTTCGATGAGTTATAAGCTTGGAAAGACAGGGGATCGAATAATTCACGCCTCCCATTTTGAAATGTCTATTAAAAAGTAAATAATTTATGTACCAAAGTCATATATCACAAATTGAAGAGAAAAGGTCAATAAATAATATATTCAAATTTAAAACAAAAAAAGTACCGTTTTTTTAGAAATTTACCTGTAAAGTCCGAAGTTTAAAACCTTTTTTAAAAAAAAAAAAAACGTTTTGTTTTTGTTTTTAATGAAACCTTGGTCCTTGCTCCTTTAATTGAAAAAAAAATAGGGCTTGAATTACATTTTTCGAGGAGTTATAAGCTTGGAAAGATGGGGTGTAATTATTCACTATTTTTACGAAATTTCTGACACACCTACTTATGCACCCCCCCCCCTCTTTGTTAACACGAAGTATTATAGGGTATCAAGGTCAAGTGACGCAGTCCTGGGAAAGGTGTGGCCCACTCTTCTATTTCTTTGTGAACTACTGAAAATGGAAGCCTTTACGTTGTTTGCTTTACGATTGTAACTTATTTACTTAAAACAGCTTTGTATTTCATAAAATTCCCAAGCAGAAATCTTGGTTAGCACTGCGCTAGCAGTATCAGAATTTTTGTAGGAATTTTTGACACCCCTAACACGAAACTGCGAATAAAATATAAAAATCTCGTAATTTCTCTGTTAAAAGTGGGTTGTTTATTTTCTTTATGGATTATACTTCCAAAATAAACTATTACAGTTGTTTTAAAAGTAATAGAAATTTTTTTTTTTTTAAACACAGTAATGAATTTTCCGAACTCAATATTTTTCATTTTTTAAAATTTTAAAATCTATCAAAATTTTTCTATTGATTCTATTTTTACGATATTTTCAGGGTCAATGTGAAATTTTATGTTCTTTCCAATAAGCCGAATATAATATTTTAGACAAACGTTTTTTTTTAAATTCAAGCCCCCCCCCAAGTGTCACCCATTTTCAAGTTTCTCTTAAAAAGTAAATAATTAATTTATGTTGAATAGTTTTATATATCACAAATTGAAGAGAAAAGGTCAATAAATAATATATTCAAATTTAAAACAAAAAAAAAATTCCGTTTTTTAGAAATTTACCTGTAAAGTCCGAAGTTTAAAACCTTTTTTAAAAAAAAAAAACACTTTTTTTTTTTGTTTGTTTGTTTTAATAAAACCTTAGTCCTTGCTCCTTTAATTGAAAAATAAATTAGGGCTTGAATTACATTTTTCGAGGAGTTATAAGCTTGGAAAGACGGTGTGGAATTATTCACTATTTTCACGAAATTTCTGACAAATAATCTTATTTTTACACACCCAGCATCCAATCTTTCTACATGGTTTTAAATAAATATAACTAACAGATACACGACGTTGACCGGGATTGAATGAGGATCATATTTTATTGTCATCAAAATCGGTGGAATCGCTCATTTTTAAATCAAATTGATTGGTTGCCTGCTCTAGTTGGGGATTCACCATGTTGGACCAAGACGTCACTGATGTTATGTTGCAAATTTAGCTTTTAAAAATAAAACCAATCGACCGTTCACACATGCACGATTAACAAATAGCATCAAAACCAAAAGTTTTACTTGACACCCTCTCAAACAAAACAACATTGCGATTCTTTTCTTATTTTTCGATATTATGTGTCCGAGGTATCGTTCATTCTTACGATACCAGATTCATGGCAGTTCGATGCGGATAACAAAGTTTTTAACAGACATACAATGACGGAGGTTTATATAATAGATCAAAATAATGCTCTGTTGAGCTGGCCCTCTCATTTCCAAACTCCATAAATGTTTCTCACGTTCTTCTGATAGCTGGAAAATTTTACCAGCTTTCAACAATTCTGGCAAAAAATAGAATTGGATACTTTTGCGTCTATGTTACCAGGCTAAAATAATATTAAGAAACCCATTCTTAACAGACAATATTTCTGTGCTGGTTACATAAATTTTTATGTGCTCGACTGAGCTTCAACCTCCCCCCCCCCCCGAAAATACTCGTCTGGCTACAACAACTGTCAAATTCTCCTTACTGTATCTGTGCCTAAAACTAAACGAGCATTCCATAAGCAAAGTTTTTCACAGAATTGTCCATTTGTGGGACATAATACCGTCGGGATGCTTCCTAGCTGACTATAACAGTCGTTTTTAAGTCTAATGTAAATAAATTCATGTTGAGCTGTTTTAGATAAGTAAATCTTACTCAAGTCCCATCATTATCTCAAGGTCTATTTAACACTCAAACTTTTAGAGCTTGATAAGCTCCAAATAAAAAGAAAAAACTTTTTTAACGACTAGCGGGGGTGAGGGCTTTACCCAGTCGTAAAGTACGCTTACATATAAATGATATTTTAATTTATCATGATTTCGTATAAATCAGAGTCATGATTTCAAAACAAAAAAAAAAAAAAAAAAAAAAAGTATTTGCGTGCCATCAGTTAGAATCGAAACCAAAAGTATAACTGCAGTATTCAAAGCTGGTGACGTTACCACTGTACTAATATGACACGCATATGAACTGATGAAAAATAAACTAAGATGAATGTACAAAATGTATAACAATTTTTTTCAATTCCCCTCCCCCCTTTTTTTTTTGACCCCTTAAAAACTATTTTAACCGGCTAAATACCCATAAAAGAACAGTCCATAAAAAATCCAATCATTTGAGTCACCTGGCGCCGCTCTGCCACTTTTAGCTTGGGAAGTGATAAAGTTTGAAAACATGGAGACAGACATAGTAAGTTTTATGAATTAAATTAATTATTAAACGTAACTGTTATCGACTAAATGTCTAAATAAATACAGCAAAAACAATTCGTTTTCGTTTACCTACATAGGTGTGACCTACAAGGGTCGTTCCACAAATAAACCTTCACATTTTTAACCCAAAAAGTCGAAGAGCTATGAAGATAGGAGTGGTACCATTAAAACCCATTTCCTAACTGTGTTTACATCGACTTCATCGGCGTCAGTGATTGTTGATCGGTTCAATTTTTTTTTCTGCATGGAGGAATTCAGTGATGTATCTCTGCTTCTGATGTACGTCCATGACAGGGATTGCTTTCTTAAAGTTTCACACTGTTAAGATCTGCAACCGAGCGATGAAATTTTCAGGTCATAAAAGCCTAAGGTCAGTCATCATAACAATGCAATTTGCGATACCCTCTAATCCATTCAAAAGGAATAAAAATAAGAGGCGTTACTTTTGAAATGCCCTTCATATTTGTTTAAAAACAATTTTTAACAGAAAATATAAGAATGTGAAGTTTTAGCAGTTAATTATCCGTCGGCCATGTTTTTTATTCCCATCAGTGACCCTTTGTGACCCTTTGGCTGTGATCATAGCGTAGTATCTGTGGTAACTATGGCAGGCAGGGCCAAGAATCAAAACATTATAAATTAATTCGACGGCAGGTCGCTGGATCGATTATGATTAGAAAAAAAAATGTTACCATATTTGTCCAAATTTTTCTGTGTATGTCTATTTAGCAGTTATGCATGGTGCTGAACTCAAATTAAAATATAAAAAGTCTCCAACGCCTTAGCGTTGGAGACTTTTCGGGCTAAATGGGGCTGGGCAAATGATGGACTTAGTCATTTCTTTTTTTGTGTGGTGCAGAACTAATTTACATATGTTAAGGCCTAAAACTGCACCGTTTGTTCATTTTCACCAGGATTTGACGCCCCCTGGTGACTTTTGGGGGCTAAATGGAAAGGGGGGGGAGGGAGGAGGCGAACTTAGTCATTTTTTATGCCTCGTTCACTGAGCTCTGACGGGGGACCATGCATGCTTGACTTGTTTAATATGAATATCAATACACATACAAAAAAGCGGTTAGGTTGGCCATTTTTGTTTTTGGTAATCTGGAAGAAAGAGAGCCTGTTTCCTCGGTTTAACTATAGGTGGCGTTACTGTCTGTCCACCCAGTTATGGAAGCACAAAATGTATATAATGCCACCCTTGAAATAAAAATAAATGTTTTTGCTATATTTCAAATTTAATTTTTTTTTTTTTTTTTTTTTGCAAGCATATTTACGCTTTTTTGTGTGGGTTCTTTCTTTGATCACGCGCATATTATATATATATATATATATATATATACTCGCGGAAAAGGTAAAATAAGTGCAGAAAAATTAAGAAAAAAAAGGGGGTCCATAAAAAAAAAGATAAAAGAAAAAACGTTGATTTTTTTTTTTTTTTATATATACTCGCGGAAAAAACGGTTGTATCCATAAATATGTTTAAAAGAAAAATATAGCAAAAACATTTAGTTTATGCTTGCAAAAAAAAAAAAAAAAAAAAAAAACGCAATGTTGGAAAATAAACAAGCAACAAAACGTAAATGTTTGGAAAAATAAAACTTAAATATGTTTGCAAAAAAACAAAAAAAAAAACATCTTTAAAATTAAAATATAACAAAGACATTTTTATTTCAAGGGTGCCATTATATACATTTTGTGCTTCCGTAACTGGGTGGACAGACAATAACGCCACCTGACAGACGGTAACGCCACCTATAGTCAAACGGAGGAAACAGGCTCTCTTTTTCTTCCAGATTACCTTTTTTTTTTCTTTTTAGAAAACTTTCTTTGATACATTTATTTATTCATTTGAGGACTATTATCCTCTAGCTGTTTGACAACGTTTCGGCCAACTATTCCTCCGGCCTTCGTCAGGTGGTAATTCTTAGATATTCTCTTCTGTCAATGCTCCGATATCAATGATCAGTTATCTATTTTATCTAAATCCTGAACGCAAAAAAATAAATAAATAAAATAAAAATAAAATAAAGATTTGTGGATATTTGTTATTGAAACTTGGTGAATATTTAAGGTACATACTTCAATTTATTTGCACCAAATATGGGTGGCTTGTAGAAATTGGGAATTTTATTAGCTTCTCTCTGGCTGGCATTTAAGGGGGGGGGAGATCTAATTTAGTACATCCATTTTTACCTTGTTTCTTTCTCTTCCAAAAAGCAGTGCTGACAAAGAAAAAACAAAGGAAAAAGTGAAGCTAAATAAATATCCTTTGTCAGCATTATTTTTTAGTACGAAAAGCAAAATAGGAAAGGATGAATGTAAACAAATATAAATGAAAAGGCAATGACTGTTTGGTTGTTTTACGGCATATCAACCCTTTTCGGGTTATTTAATGCCGAATCCAAAGATTTTGAAGAAAATGTTTTAATAGAATATATTTGTTGTTTTCAAGTCGAATTCTATTTAACCCATAGTTGGAACCCTAACAGGTACTACCACTCCGAGTCAGAGTGGACCTGGGAGCAATGGCAATTAAAGGGTGGCTCCACACTCCCCAAAGCCCGCAAGCTGGGGCCTCACCACTGGATATAGTTTAAGGTCATATCTAGGACCAGAAAAGGCAGTGGCTTAGTGTTGCATGTGGTCAATAAGTGAGGTGACAATTGACTGCACAACTAAGACAAAGCAAAGAAGTAACGGTAATAGCAAAAAAAAAATGACAAACAGATGATCAGTTAAAGATGATAGACATCGTGTTTTATTTATTACTAGCCGGGCTGCCCAGTGTGGCCCGGGTGTTTAGAGGTGTGAATATCTTGCTATTGGGGGCTAATTAAGTTATTTTTTGTATAAACAAGTTTTTTTTTCTTTATTTACTTCAATATCTTAGGATTTTACTTTCCTAATTATCTTTAAAATAGGAAACTAATATCTTTCCAAGGATTTTTATAATGAATTTATTTGATTTCAAAATTTAGCTGAATTTGTCAGTTTCGAAATATCGCTGTAAGAACGCTTTTTATTATCACTGTTTTTTTGTTTTTTTTACATGTACAAATATTTTTTTCCTTTTGGAAATTAACTTTAGGCATTTTGGAAATTAACTTTAGGCATATTATATTTCATATTATAAATAGAAAAATGCAAGCATAAAAAGTAATAATGGTTAAGCTTAAACATGGAAAAGTAAAGGACTAGTTGTTAAAACTCAGAAAGAAAAGGACAAGATATTCTAGTAAAAAATATAAATTTATAACTTGAAATATCGCAGCATTAAGAATTGATTATATAATGTTATAAATTAAATTTTTTAAAAAATCTAATGCTGCAATATTTTAAGTTATAAATTTATTATATTTTTACTAGAATATCTTGTCCTTTTCTTTTCCAGTTTTAACAACTAGTCCTTTACATATTTAAGCTTAATCATATAACTTTTTATGTTCGCATTTTTTTGCCATGGTTTTTCCAGGCTTCCAATAAATCCACTTTTTTTTTTTGTTTAATTTTTTTGCCCCCATAAACACATGTAATAACAATGTACGGCACTCGTCTGCTTTCAATAAAATCTCCCTAATTATCTCCCTTTGATGCTTTCATTATGTTTCACTTGTTACTTCTCTTTTCGAATTAGTAGCAACAATGGTCGCTGAAGCAACATGGTTACTATGGAAACCAGTCATAAAAAGCGTTGCTCACCTCCTTGCATATTTTTACGATTTTGAACACCAAAAAATTTATAACTTGTTTTACTGAACGAAAATTGAAAAAAAAATTCACTATATAGCTGAGAAGGTGATCTATGAACTGTAATAATTGTTTGAAATTTGGTCTAAAAATGAGCGATGAGGCTTTAAAGTAGTTCGAAATGACTAAAACTGCCACTTATCCATATGTTCGAACACGGTAGTGTTTGTTGAATGATACAATCAAAAACTAATCGGAAATCTACAAAAAAAGTTATGATAAACTGACTTTCAAAACTGTCCCCCAATCTTTTTTCCGCTATTATTGCACACACACACACACACACACACACACACACACACACACATATATATATATATGTAAATAAAAGCATGGTTTGGTTACCTGACGTAGTCCGAATTCTTGCGTGGGGATATTATCATAATATAATAAGGAGGATTTACTTTCCTGATTTTTATGTGTTTCTTTTGTTTTGTTTTTTTGTTTAAAATCAAGGAAACTCATTTTCTTTTTATCTATTCACTTTTACTACCAGCCCCAATGTTTATGCGATATAGTAGTCCGAAAATAGTTTAAATTAAGCAAAGTTTCCTTTCGGTTTTATTAGTAAACAGATCGCCTCCCCTTAATCTGATCTCAATTACATTTGAAAATCAAGGGAAGAAACTCTTGTCATCATTTCCTTCGTGTACGAATTGTTTTTTCTGGTAAAATAATCAACTAAAAATATCTTTCATAGTAGTTTTTAATTTATTTTATATGAAAAACAAATAAGTAATCTTCGCCCAAATCAGATTATTGTTTTGCCGGATTTCTTTGGGTTTTTTTTTTGTTTTTGTTTTTTTTTTGCAAAGTACCTAAGATCAACTATCGTTTTTCAAGGGAGGTAACTTTTGTGAAAGAGTACATAAGGGAAATAACTACAGTTACAAAACAATACACAATTATTTCCCCTGTATCAATAAACCAATTATGATAAACGCATATATTTATAAAAAGAAAAAAAAATCATATACGAGCCGGCTTGTTTATCTTCAGTACTTTTTTTCTTATTTGATATTTCTTTTGAATAAAGAAATGCAATAGATTAAAAACAAAAAAAAATTCATTTTCAAAATCCTAATTAACAATAATCAAGAAATTAAGCACATTCTATTTTCGTTTCTTCCTAAATAAGCCATGCATTTTAAAGGTTTTTATTGCTGTTAATAGCTAAAAAAATTTCGTAACCTTTCGACGTTTGGAGCCACTCAACTCACTCCTTCAGCAGCGCTTCCGACATAAAAAGGCGATAGTAAACACAAACCTCTTTCTATATATATTTATGCATGTGTGTGTGTGTGTGTGTGTGTGTGTGTGTGTGTGTGTGTATGTATATATATATATTTGTTTTTAAAAAAAAATGCCTACCAAACTTCTGTCAGTTTTTAGTCTACAGGCATGAACCTTAATATATAGAGAGTATTTTAATACCTTGCAAAACTTTATATTTGGGTTCTAGCTGGGGAAAATCGGTGCAAAAGTGTGAAAATTTAAAAAAAATGGAATTTGCCAGGCGAAGCTCGAATGACGTCATTACAAATATGCATGCATAACATAATTATTGGTTTATATTTTAATCATGAGTGGGTTTTTTTTGTTTTTTTTTTATTAGGCATCACCACATTATCAAGGCCAAGAGGCCACTCAAGGATAAGGGTTAAAGAGTGTACATTAGAAATTGGACAATATAGTAATCATTAATAATGAAAATTTGGTAAATTTGATAACTTATATGGAACGGCTCATCAAGAACTTATTTACGTTAGACTTAAAGACAACCATATTGTAGTCAGCCAGAAAGCAGGAAAACGGAAGACAATTCCACAGGCGTGCAGTTCTAAGAAAGAAGCTTTGTTCATGGAATCTACGTTTAGGTTTAGACACAGATAACGAGTGGGGGGAATTTTTGATAGTGTTTACAGCTAGACGAGTGTTTCTTGTGAAAGTTTGGCGAGGGGGGACCATAGATTGAAGCTCAGTCGAACACTTTCCATGAAAATAACGATACATCAGAGACAAACTCGCAACATCTCTTCTGTGAGATAGAGGTTGCAGGGAAGAGAAAAGGACATCTCCTACGAGGCTACGAAGTCTATTTTGAACTCTATCAAGGCAGGCCAAGTCCTTTCTAGCAGCTCCTGCCCAGATATGGCAACAGTATTCCATCCTTGGACGTACCTGGCTCTTATATAGATAGAAAATAGCATCATCAGTGAGATATCTACCGGATCGATAGAAAGATCCCACCATTTTTCCAGCGGCCTTGGCAACAGATTTGATGTACGTGTTCCATTTAAGATCAGGAGTAATGGTCAAGCCAAGAAGCTTGTCAAAACTTGAGGCCTCCTGAAGACGAGAGCTATTCATTTCAATTGATGCCAGATGTGGGTCAGAATGTTGATGATGTAAAGAGAGAAGCTTGGTTTTAGATGCATTAAAAGTAACCAGCGTGTTGCAGCAAACATGTCTTCATAGCTCAGGCATTAACGTCAAAGGAAAAAGTAAATTTTAAGCTGAACATTTTGGTTTCAATTCTTGATGGTGGCACACAAATCATTTTTTATTTTTCAACTTTTAAAATCATGACTATATTCTAGGTCTAATATAAATACGAAATCTGCACTAATCAAAAGATCATATTTAAGTGTATTTTACGACCAGGCAATTTCGGGCGGTCTGCTATTTTTTTGATAAAAATGAACATTCTGCCTTTTAATATGTCGTCTCGTATGTATTTCATTATACTGTACTTCTAAGGGTTGCCGTACATGCTTTCCATATAAAAAAAAGTTTTTCTATTTAATGAATGCCTTTCTATTTTGATCAAATGATCACCGGTACTTATTTCTTCCTGAAACAAAACTGTACATCCAACATCAGATGGAGTCCAGATACCACGTTGATCTGTCATTTATCATCTTTCTCATTACTTTAGAGTATTCAATGCTGTTGGTTTAAGGTTTTGATATATAGTGGGGCCCTATAATAGTGTGTAGAAATTGGTTAGTAGATATACACATTAAAAATCCAAGCCAAGAGATATGTATATCGAAAATAAGTTTTTAACTAACAGGTCACTGGAAAGGGGACAGATAGCTCGTATTGACAAGAAAAGGTTATGACGTCATGTTAAAAAAGTTGATGGATACAGACATGTGCAACAGAGTCCCAATTTGTGAGACAAGAATTAGCGAGACAAAAAAAAAACAAAACCTGGTGTCTAGTGATGTGGAGAAAAAATACATTTAGATTCTAGCGAAAACGTCTAGGAACCATAAAAACGTTTTCTTTGTGTGTGATTAGGCATTTTTAAATGAATAAAAAAAATGCATCAACATAATTTTTAAATAAATAATTTTACTTTAAATTTATTCATACCAATAATATTGTGGGGTCTGTGTTTGCATTTGACATAAAATGGAAGTACGCTTTACTTTTAATTTATTCGTAATCTTGATATGAGGTATATGCTCTAGCATGACTAACTCCAATCTGCTCTGATCTGCATTTAATCCCCTAATCTGCCCCCTTAAATAATCAAAAATTTTAAATAATCATAACAAAAGTTATGGGGTAAAAAGTGTCATTTTTTACAATTTTGGGGCATTTTTTACGCCTTTTGAGCTCATGGGAACGCCGAATCCCAGTGAAAACAGACAAATGGTGCAGTATCACACCTTAAGACATATTTGAATTCGACACCATGGAAAAACACTATATAGCAATGCATATAAAGTTTTTGAGTCATATGTAAAAAGAGCTCCAAAAAGGTATGATTTTTTAGCCCTAAAAGTCTCAGAGGTATGCGAACCAGAATTTTGCCAGGATCACCCATACTGCATTTATATTAAGAACAATGGGTTCCACATTTTGGCCAAATTTCAGAAAACTAATGGATGGATCAAATTTTATGGGAAAAAACGTGTCATCTTTAGCCAATTTTTTTTTTTTTTTTTTTTTTTTGCCTCTTTAGAGCCTCTGGGGATGCAACGGGAATTTTCGCAAAAAATGTTTTTTTTACTGTGCACATCTATTTAATGAAATACAATTTGTGGCAAAATTTCAGGCAAAACTAATAGATGGTTATCTGACAATCGTCCGGACAAATGGATGGATGCAACTGAAAACATAGGTCCCTCTCCAATAAATTGGGGGACCAAAAAGCACATTGTAATGTTTATAATTATAAATATATATATATATATATATATATATATATATATATATATATATATATGCCTACACGCTGAATAGAAGTGTATAAATACATTGTTTTACAAAATTATTTGTTCATAGAATTCAGTCAACAATGATCTCGCATATTATCATTTCAGAGACTACTTGGAATTATCATTTAGTTCTCATTTTCTTTTTTTAATATGCACTTTGCAAATTGTCTTTTGGTCAAAATCACAAAGAGAGGTTCAATGAGAGTATTATATATGTATATGTATATAATTTTCAGAATATGAGCGATTAAATCATCATTTCCACAGTTAAACAACATCGCAGCTCACAAGAGCCACTACAGCCAACAAACTGGAAGTTATTGCCGATTGGATAACCACACCCCTTGTTCAAGATGAAGTAGATTCATTCCATAGTCATATTTCGCCACGGTTTGCTAGATCTGTGTTAGTTAATAGACTTTCTTGTATGTTGCACAGTTGCTCATGTGGCAGAGTACTTGTGTCGTATGCAAGAGGCTTGGGGTTTGAATCCAGAGTTCAGATATGTTTAACTGGTGAGCCCAAATGAGGGCAAAGCTCAAGTTTAAGACTCCAGCTTTGTTGGCTGTCATGGCTCTTATGACTGTGACATTGTTTGACTGGAAATAATTATATATATATATTATAATAGAAAAATGCAAGCATGAAAAGTAATATGGTTAAGCTTAAACATGGAAAAGTAAAGGACTAATTGTAAAAACTGGAAAAGATATTCTAGTAAAAAAATATAAATTTATAACTTAAAATATTGCAGCATTAAGAATTCAAAAAAAACTTTGCTGAACGAAAATTGAAAAAAAAATTTCACAATATAGCTAAGAAGTTGATGTATAAACTATAATTGTTTGAAATTGGATCAAAAATTGAGTGAGCGGTGAAGCTTTAAAGCAGTTCTAAATTACTAAAACTGTCACTTAACCATATATTCAAACATAGTGTTTGAATGATGTATATATAAGTTAGACTAATAGAGAACTGAATGATGTAAAACGTGGATCTCTTAAATCAACAGAGTTGATTATATGTTATAAATTGAATTAAAAAAATCTTAATGCTGCAATATTTTAAGTTATAAATACATGTTTAAGCTTAACCATATTACTTTCCATGCTCGCATTTTTCTATTGTAATCCATGATTTTTCCAGGCTTCCAATAAATTCACTCGTTCTTTGTTTAATTTCAGTTTTTTTTTTTTAATCTCAAAAACATAACATACACATATGTAATAACAGTGTACGGTATTCGTCTGCTTTCAATAAAATCCACCCAATTATCTCCCTTTATGTTTTTCATTCTCTCTTTTTCACTTGTTACTTCTCTTTTTGCAAGAACGGTGAATTGGTAGCAACAGTGTTTGCTATGGGAAAAAAACGTTGCTCACCTCCTTACATTTTTTTTTTTTACGATTTTGAACACTAGTAAATTCATAACTTTTGTTTTGCTGAATGAAAATTGCAAAAAAAATTTTTCACAATATAGCTAAGAAGGTGATCTATAAACTATAATAATTGTTTGAAATTTGGTCAAAAATTGAGTGAGCAGTGAAGCTCTAAAGCAGTTTTAAATGACTAAAACTGCCACTTAACCATATATTCAAACATTACTGTGTTTGAATGAGATATATATATATATATATATATATATATACATACACACACACACACACACAGACACACACAAGTTAAACTAATAAATAAAGAACTGAATGATGTCTCCTGAATGGTTCGTACCCAAATAAAACGTGGCACTCTTAAATCAACAAAACAATGTTGTAAAATGTAAGAGTGAAGGCACTTTCTAAGAACACTATCTAATGGATGTTTTCCACTTTATTTTGCAAAATTGTTAATTTAATACAAACACAAATGGCCATAACAAATCGAAAATTAAGATTGTGAAAATTCATGAATGTCCGTCCTCTCTACTTCACGCTCTAGATTATGTCCGACCCGTCTTTTTCTTTCCACTTTCAATTCATCCCAAACAAGACTCACTGCTACAGAGACGTAGGCAGTTATGAATAATAGGTCATATTTATGGGGAAATCTTAAGTGGGGACTTGAGCAGTTATGTTTGTTCACATTACATTTAAATTATTGCATGTTGTTACAGTTGATGGAAAAAAAAAAAGGGATTTCCAAAGATAAGCTATTCAAGGAAAAAAAAAAAAAAAAAAAAAAAAAAAAAAAAAAAAAAAAACTTTCCGGCATCTGGATACCTCCACAATGAAATTTTTTTTTTTTTTTTAATTACATTTTCACCCTAAACAAGGCATATTGCCACTTCGTTGTATGGGGCTACTATCAGGGACATGGTATCAGGGGTACTGTGTAGGGAGTTGGGCAGCAAGATGTCGGTTCACATTGCACTTGAACTTCTGCATGTCAGTACAGTTGGGGAAGCAGGAACCCGGCAGGGAACTCCAAAGTTTAGCTGTTCTGGGGAAGAAACTACAGGAGTAGAAGGCTCTCATATCTAGGGATCTCTACTGTGAAGGGGTGGGATTTAGCTGCTTGTCGGGTTTGTCGGAGGTATTTACGTTGAGGAGGCACAAATGCTTGCAGTTCGTCAGAACATTCACCGTTAAAGTCCTTGCTGCTTATTTATTGAGTTGATGGGGGTGGGGGCGTATTTAGGTTAAGTGCAATATGTCAGGTTGGTAGTTTTGTGACATACCAACCCTTTTTTGGGTCATTTAATGCCGAATCCAGTTATTTTGGAAACAGTTTTTATGCTTCAAGTTCTTTATATCTTCAAATATTTATTGCTAGAGTTTGGTTTGGTTGTTTTGTTTTACTGCATATCAACTCTTTTCGGGTTATTAAATGCAGAATCCAGTTTTTTTGGAAATAGTATTCATGTAATATCCAATTATTTTGTAGAAATCAATCTTTTTTTGTAGCTTCAATCGGTAGTTTATAGTGTTTTTTTTTTTTTTTTTTTTTTTTTTTACAAAGGCATCACCACATTATCAAGGCCAAGAGGCCACTCAAGGATAAGGGTTAAAGAGTGTACAGTAGAAATTGGTCAATATAGTAATCATTAGTAATGAAAATTTGGTAAATTTGATAACTTATATGGAACGGCTCATCAAGAACTTATTTACTTTAGACTTGAACACAACCATATTGTAGTCAGCCGGAAAGCAGGAAAACGGAAGACAATTCCACAGGCGTGCAGTTCTAAGAAAGAAGCTTTGTTCATGGAATCTACGTTTAGGTTTAGGCACAGATAAAGAGTGGGGGAAATTATTGATAGTGTTTACAGCTAGACGAGTGTTTCTTGTGAAAGTTTGGCGAGGGGGGACCATAGATTGAAGCTCAGTTGAACACTTTCCATGAAAATAACGATACATCAGAGACAAACTCGCAACATCTCTTCTGTGAGATAGAGGTTGCAAGGAGGAGAAAAGGACATCTCTTACGAGGCTACGAAGTCTATTTTGAACTCTATCAAGGCAGGACAAGTCCTTTCTAGCAGCTCCTGCCCAGATGTGGCAACAGTATTCCATCCTTGGACGTACCTGGCTCTTATATAGGTAGAGAATAGCATCAGCAGTGAGATATCTACTGGATCGATAGAAAGATCCCACCATTTTTCCAGCGGCCTTGGCAACAGATTTGATATACGTGTTCCATTTAAGATCAGGAGTAATGGTCAAGCCCAGAAGCTTGTCAAAACTTGAGGCCTCCTGAAGACGAGAGCCATTCATTTCAATTGATGACAAATGTGAATTAGAATGTTGATGATGTAAAGAGAGAAGCTTGGTTTTAGATGCATTAAAAGTAACCAGCCACTCCTTTCTCCATTGTACTACGTGCTCAAGATCAGAGGAGAGAGAATTGGAGAGAACTTGGTCGTTTACTGTCTTAGATGTGGTACCATAAATGGTAGTGTCGTCAGCATAAATGTCTACAAATGATGTAAGGATATGATTTGGAAGATCATTAATGTAGATCAGGAAAAGAGTTGGGCCCAGGATGGATCCCTGAGGGACACCGGCATTAATACTGTGAGCTTCTGATTTTTGCCCCTCAACTACTACTCTTATGAACCTATCAGAAAGAAATGATTTAATAATTGAGAAGACTTTTCCAGCTATACCATAGCTAGCGATCTTATGAAGTAAACCTTTATGCCATACCCTATCAAAGGCTTTAGATATGTCAAGAGCAATTGCCATAGAAAGATTGCCACCGTCGAGAGATTTGCTAATCCTATGCGATATAACTGTAAGGGCATCTGCTGTAGATCTAGCAGAACGTGTTTGGTTTGGTTTGGTTGTTTTATAGTGGATTTTATCGTTTTTGTTCCCTGCCCTGCAGAACATGAATGAGTTTTCGAATGGGCGAGGGAAAAGGGTTATAGTATTAATGTTTCGTACATTTTAAGTTAGAAAACCAGCCAGGAAGTGAGGGAGATAGAAAGGGGAAATGGGAAGAAGGAAAAGGAGGAAAAGGTGGGTTGTGATTACGTTTTGCAAAAGTTAGTTTAGTGACTCATTTGTACTCTGTCATACAAGACAAGAGTCTAGTAGCTGGGCGACGAAATAACGTGTAATCAGATTAGTTTTAGACCTGAAATGCACAGTCCAACCACTACTTAACTGATGGAGAGAGTGATCTTGTTCTCAAGGAATTATCCCCTATAACTAAACGCTCCCCTCACTGTATTTGTATGAGGTGTTTAACACTACTACTACCGCCATATATGGGGAGTTACACTCAGACACAACCTCCGTAACACAGGCCTGCTCAAGAAATCTTGCGTATCTGCTGACGTCAGGGCTGTTGGTAATAAATCACGCCTAAGCAGATAAAGACGCTTTCACATTACATGTAAACATATGAGGACGGTAATTTCAATTATTTAAGCTTTGATCCAATAAGTATTTGCTGTTTAAAAACGATACAACTAGTTTTGTTGATGTATCAGCATTGCTCGACATTTTATATAAATACGTAAAAAAAAAAAAAAAACTGTTTACACGGAATAGTTTTAGCCTTTAATTCATGAGATGATGTGATGTTTATTCATTTTTAATGTAGAAACAACTTTTAAAATTAATTCTTGTTTCTTTTTATTTCATTAATGTTGAATTAGCGGGATCTGTAGAAATTCCACAGGGAACTCATATGTAATATATTGATGTTAGAATTCTGTAGATGTTCAGTGTAATTGGAGACGCTCTGGTATTGTAGGTTTTTTTGTTAAAACTGCAAAAGTATTTATCTAAGCTAGCACGAACGCCCGATAAAACCCGATCATAAAGTATGCTTATCGATTTTGATATGTTATAAAGTTGCGATTTCAAAAATCGCAAACTACATCCATATAACTTTGGTGCATTAGCTTGAATCGAAACCGAAATAAAAACTTGTGAAAAACACACACACATATATATATATATAACTTGAGTTCCTTCAGCCATAATCGAAACCGAAATCAAAACTTATGAAGAATTCCTGATAAAATTATTAAAAAAAATAGATGATTAAAGTGCCATCAGCTATAGTCGAAACCGAAACCAAAAATTATTTATGACATAAGAAATAGAAACACATAAACGACCCGGATGTAAGCGTGACACACAAAAGAAAGCATATGCTATCGTATTAATATATAAAGTTCAGTTTCAGTATAAATCGTTTATTTTTCTCTTCAAATTCATTGCGTAAAGTATTCTGGTATTTAAAAAACACCATTCATTATCGACACTTTTTGACAGATCTTGCTTGTATACCACATGCATGACATCATCTTTTCAGTGAACAGGCCTGTTTGCTTTACAGAAGTCGTGGCTCGGAGCACACATTCCTGCCTTGACAGAGTTCAAAATCGACTTTGCTATTTAGTGGGGGTGATTTCTTTTTCCTTCAACCCTTTCCTCACATAAGTTATTAATCTTTCTATACTCTATTGTTATCCTTGTGGTAGGTGCTCGATCGAGCCCCAATCTCAAATTTTGCCTCTATAAAAAAAAAATTCATAGTAAAACTTGTCTAGCTATCAACACAGCAAAGAAATTTCCTTTTTTCCTCTCTGCATACTTAAAACCAAATGGAAATTCTATTAACGGAAATCCATTCAACAAGGAATAACTTGGACAGGTTTCTGAGGTATTAAATTTGCAAGAGTTATTGCTCTTTAACTGCTTAGGTTAAAAATAGAGTAATTTTACTTCCAATAATTAGAAGTAAAAAAAAAAACTTAGCACACACAATGTAAATAAAAGCCTTCCAAGAAAGAAAGGAAAAAAAGTAAACATGGAGTTTCAAATTTAGTTAAATGACTTAATAATTCTCAACCTGTAAAATAAATATACAATAAAAAATAAATATATAAGTATATCAATTAATATAACTTAAAAATAGGACAAAGAATGGGAAAATAAAAAAGAAAAAAAAAAAGTGGATAAAATAAAAAAAAATTTAAACAAGTGAAGCATGCATGCCCCCCCCCCCCCGGTGAGTGCACAGTAAATGAGACATGAAAAAAAAAAATGACTAAGTTCAACATTTGCCCTCCTCACTCCATTTAGCACCAAAAGTTCCCAAGGGATGTCAAATCCTGGTGAAAATGAACAAACGGGGCAGTTTTAGGCCTTAACATATTTAAATTTCAGTTCAGAACTATGCAAAACTGCTAAATAGACATGCACAGAAAAGTTTGGAAAAATATGGTGAAATAGTCGCAAAAGTGAAGTTTTTATTAGCCCTAAAAGAGCCTCTGGGGCACACCCAAGGTTTATCGCGAAATAAAGACAAATAAATTTGTTTGTTTTTTTTACACAGTGGTCACCACTTATCAAGGCCCGGAAGCCACTCAGGGATAAGGGTTATTGCAAGTACATTACGTTAGTGCAGAGATTTGATGAAGTGTTTACTTAAGGGGGGGTTCAATAAGAATTTGTTAACGTTGGACTTGAAGACATCCAAGTTGTAGTCAGGTGGGAAGCAGGCAGACGGAACAGAGTTCCACAGGCGTGCAGTCCTAAGAAAGAAGCTTTTTTCATGGGATCCACGTTTTTGATTTAGGCACAGATAAAGAGTGGGGGAAATTTTTCACATACAAAATTATATAGAAATCAGTTAGTTACAACTTTTCAGAGAGTTTCATAAAAATCCAAGGCATTAATTTTTGTTAATAAGCACAAAGTATCAATTTTAGCCATTTTAACCCGAAAGGCACTCCTAGAGGGGCAACCAGAGTTTTCTGTTACTTTTATTATTCATATGCTTAATGTTTGTACAAAGTTTCCAAAAATTCCAAGGTGTAGTTATTGAGAAAAGTGCGAACAGGCGAAGGGACAAGGGTGAATTTACAGGTCCCCCCTCCTTTTGTTGGGGGACTAATAAAATAGAATACACAAAAATACGAAAATAATTGATTTTAGTTAAATACAATATAAGCATAATCTTGTAACAAGAATAAGCGGCAGAGCAAGTCAGTTGCATGAACCACTTAAAATCCAATAAGTACGTGATTAAATATGCATCAATACCATAATTTTGCAGGCTTGTTAGTCGCAATACAAAACAATATTGTAATGGTTATCTTTTGAAAAGTAATAAAGAATCAACTGAGAAAACTAGAGGATCTGTTTTACACCACCATTTCAACAATTTCCAATTTATATGCGAAGCAAAGTTTATAATTATATCTATTTGGCTAATAACATTCCCTCCGATGAGATAAGTCATTCATTGGAAATCCATGGATTAAGGAAAAAACTTTGACATTTATTTCTACCCCATTTATCAAACAATTTTGCTGTAAATTTACATAATTTAAGAATTTCCGTTGATATATATATAGAGAGTAACCGTTACTTAGAATAGCTGCTTTATGAAAAATTGACGGTTGAATTTGGTTAAATTTGCGCTCATTTTTGCTTTAAATACGAATCTACATTTATTCAATGTACATCAAACTAAAACTAAAACAGTTCATCGCAAATTATAACAAATGACACAAAATTGCAGTTAGATTGGCTAAGTAGTTTCTGAGAAACAGTAAAACTAAGGTTCAAACTAAGAATATATATATATATATATATATATACATACACACACACGGTTAAATGAAATATATATATATATATATATATATATATATATATATACACACACACGGTTAAATGAATATATATATATATATATATATATATACACACAAACACACGGTTACATGAAGTAATATATATATATATACACACACACGGTTAAATGAAGTAATATATACATATATATATATAGACAAACAGTTAAATGAAGTAATATATATATATATATACACACACACGGTTAAATGAAGTTATATATATATATATATATATATATATATATACACGGTTAAATAAAGTAATATACATATATATATATATATACACACGGTTAAATGAAGTAATATACATATATATATATATACACACACACAGGGTTAAATGAAGTAATATATATATATATATATACATACATACATACAAACACACGGTTAAATGAAGTAATATATATATATATATACATACATACATACAAACACACGGTTAAATGAAGTAAAATATATATATATATATATATATATATATATACATACATACACACACGGTTAAATGAAGTAATATATATACACACACACACACACGGTTAAATGAAGTAATATATATATACACACACATACGGTTAAATGAAGTAATATATATATACACACACATACGGTTAAATGAAGTAATATATATATACACACACATACGGTTAAATGAAGTAATGTATATATACACATACACACGGTTAAATGTATATATATATATATACACACACGGTTAAATGAATATATATATATATATATATATATATATATATATATATATATATATATATACTACCATTTCAGCCCGGCGTTGCCCGGTGTATGCTGAGCAAAAAAAAAAAAAAAAAAAAGAGTAAATTTTTTTTTTAATTTGACCCCTATTATGACCCCTTAAAATTTATAGTTTCGGGCTCAAATCACTTTATTAAGTTATATCCAGGTTCAAGGAACCTATATCTAAAATTTCAAGTGTCTAGACCCAAAATTGTCGGAGGAGTTTGGTAGAGTTCTTAAAGGTCAAATCGGTGAAATTTGACCCCTTAACAGCCAAATTTCTGGCTGACACCCGTCACATCGATTTTCCCAAATCTCAGTACCCGGTATTTCAAATTTCGAGTCCATAGACTAAAAATTGACAGAGTTATTGCGTAGGGAAATGTACACAGACACACAGACAGACAGACACGTTCACTTTATATATATATATATATATATATATATATATATATAAGACACACACACACGGTTAAATGAAGTAATATAAATATATATATATATATATATATATATATATATATATACACACACACACGGTTTAATGAATATATATATACACACACACGGTTAAATGAATATATATATATATATATACACACACACGGTTAAATGAAGTAATATATATATATATGCATACACACACACGGTTAAATGAAGTAATATATATATATATATACACACGCACACGGTTAAATGTATATATATATATATATATATATACACACACACACGGTTAAATGTATATATATATATATACACACACACTGTTAAATGTAGTATATATATATATATATATATATATATACATACACACACGGTTAAATGAAGTAATATATATATATACATATACACACACACACGGTTAAATGAAGTAATATATATATATATATATATACACACACACACACACACACACATACCGTTAAATAGATAGAGATAGATAGATAGATAGATACACACATATGGCATAATCACGTTGACACACCGGTTCTTGCCAGATCAGCGAAGTTAAGCAACGTTGAGCCTGGCTAGTACCACATTAGTGACCATTTGGGAAGATTAGACGCTGTATATACCACGCCGTCGTAGAAATTTCCAGGTTAGTGTCTGAAGGTGCCTTAATTCACTGAAAGAGATGCACCCCAGTCTGCGTTAAGATATGCATCTATGAGAATGAAACTGATGTAAAAACCTGCAGTTTACTGTATACTCTGTTTTGTGGCAGTTATTTGCACCGACGGAGGTTAGCAGTAATACTAAAATGTGGATTGTTCTACACAAAGCCTCATCACTATAAACAAATCTGTGTGGATTCCCGAGCAACTTACTTGTTGTGGCGGAACATCATACGTCGAAATCGACACGAGAGTCCATTATTATATATATATATATATATATATATATATATATATATATATATATATTAGTGATGAGACATTACCGATTCTGTACTAAAAATCTCTAAATATTTAACTATAAAAATGTTATTTTGTCTCGATTACCGTAAAAACACATGTTAAATGTGCTTATATTATTTATTATCGTATTATTACCACAAACACTTGAAGATGGCTTTTAAACCAAAATCAAATAAATAAAAAAAAGATAATTAAAGGAATCGGTTTTGGCATCGGAAAGTAGGCTCAAATTTTTCAATTCTGATACCCCAAAAAGCTTCGATTTTTCCGATTTCGATCAATCGTCCCAACACTAATATATAGATAGATTATTTCTTAGTCTGCCCAGCGGTTTGTCTCACTTATATAATAAATATGGTACCATTAAAACGAGCAAGCTTTTATAGTCACCACCATTTGCAATGCACTTTTACAATAATTTCAATGACGACTGTTTCTGACGTATGTCCGCAACAGGGTTTCTCTTAGACCGTCAATATCTGCAACAGATGAAAATTTCAGGTCATGTATAAGTTTAGTCATCATCATGCAATTTGCAATAATCCATTTAGGTGGAATAAATAACATGCATTACTTTAGAAACGGCCCTCTCTCTCTCTCTCTCATATATATATATATATATATATATATATATATATATAGTGTGAGTGAAAAGAGGGGGGGGGAGAAAAAGTATAAGTGTGTGTCCTTGGTCAATAGCTTCATAAATGTCTTCGATTATCCCAAACAATAAAAGAAAATAAAAAAATCTGCCAAGTTGTTACAGATTGCGGCTGTTTGTTGACGTCATGGTCTCCCTCATTCCACCAGCACCGACTGATGACCTCTGAACTTTAAACATGTGCCTCTTGACACGATTGCTTCATTGGTCAGTCATTCATGTCGAGCTGTTGACATTTAATTGAAAGCAGTCAGCTTGCAGAACAGCGAATACTGTAGCACGACTAAGAACCCGGAGAGAGAGAGAGAGAGAGAGAGAGAGAGAGAGAGAGAGAGAGAGAGAGAGAGAGAGAGAGAGAGAGAGAGAGAGACAAGGAAAGAGAGAGAGAAGACAAGGAAAGAGAGAGAGAGAGAGAGAGACAAGGAAAGAGAGAGAGAGAGAGAGAGACAAGGAAAAGAGAGAGAGAGAGAGAGACAAGGAAAGAGAGAGAGAGAGAGAGAGACAAGGAAAGAGAGAGAGAGAGAGAGACAAGGAAAAGAGAGAGGAGAGAGAGAGACAAGGAAAGAGAGAGAGAGAGAGAGACAAGGAAAGAGAGAGAGAGAGAGAGACAAGGAAAGAGAAAGAGAGAGAGAGACAAGGAAAGAAAAGAGAGAGAGACAAGGAAAGAGAAAGAGAGAGAGACAAGGAAAGAGAAAGAGAGAGAGACAAGGAAAGAGAGAGAGAGAGAGAGACAAAGGAAAGAGAGAGAGAGACAGGAAAGAGAGAGAGAGAGAGAGAGAGAGAGACAAGGAAAGAGAGAGAGAGAGAGAGAGACAAGGAAAGAGAGAGAGAGAGAGAGACAAGGAAAGAGAGAGAGAGAGAGAGACAAGAAGAGAGAGAGAGAGAGACAAGGAAAGAGAGAGAGAGAGACAAGGAAAGAGAGAGAGAGAGAGACAAGGAAAGAGAGAGAGAGAGAGCCTAGGAAAGAGAGAGAGAGAGAGCCTAGGAAAGAGAGAGAGAGAGAGACTAGGAAAGAGAGAGAGAGAGAGCCTAGGAAAGAGAGAGAGAGAGAGCCTAGGAAAGAGAGAGAGAGAGAGCCTAGGAAAGAGAGAGAGAGAGAGAGCCTAGGAAAGAGAGAGAGAGAGAGCCTAGGAAAGAGAGAGAGAGAGAGCCTAGGAAAGAGAGAGAGAGAGAGCCTAGGAAAGAGAGAGAGAGAGAGCCTAGGAAAGAGAGAGAGAGAGAGCCTAGGAAAGAGAGAGAGAGAGAGCCTAGGAAAGAGAGAGAGAGAGAGCCTAGGAAAGAGAGAGAGAGAGAGCCTAGGAAAGAGAGAGAGAGAGAGCCTAGGAAAGAGGAGAGAGAGAGCCTAGGAAAGAGAGAGAGAGAGCCTAGGAAAGAGAGAGAGAGAGCCTAGGAAAGAGAGAGAGAGAGCCTAGGAAAGAGAGAGAGAGAGCCTAGGAAGAGAGAGAGAGAGCCTAGGAAAGAGAGAGAGAGAGCCTAGGAAAGAGAGAGAGAGAGAGCCTAGGAAGAGAGAGAGAGAGAGAGCCTAGGAAAGAGAGAGAGAGAGCCTAGGAAAGAGAGAGAGAGAGCCTAGGAAAGAGAGAGAGAGAGCCTAGGAAAGAGAGAGAGAGAGCCTAGGAAAGAGAGAGAGAGAGCCCTAGGAGAG